>NC_141136.1:151991946-152315383 GCF_053477565.2 Lygodium microphyllum | reverse complement strand
CAGGGATTACTAATCCAAGTTTTCGCCCGTAGACTAGTATATGTGGGCCTCGAGATCCAATCCCGAGTCGGCCTCTTGTGCAGGACCCGGAAGGCAAGGAATTTACGGCCAGAGCCCCCACGGCACCCAAGCATCCTCCTGCTCCAAGCAGTGCCCAACGGAGAGACCTCTTGCGACGGGTTCGGTCCACGTTCCTGGCGCGGCTAACAACCCCCTTGGTTAGGGTCAAGTAGATAGTCGGGGGTAACTAATGCTGCCTCTCCCTCCAGGCCTTCAACCTGAAGAATTAATTATTTTTCCATCTTTAGTTCTTTGAGCAAAGCAATACAAACAATGCTCCTAAACTCTACAAACACAATCAAACCAGTGGTCGTTTATTTGGCCAATTGCTAAGGAGTGAATCCTTCTCTCCAAATGCATCCAGCATTCGATCCGAGATCAATAGCAACTTGGCAAGATCCCCAAGGGTTTCATTGTTTGAGTACCCTTGTATCCTTGGGTTAGGGTTATACCCTAGTAATCCAAATTAACCAACACCTTAGGTTCCTTAAACTAAGACAGTAGATCCTAGGCAACCTTGTCGCCCTAACTTCAATTGCTTGTTACCCTAACTTGGCAATTCAGTAGCAGGATGAATACTCGTCGTCTTGCAAATTAAGCTTGTACTTGGAACCTGTCAACCTTGTTCCAAGGCATGGCAAATCTATCTTGTGATTTAACACAAAATTATGCGACATTGCAACTTGTTGCATAGGAGTCGCATCTGACTTGCAGGATCATTTCTCCCATCAAACGGCATTTCTTGGTCAAGAAATATGTTTAGTCAAGATGTAGGGTTTGGGAGTCCTCTTGACCCAACCCAATCCCTAACCTTACTAGGCCAATAATGTTTGGCCCTAGGGATTCTAAACTTAATTAGAAGTTTAGTATTAGGTCGATCGATCCTTAGGGTAAAACCCTAGATCGTTATTGTATGGGCGTCCAATTAACCCAAACATTCAGTGAATGTGGGTAGGACCTTTGGGTTCGAAATTCTCGACTTGGCGTCCCAAGTGCGATACTAGGCAGAATTTTTATCGTGCTAAACCCTACCTAGCACTTTGAAGCGTTCATCGTACCAACTAGTTATGCTTTTACGAATCCCTTGAGGGTTATACCATTACAAGTGATCTATCTAAACGACCTAATTGTCTCGCGGTGAGAATGATCTTTGCTTAGAATAGATGCAAATACTTTTCCTAAGAGATGCAAATAAATAGATTCAAGATGCAACATTCCATGCAAGTATGCGAATCATAGACTTTTACTTCTATGCAACTATGAGGTTTGCAATGACTATTTTCTTTCCTTATAATGATTGACAATTTGGAGGATAACCTGCATAAAACCTATATAGATTTACATTAAGAACTTTGCCTAAAACATTTCATTTAATGCAATGACATGCAACCTTTTCTAGATACAACTTCAATAAATGAAGTTCATGCATGACGAATATATGACATGCAACCTTTTCTAGATACAACTTCGATAAATGAAGTTCATGCATGACGAATGTCATAAGACTATTGTTGACTTAATCCATTTAGCGGCACTTAACCCGTCTTAAAATGCAAGCATCTTTGCATGCACACGCAAGTTCATGGTTTCATTTCCATGCAATGCGACTACTTGGACAATGTTCTAACAGATGATAACGATTATTTCCTACGAATCATATCTAGGAAATCATTGCCTAGATGCATTGTGCACTTTTTCTTTCATGCGAGGAAGACAAGGATGCATTTAAACAAATTTTCATCCTTTTAACCTATGCAATATGCAATTAGGATTGTCACTTCGGAAATGCAAGCAAAGAGCAACATGCAATTTAAAACTCGTAAGACGAATGCGTAATTTGTATTCATAACTTCCTCATGAAATTTAAACATGCCCAATGCATTCGTTTAATGCAGAATTAATCTTTCAAGAACCTAGGCTTGAGAACTCGTAGGGATGTCCACGCGTATGCTCGGGGTAGAAACTCCCGCGTGAGCGCCTCTCGCCATTTTCTTGGGAGCCATTGATGAGTCGAATTCTGGTTCACCAATTCCTCTTTGGCTCTTTCACATATCGAATCCCTTTATGCCCGAGATCTTCTATTCTACAGGGGACACGGCCCTTATAGAATGTGGTTTTAGGCAAAACCCCTAGTGGTGAGGATGAACAAGGCTTATAGAAGCCTTGTTTTTAGAAGCTTCTATGCTTCTGTGTTACAGGATGACGTGGGAGGAGGAAATGACAAGGAAAGGGAAAGATGACGAAGAAGATGATAATTATGAGGGTGATGATGATGGCGATCGTGGCATTGAAGGCGGTAGCCTAGTGGGCTGCGTGGCATTGCAGGGCGACTGCGGCGGCTGCACGACAGGCAGAATCTCCCTCTTCTCGCTCTTTGTGCCTCCCCCCAAGCTTAAGGGGGAGGTTATATAGGCTAAGGGGGGGAGAATAGCCACCCCCGTGGCATGATTGCATGCGTTCTCCTCCACATGCTTCTCCACTTAATGCACTCCCTCTCCTCCACAGCTTCTCCACTTAACTCACTCCCTCTCCCCCTGCCATGCATCGGCTGAGGGGAGGGGGTAATTAATAAAAAATTTTGCCTAAATTTTTACCATTATCCTCTTTTCCTTTTGGAGAGGTGTTCCCGTGCGGCTTGCGGTCTTCAAGCCCCAGCCTCTATTGCATGACACGGAGCCGGAATTTAACATTGTGCGTGGAGGAAACAGTTAGCCACCGACATTAATCGACGCGGGAGATTATTTCGCACTGCTTTTGTGCAAGATGTGCGGTTTTTTTTTAAAAGATTGATTAATATTTCAGGCAGAAATATTACACTTCTTGATGAAGAGAACAAATGGAAGAACAAGAATGCAAAGGATGGTATTCCATCATCTAGGGAAAATCTCTTATACACCAAAGGAGCTACTAGACCCAAAGGAAGATGTCGATGATTCAACACCGACAACAAAAGTCAGATGACATGTCATTATTGTGGTAAGACTGGCCATATAGCCCATGAATGTTTTCACAAGAAAAGAGCACATTAGATGCGGAATGATCACCACCAAAACCAATTCATGAATGAAGAAGAAGATGCTTCCGCTACCATCAACAACTCTGACAGATTTTTTAAAGGAATTTGTTCCCATAGTGGATCTCTATGTTTCCCTTAGTGGATTTGCTTTTTTGAAAAACCCTTGCCAAAGATGTAAAGTTTCAAGCTTTAGCTTGACTAGGGCTGCCTATGTGATAGTCTCTTGGGTCATGTTATCATATGGGGGGGGGGGGGGGGGGGGCAAAAGTTAGCAAGTTTAGGAACTCATCATTTGAGGGGGGTGTTGGGAGATAGACAAATGATGTATGCTCTAGGAAGAGATGACCTGAATCCCATATGCATAGTGAGGAGAGTGGAACAACTCAACTTCTATAAAGCACTATACTTGACAATGGAATGAATAAAATATCATGATGCTTTGTACTTTCACTTAGTGCCTTGTCAGTGTCAGTTCATTACACAAGATTGTCTTTATGAGTCCAAGCTAATCTATCTTGGAACCTAATTCACTTGTGCAATAGTTGGTTTCTCTTTGTCTATATTAACATGAGTCTTGACTTCATCTTTCATCCTTCATAACTCCTGCCATGCTTGAGATCCATGTTTTTAACATGGTATCAGAGCTCAGTTAGGCATAGCACTAATCCTCCAGCTTCGTTTCACTCTTATTTATCTTATCTTGAGCTCAGCCCAGGACAAGTCTAGAACCCCATATCATACTCTTTCATCTCACAGCCCTACTTGGCAACCATAGCCAGGATTGCACCTACCTTCAGTTGAGCACTTAGATCTCATCAGATAGGGAATTTTAGCTCAAGGTGTCTTCTAGGAGACTCTTCCTTTACTCCCATCGTAGCTCCCTATTACATCAAAGTTTGACATTGTTCAACGTGGAGCCCGACATTACAAGAATTCGACCTCATTGTCTCTACTGTGCCATGTGACGGTCATATTGTCTATGTTACCTGTGGAGGATGCGATTCGTCGTCCTACCTATATGGGGCATTTAAAGCCTATACTATATGCTATCCTCCATCCCATTCTTTGGCCTGAATGGCTGTGCTTGTCTCGTGTAGCAACAAGAAATTAGGGCTGTTTGAAACCCTAAATAGTGTGGAAGCCATAGCCAGAAACTTAAAAAGCTTGGTAACCTTGTCTTCTCTCACTGCCATCATTAGTTGTGACTTTGATCACTTTGACATTTATCTCTGAAGCCTCTACTATAGATCTGGAAGTGCCCAAGGAAGTTCAAAGATTACCCAACAACATCCAGCCAAACATTAAGATCTTCAAGACATAGTATCTATTGATACTCAACTAGTGCTTCTTAGCACTTAAGGCTTTAGCTTAATCAAGAGTAACTCATCTTATGATTTCATTTCAGCTGGTTCAAATCCTATTATGAGTCTGTAATGATTTGAAATTTTGATCCAAGTCTTTGTAAGTCTCAATCTCATTGTAAAAGAGCAGATGCTGCCCGAATGTCATCGTGGTAAGACCTCCTTCTAAGATGATGAAGGCTTCTATGCCTAGAAGGAGAAAACCATGTGCCATCTCATGAGGAAAGACCTTTGGGATCTCTTTGAGGAAGATGATGAAGATGACAAGAAAGAAGATACTAAAGAGGAAAATGATGCTGAAGACCTACCTAAAACAAAGGCATGGAAGAAGATGAACAACAAAGCTTTAGGCATTATTTCTTGGGGTCTATCAGATGATGTATTACACCACATCTCTGGCATCAGGGATGCAAAGAAGGCATGGGAAGAACTTGGCAAGATCTTTGTGTAATATACTAGTTCTCACAACAAGTGAAAAAATTGGAAATTTATGAATTGAACCATGCTTGCAAAGAAATACAAGAAATACACTATGTTTGCAAGGAAGCCATAGCCAAGGTAGCTAGGCATGAGATAGTATTGCCATGGAAGGCTAAGAATCATAGATGTAAGGTGCAATATGAATACTCATCTCATGTTAAGGTGGGACATGGTATGCACCCCATATCTTAATGGCTAAGAGCATGCACCCTCTTAGTTAGTAGGAGGAAGGAACCTCAAAGCATGTATTGCTTGAAATGGCAAAAAAGATCCCTCACAAGTTACATCTCCACCTTTTATACTTAACCCGAGCCTACACTAGACTAAGGTGACTTATGCTTTATTACAAGCCATCCCGACCTAAAAGAGCTTTGTCCTCAAAGCTGAATTGGGAACAAATTACAAGGGTGATTACAAGGATAGCTTGAAGCATTTGGAATCATGCTGAAATAAAGCTCCATATTGATGAAGATCAAAGAAATTGATGAAGATGGGCCATATAAATGAAACAGACTACTGTAAATTGTCCAAAAATAGGCTGTAGTATAAAATTGGCCATATCTTGAGCTAGAAATAGCCCATTTCCATGTGTGAGATATAGAAATGTAGAGGACAACATGTAGTATCTTGCCATGCCTTCAAAATCGAATTTTGATGCCAATAAGACAATTTACTTTCTCACAAAATTTTTATACATCAAGCTATTTAGTGCCCTGTTTATGAACTGTCCTCTTGCTGAAGCTATGGAAATTATTCCAAATATGATGCTTGTTGCCATGACGACTCTTCAATAGGCAAACCCTTCCATTTGATAAGGTATTCCACAAGAATACGGTTCCTTAGAACCTTCTCCCACTTGCCAATAATCTTCTCAGGATCATAGATGATCAAACCATCATCATCCAAGGGAGGTAGTTCTTCAAGAACTTGAATTTGAGGTCCCACATACTTTTTAAGCTGAGACACGTGAAAGAAATTAAGGATTCTTGTGTTTGAAGGTAAGTCTAGTTGATAAGCAAGATCCCCAACTCGTTTGACAATACCATAAGGACTATAAAACCTATGAGCAAGTTTGTTGTGTCCTCCTTTAAGAGAAGCATAATGTGACTTGGGAACCTTCAAAAATACCCATTCATCTTCCTCAAACCCCACATGTCTTCTTTTTTCATCCACATAGACCTTCATTGTCTCTTGAGCTTTATGGATGTTGTCCTTGCATTGCTTCATAAGAGCCTCCATCTTTTTCAACTCCTCACATGCTTGTGGATTTACATCTTCATGAAACAATGTGGAAGGTACTTGTACTTTGTAGCCATATAAAGCTTCAAAAGGAGACATCCCAATGCTTATATGATAAGTATTGTTGTAACAAAACTCTGCAAGATGGAGCCATTGGTCCCATGCATTTTGTTTCTCATGGAAAAAGTGCCTCAAATAAACTTCTAGCCATTTGTTAACTCTTTCAGTTTGCCCATCCATTTCTAGGTGATATGCAGTACTAGGAGTCAAAAGAGTCCCTATTGAAGAGAAAAAACTCCTCCAAAAGCTTCCCATAAACTTAGTGCCACGATCAGACGGACACAATCTTCATTGGTAAACCATGAAGCTTGAAAATACATTCCATGGATTGTTGAGCCACTTGCTTTGCTGTAAATTGGGCCTTAGTAGGGATGAAATGGGCTGATTTAGTCAACCGATCAACTACCACATAAATGCTATTCCAACCATGCTTAGTTGTATGCAATCCCACAATAAAATCCATAGATATATCAGCCCACTTGCCTTGAGGAATAGGGAGTGGCTGAAGTAAGTCGTCGGGTAGAAGAGATGAGCCTTTATTTTGTTGACACGGAAGACATTGCATCACATAATCCTTGACATCTCGCCAAATGCCCTTCCAATAGAAGCTCTTATAGATGTTGTCAAATGTTTTGAATAACACATGATGACTTGTTAAAGGTGAAGAATGCATCTCATGCAAAATACGGTCTTTGAAAGAGGATTCTGGTGTCAAGTAGACTCTACCATGATACCATAGAAAACTATTGTGCCGATTGAAATTGGGATACTCTTCTCCTTTTTCTTATTGATTTTCCTTCATCATCTTTGATGCTTGCTCATCAAGCAAATATTCTTCTTGGATGCCATGAATCCAGTCCTTATGTGCAATTGAGATTAAAGATATAGAACATGCCCACATACGTGATAAAGCATCCGCCACAACATTATCTTTTCTAGCCATGTAGGATATTTCAAAATCATAGCTTTGAAGAGTAGCTAGCCACCTCATTTGTTTAGGAGAAAAATTTGGTTGAGAAAGGAAGTATTTCAGCACACGATGATCTCTCTTCACCTTGAAATGGCTGCCATATATATAGTGATGCCACTTTTTGATAGCATGCAAAATTGCCAACATCTCTTGTTCATAGGCATGTAGTTGACGCTCCTTGTCATCAAGCTTGTGACTTTCATAGGCTATAGCTCCATGGTCTTGATACAAAATAGCCCCAACTCCACTTCCACTAGCATCCGCACATATAATGAATTCCTTAGAGAAGTCCGGGCATACAACAATAGGTGATGAAACACATACAACAATAAGTGCTGAAACTAATAGAGATTTGAGCTCATTGAAGCTCTTATCGGCTATGGAGTCCCAAAAGAAAGCCTCTTTCTTCAACCTATTGGTCAAAGGAGCCACTATATGAGCATAACTTTTGATAAACCTCCTGTAGAATGAAGATAATCCAAGGAAACCTCTTAAGGAAATAGAATTCATAGGAGTAGGCCACTCTTTGATACATTTCACCTTGTTAGGATCCACACGAATGCCTTGCTCTCCCAGGATGTGACACAAGTATTCCACTTCATTGTAACATGTCCGCTCGTCCACTTGTGGGACACGTCTTAGCAGCCCATCAGGAAGAGAGTCTAGAAAGCGCTACCTGGCACTCGCAAGGGATGTCATAGGGTTTGTGATCTAGGTCTTTCCGAGTCTGCCCCAAGCGGAAGTATCTGACCGTTCCCACTTAGAACCACTGAAGTCAGGATTTCTTCCCTATCAGAAAATTATCTAGGAAGTAGCTAGCGTCGAGCTCTAGATGAACCACTTTGCGTAGGAACAATAGAGTCGAAGCAGATTTATGCTGCACTTGGTTCATGGAGAATGGGAAACGAGAGGGATGCAAAGCTCAACCTCTCTGCCCATAAGGCATAGTCCCATTCCGCTCCCCTAAAATAGCATACATCGGGATTCTAACTCTACCGACTCTAGGTCTTCACAGTTTTGTTAACACATCTTTTGAGAAAAGTTCCCAGCTAACTGGGACCACCCTTCCATAGGACGGACCCAAGTCACGTCCACCGCACTTTCCTCGGTTTGCTTAGTTATCTAATTACTTACCACATTATGTTTGACATGCAAAAGCAGCTTCCTTAATTAATCAATTTAAACACAGGTTCCTTCACGTAACTTAGACACTGACATAAAAACAATGTCAAGCAAGTTTCTTTCTCAAATATTTGATCTTTATTTATCATAGTCCTGGAATACATCAAGTATCATGCTCGAAGGCTATCCCAACAATCAACAGGATCACGGCTCCAAGTTCTGCCTGTAGACTAGTATATGGGCCTCGAGATCCCATCTCAAGTCACGTCGGCCTCTTGTGTGGGATCCAAAGGCAAGGAATTTACAGCCAAAGCCTCCCTGGGCACCCAAGCATTCTCCCACTCCAAGCAACACCCACGGAGAGACCTCTCGCGGTAGGTTTGGTCCACATACCTGGCGCGGCTAATAACCCCCTTGGATAGGGCCAAGCATGCAGTCAGAGGTAACTGAACCGGCCTCTCCCTCCAGGATTTTAACCTGAAGCATTAAGTGTTTTGCCTTGAGTTAGTTCCTTGAGCAAAGAAGTTCAAACAATGTACATAAGTGTACAATCATGATCATCTCAGAGGTCATTTGTACAACCAACTGCTAAGGTGTGATTCCTTTTTCCCGAATGCTCCCAACATTCGATCCTGGATCGTTCGCGACTTGGCGAGATCCCAAGGGCTTGGCAAGCTAGGTTTCTTGTTTCCCCTTTATCTTCGGGGTAGGGTTTGTACCCTACCGACCCTAATTATCCTTACCTTAGGTCTCCTTGTAAAATAGATCATGGTCAACCCCGTCGTCCTCAGTTGGTCAACTTGCTGGTTATCTCCTAGATCCATTGTAGTACCTATGTACCTTTATCTTTGATCTTAATTGATCAAGATTGAATAGTTCCTACTCCGTCTTAAGTATAATATTCTTAAGCCCTCTTAATAATACTCACAGGCACTTAAGCTTTTACCTATCCCTCTTGAAGTCAGCAAGGACTTTGATATGGGACTCATGGATCTCAGTCCCATTTGGTAGATTACAAACAATGTTGAATTTTTCCAACAAATTTAATGCACGTGACGTAATGCCATACCTTCATTTCAATGCTTACAATTTTGATATAATCCATAGGATATTTATGCCACACATGCGAAGGTACTTTCTATGAATGCAATCTTAACATTATCCTCTATGTAATTATTTACACGATCTATAACCTTCTTGAATGATTTGATATTTATAACTTAATGTAATTATTGTATGAGTCTAGCTGCACTTTAATCTTTTCTGTAGTTTATTACATGTACCTTAGAATTCATCTTGCGATATGGACATGCACTTTGTTTCTTTCAATGTCCTCTGAAATGCATTTTAATCAAGAACTTGTGCAAGGAGCAATGCACTTTAGCACGAATTCATGCAAGACATTTTTGGTAATTTACAATGCAATTATCTAATCAATTTTACCTATTATGATGTCATCTTACAACGGAAATTATCTTGTTTGTTACATACATCACAACTAAGTTCATACCTAAGAAATTGTCAAACACGCAATTAATGTAATGCATGTAAATATGATTTTTCACCGTGATATTTATAACCTATGATTTAATAATAGAGCAACCTAGGTTTGGAGTGATGCCTTAATTCCAGTGGTATTGATGCCTAATTAACCATTCGTGATTGCGGTGCCACCTTGTTTCAAACCTCCATCCACACTTGCAGGGTTTTCGGCCATCTTTGTGGAACTACGCTTCAGGGCCATACTCGAAGAGACGGGTGTATGAGTGATAGAGTTCTCGCACTCTCCTATGCAAATTCTTGCCGCCTTTCCTTGAGTGGAGGAAGAGATTGAAGGGGAGTGTATTTCCAAAATAAATATAAGGGTGTGTGACCTCCCTTTAAGAGGGGGGAGAAGAAGCTTCCAAAAGCTTCTCTCTCTCTCTCTCTCTCTCTCTCTCTCTCTCTCTCTCTCTCTCTCTCTCTCTCTCTCTCTCTCTCTCTCTCTCTCTCTCTCTCTCTCTCTCTCTCTCTCTCTCTCTCTTGTCGTGATGATGATGGGGGGGGTTTGATTACGGGGGGGACTACGCTGCAGATGACGAGGGGGGTGCTGTTCACGATGAGGGAGGAGAGGAGCTGATGCGTGTTGACGACCACCAGGGGGGAGGGCGCTACCTGCAGACCACGAGGGGGGGGGAAGGGCTCCCCTTTATAGTGGGGAGGGGTGGTGTATGAGGGGGGAGACGAGTGCCCATAGCTGCCACCCCTTCCACCTAGGGCTGCATGCCCCTCTCTCTCACTTTACTCACACACACACACTCTCTCTCTCTCCCCACCATGCAGTCAGCAGGGGGAGAGAGTAAAAAAAATTGTCCTAAATTTAAAAAAATTTAAAGGGGGGTTCTCATGGGGGGAGTCACGGGGGATATTACATCCTCTCCCCCTTAGAGAAATCGAGATGTCCTCATCTCGAGAAGACCTGGGGGTATTGTTGGTTGAGAGTATTTTTGTCCATCCAGGTGGCATCCTCTTCTGGATAATCTTTCCATTGGATGAGGTATTCTCTCAAGGTCCTTGATCTCGAATGCCTCTCCCTAACATCTAGGATTTTATCAGGCCGTAGCTCAAGGACTCCTTGGCTAGGCATTACAATTTACTGATCGTCAAGTATATGATTCAGATTAGGTAGATACTTTTTCAATAGGCTAATGTGGAATACATTATGAATCTTTAGAGTTGCGGGTAGCTGTAGCCTGTAAGCATTAGGTCCTAAGCACTTAGTGATCTTATAAGGTCCACAATACCTCGGTCTTAGCTTCTTGTACTCTCCCAAGGATAGTGAACTCTTTTTAGGGCATACACGGATGAAGACCATATCACCTTCAATGAAGGATCTGTCTTGCCATTTCAAGTCAGCGTAAGCCTTCTGTCTATCCTTGGCAGCTTGAATGTCTTGTCTTATTGATTTGATTTGATCATCCATGTCTTCCAACATCTGCCTAGAAGCTTCTACCCTCAAAGTTAGATCCGAGAATTTCAATGGGGTACGACAATCATGCCCATACAATGCTTGGAAAGGGGTCATCTGAATACTCTATTGGTAAGAAGCATTATAGGCAAACTCAACCAGTGGTAAGTATTGAATCCACTTTTTGGGTTCGCGACAGCAGTATGCCCTAAGCATATCTTAAATGACTTGATTGACTCATTCTATTTGACCATCAGTTTGGGGATGGTAAGCTGTACTAAAACAGAGTTGAGTTCCAATAGCCTCAAAGATAGCCCTCCAGAAGTGTGATGTGAAAAGAGATTCACGATCACTAATGATTCTTCTGGGTAACCCATGAAGCTTGAATATTTCCTTGATGAATAATCTTGCGATGTCTAAAGCTTTATAGTTCGTCTTGACAAGGATGAGATGTGCGACCTTGGTGAGCATATCTACTACAACCATAATAGAGTTATACCCTCCCTGAACTTGGGGTAAGCCAACAATGAAGTCCATACTAATGAATTCCCATTTCATTTGGGGAATGTCAAGTGGTTGCAATTTCCCAGGCATTTTAACATGTTCTGCCTTAATGCGTTGACAAGACAAACATTCCGTGACATATTTGAGTACATCTCCCTTAAGCCTTTTCCAATAATAACTCTTTCTGACCGCATTAAGGGTCTTGGAATAACCAGGATGTCCTGAGAAAGGGGAGTCATGGGCTTCCCACAGTATCTTCTGCTTGAGAGTTTGGCTTGCAGGGATACATAATCTTGTCCTAAAGTAGACAAGCCCACTATTGATGGAGAATTCTTGATACTTCATCTTTAGCTTCAGGTCTTGATCCTTGATGGGGATCTCCCTTAGCATTTTCTGATAGACTGGGTCATGATATCCCTCTTCTTTTGCTAGCTCAAGAATCGGGTTGTTTGGCATTGATACCTTTGTGGCTAGAGACTTCGTTGTTGATGGATCTTGTAAAATGAGAGAATTTAGAAATGCCTTGCGATTGAGTGCATCGGAAACTATGTTCTCCTTTCCAGGCCTCCAGCACTTGATCCATCGACGTTGCCTCATATTAAGCTCATTCTGGGTGAAGATCCATTTAAGACTCTTGTGATCCGTTACTAAGGAAAATTTGTTACCTAGCAAGTAATGTCTCCAAAGTTTGAGAGCATGGATGACAACCAATAGCTCTAGGTCGTGGGTAGCATAATTCCTTTATGGCTCTTCAATTTCCTTGAAGAATATGCTACGGGATGACCTTCTTGCATAAGTACACATCCTAAAGCAAGTGCACTAGCATTAGTTACCACTTCAAACTCCTTACTAAGATCAAGAAGTTTCAGGATAGGTGGTGATACTAAGCTTTGCTTTAGTTTGTCAAAGCTGGTTTGTTCAATAGGTGACCATACAATTGTTACTTGCTTCTTTAGTAGATCAGTTCAGAGGTGCTGCAATCAAAGCATAATCTTTGATGAAAATCATGTACCACCATGTCAACCCAAGAAAACTACGTATTTCTTTGATAGAAGTTGGTGTTGGCCATTCCAGCACGTCTCTGACCTTAGCTGGATCTATTGAAATTCCTTCTGTTGATACAATGAATCCCAGATATTCAATCTGTTGCTTGAAAAATGTGCACTTCTTCTTGGCATAAAGCTTGTGTATTCTCATTATTTCAAGAACAATGCGAAAGGGGTTCATGATCCTTTCCCTATTTTGAGTAGACTAGGGTATCGTAAAAAATGACGAGTACGAAGTCATCAAGATAGGGCCTAAAGATATCCTGCATTAACCTATTGAAGGTAGCAGGAGCATTCGTCAACCCGAATGACATCACTAGGAATTTGAAGTGTCCATACCTTGTACTGAATGCAGTCTTCGAGATATCTTCTTCCTTAATCCTTATCTGATACTATCTAGATCTGAGATCTATCTTTGAGAAGATCTTCGCTCCTTGAAGACGGTCAAGTAATTCATCTAATCTTGGAATGGGGTATTTATTTTTTATGGTTGCTTGATTCAACCCTCTGTAGTCAATGCATAGGCAAAGCGTTCCATCTTTCTTTTTTTGGAACAACACTAAAGCTCCCCATGGTGAAGTGCTAGGACAGATGTAGCCTTGATCTAACAGTTGCTTGAGTTGCTCTTTCAATTTGATAGCTTCCAGGATGGACATCTTATACGGCCTCTTTGCCACTGGTATAGCTCCTGGCCCAAGTTTGATTTCGTGGTCGACTTCCCTTTGGGGAGGAAGTTCCATCAGATCTTCAGGGAATACGTCTGCATATTCCTTTAACCATGAAGGTTCTTCTCTGGATTCTTGATTCTGATCTAGCTTATTTAGTTTAATTAGATAAACAGGTAGACCCTTTTGAACACCTTTTATTATCCATGTTGCTTTTGCCAACTGTATTTTTGGCTTACCAGCCTCACCTTGAGTCATGACTAGTTCCCCTTCCGAATTTCGAAAGGAGACTTGGCCCTTCCCATTGTGGATGTGGCCATCATTGGGTATTAGCCAATCCATTCCGAGTAAGCATTCATGGACACCTAGGTTCATTACCCTGAATCTCACAGAAGTTGGCTTTCCACCCAGTAGGAATCTCACCTTAGCAGTTTGCCTAGTACAAGTGACTTCACAACCATTTGCTAATTCCATAAGTAAAGTAGATGCATCTATTGTGGCTATCCCTAATCTTTTTGCACAGATTGGTGAAATGAAGGAGTGTGTACTGCCACAGTCAATCAAGGTTTTGAAGCTTTTACCTTGATATTCTGATGGAGTTTGAATCATTGAGAATTGACGATTTGGACCCTTCTTGTGAAGACTGGTGTGAACCATTTCCCTCTCAATGTTAGCATCCATGGATGGATCTTCTTCATTGTCCAGCTCCTTATTGGAAACGCTGGAGGTTCTCCCTCTGGCCATAACGGTGGTTCTTTGGCCATGAGAGGCTTTTTTTTTACCTTGGAATTGCCCTTGGTAATGCCCTTTGCCAAGCTTGGGACACTCCCTCTTGAAGTGTCCGGGCTCATTGCAATGGAAGCAATGTGGGTTGCAATCATTGCTTTGTGTTGGAACAAAGTTGTTGACAGCTTTGGCCCTAACTTTCTTTCTTTGGCCCTGATTCTGACCCTGCGCTCTCTTGGTCTGAGCCTTAGACATACCCTTATTCTGATCTTTGTAAGGCCAAATCCTATTGTTCCTTGGTTTGGTCTGCACCTCCTGTATTATTGGAGCAACTCGAATGAGTGCGTCTTGATTCTAACCCTGCGCTCTCTTGGTCTGAGCCTTAGACATACCCTTATTTTGATCTTTGTAAGGCCAAATCCTGTTGTTCCTTGGTTTGGTCTGCATCTCCTGTATTATTGGAGCAGCTCGAATGAGTGCGTCTTGTAGGTCCATTGGGTGCATTGATTCTAATCGAGTGTTTATGGGTGGATTCAACCCAACACAAAATTTTGACACTTGTTGTGTCATATCCAATGGGGGTTGCATACTTTAGGAGTGAAACAAACTTCGAATAATATGCTTCAAGGGATAATCCTAGTTGCTTCAAGTCATAGAATTCGTTCATCTTTTGTGTGTAGTAGGTAGGTGGTAGATACCTCCCTCGCACAGCTTCCTTAAGCTTATCCCAAGTGACTATCCCCTCCGAGATCGCTTGGTCTCTGCACCACTGTTTCCACCAAAGTCTCATTTTGCATGTAAGCTTAAGTTTGGCCAGCATGGATTGGTTAGCAGGTGCAGTTCCCACTGCCTCAAAATAGTCCTCCATGGACTCAATCCAGATCTCGGTGTCGGCTTGAATAGTCCTTCCCTTGCCATCAAACTTGGGTGGCTTAATTTGTTTGAGAATGAATTTCTTCTCTTGAGCCACAGCTGGACTTAGTGCAGGAGTCGGATTTGCAACCTGTGCTTGGGGTTGCGTCTGAACAATAAGATTCTTTATGTTAACATCTTATCATACGTTTCCATATTATGTTAATATGACTAGCACAGCTTTTTAGCTAAGTGATTTAATCACTTAACACCTTAGTTAATATTTATGATCAAGATAGATAATTTTAAAAAGTCTTATTTATTCATGAAGGCATAACCCCTTGAGTACATTTATTTTGGATAAGTAGGACAAGCTGATTGATACATCAGTTTGGGGAAAATAGGATTGTGTTACAATTGGCTACAGGGACGGAATAATAATATGGAGTGGTGTCATGGATTTTTAGGAAACAGTAAGTCATAGGAAGCTTGGGGTATCCCTTCCTTTGATACCTGTTCTTCTCATAGCGCCCTAACGCTTTGATTTTGTCAGGAGAGATCACCCGGGTCACTTCTTCATAGACATACTTGTTCTACTTGACTTGCCGAGTGCTAACGTGCAAAGTTGCGTTTACGCAAGATTTGACAAAGATGAACATCTTCACGATCATTAAATCCTCCATCCACTTGATTCTCTTCAAGTTGGCTTGAAGGTATGCGAGTCAGCGGGCTGCTATGTAGTATATTCCTGAATCTCCCGTCCATCTTTGCTCCGCATACAGGGGTGAAGGATTATAGATGCAGTCCATAATATCCATCATGCCAAGCCTCTATCAATAATTTGAAGCATGCATTGCAGTCATGAACATGACCTGGAACACCAAGAACTTGCTCCATGCTTCGTGACTCTGCAACCTAGCATCCATAAGTGAGTAAAGAAATGTTTTCAACAGAAAACACTGCTCTATTTTACTCACCTTCCCCTGTTTATCCCCTTATTCCCTTTATTTTCCTCCATTAAGTCCCTTTTAATCCTTAGATCTCGTTGGTTCGCTCTGATGCCAACTATAACGTGTCCACTCGTTCACTTGTGGGACACAGTCTTAGCAGCCCATCAGGAAGAGAGTCTAAAAAGCGTCGCTTAGCACTCACAAGGAATGCCATAGGGTTTGCGATCTAGGTCTTCCCGAGTCTTCCCCAAGTGGAAGTATCCGGCTGTTCCCACTTAGGACCGACCTGAAGTTAGGGTTTCTTTCCTATTAGAAAAGTCTCTAGGAAGTAGCTATCGTCGAGCTCCAGATGAACCACTTTGCATAGGAACAATAGAGTCAAATCAGATTTATGCTACACTTGGCTCATGGAGAATGGGAAACAAGAGGGATGTGAAGCTCAACCTCTCTGCCTATAAGGCATAGTCCCATTCCGCTCCCCTAAAATAGCATACATCGGGATTTTAACTCTACCGACTTAGGTCTTCACAGTTTTGTTAACACGTCTTTAAAAAAAAGTTCCGAGCTAACTGGGACCACCCTTCCATAGAACGGATCCAAGTCACATCCACTGCACTTTCCTTGATTTGCTTAGTTATCTAATTACCTACCACATTATGTTTGACATGAAAAAGCAGCTTCCTTAATTAATCAATTTATAGGAAGCTGTGGCTCAAAAGCCGTAGGTCTACACGGAAACACCTCTTTAAGGGGGAAAAAGAGATAATGGATAAAATTTTGGCAATTTTTTTTATTAGAACTCCCCTCCCCTTCAGCCATTGCATGGTGGGGAGGGGGAGTATGAGTATGAGTATGAGGAGTTAACTGGAGGAGGAGCATGAGGAGGGGAACATGTTGCTTGCCACGTGTGTGGCTACCCCCCCTCTCTACCTATAAGAACACCCCCTCCCCAAGCTTGGAGGGGGAGGAGAAGAGGGATCGTGCTGTCGTGCTATGCCCACCGTCGCCCTGTGGAAGCTAAAGAAAACTATCAATAACTTGCTTAGTACACCAATGCCAATGGTTTATTGATCCAAATGAAGCTTATATATCAGGGATACTCCAGATTTAGCAAGATCTCAGCTTGCAATATGGTATATGGGTAAAATGAACTCAAACAGTGCACCCCTGTCAGCTTGTCTAAGTGCAATCCACTAGACCCCCTATCAAAACATTGGTCATAACTTTTGCTCCGGATGTTCGATTACTAAATTTTTAAATTCAAATTAAAAATTAACATCCCCTCTTCAAATCAAGCTATCAGGATACAAAATCATATCATGAAAGAATTTTTTGTAATAGAAATTATGTACCTGTCCAATGAATTCCTGCAACTTGTTAACACCATGTAGAGGCCCTGTTTCACCCTAAAATGATTCATGTATTACTTGTAGATCTACAAAGAAATTAATAGACTTGTGATGGGTAGTAAGACGCCTATAAATATCTAGTAAACACCTGCAACTGATAGGTACCTATTGGAAAGACATGTATACTTGTCACAAACTGCCCTATTTGGTACTCCTAGTCTTTAAATCTTCATCCACTCTTTTCCAAGTGGTCTTCTGTGGTCCACCACCTATGGTGAGGGATAAAACAGCAGGATAGAAACCTAAATGGGCTCTGAAACTCCGGAAGGTGTGCAAAGTTCCTTCCGGGCTAGGTTGTACACCCCTACAGAGTCTTAAATAGTAAGGGAGGTCACCTCTCTTTTGTCTTGCTATCTCATCCGGCTTTGACCTTTTTCCTCAGTCGGAATATACATGGCAGAGCTAGTATTCTATCAATCAAAGCATGATATGCATGGCAGAATCAAAATCTTTCCATTTCATGATATCCAAGAACAAAATGGAATATGACTGAATTGAAATGGATATGGGTAAGGAATACCTATAACAGTGACTCACTGCTTTACAATTCTATTCCACCTACCAATTAATTCTTATTTTCAACAATGTTGCATTCAATCACATCAAGCAATTCAGGGTTAGGATTAGCACAAATTTTCCAACAAATGGAAGGAATTAGCAACAATTGGCTACTGATTTTTATTGGGTAAGATGAAAAGAATTCAGCATGACATCATTCAACCCTAAGTTGGGTCTAGTGCTTCTTCGCACTTAGGGCTTTAGCTTAATCAAGAGTAACTCATCTTATGATTTCATTTCAGCTGGTTCAAAGCCTATTCTGAGTCTGTAATGATTTGAAATTTTTATTTAAGTCTTTGTAAGTCTCAATCTCATTGTAAAAGGATAGACGTTGCATGAATGTTGTGGTGGTAAGGCCTCCTTCTAAGATGATTGAACTAGAGCAGATAGAAAAGTTCAATGGTGAAGGCTTCCACGCCTGGAAGGAGAAAACCATGTACCATCTCATGAGCAAAGACCTCTGGGATCTCTTTGAGGAAGATGATGCAGATAACAAGAAAGAAGATGCTAAAGAGGAAGATGCTGCAAAAGACGAGCCTAAAACAAAGGCATGGAAGAAGATGAACAACAAAGCTTTAGGCATTATTGCATGGGGTCTATCTGATGATCTATTACACCACATCTTTGGCATAAGGGATGCAAAGAAGGCATGGGGAGAACTTGACAAGATCTTTGGTGCACAAGCAAAGAACTCAAAGGTAAAATTACTTATGCAATTTTATAAGTTGGATGTAAAAGAGAGTCCATCTATGATTGTACACATCAACAAGTTCAAGAGCCTTAAAACTCAGCTAGCAACTCTTAAAAAGAACATTGATGAGGATGAGTCAATAGTAGTGCTACTTGCCAATGTTAATCATGAACCATATGAGAGCCTTGTTTCAACACTAAGTAATGTTTCCAACCTCTCACTTAAAGATATCAAGCACTCTCTTCTTGATGAAGAGAACAAACGGAAGAATAAGAATGCAAAAGATGGTATTCCATGATTTAGGAAAAATCTCTTATACACCAAAGGAGTTGTTGGACCCAAAGGAAGAGGTCGAGGATTCAACACTGACAACAAAGGTTTGATGACATGTCATTATTGTGGTAAGACTGGGCCATATAGCCAGTGAATGTTTTCACAATAAAAGAGCACAACAAATGTAGAATGATCACCACCAAAACCAATTCATGAATGAAGAAGAAGAAGAAGATGCTTCCGCTACCATCAACTCTGACAGATTTATCTAAGGAATTTGTTCCCATAGTGAATCTGTATTTTTCCCTTGGTGGATTTTCATTTTTTTAAAACCCTTGCCAAATATGTA
This sequence comes from Lygodium microphyllum, assembly GCF_053477565.2. Lineage (NCBI taxonomy): Eukaryota > Viridiplantae > Streptophyta > Polypodiopsida > Schizaeales > Lygodiaceae > Lygodium > Lygodium microphyllum. The sequence continues at coordinate 152,296,105 of NC_141136.1, read as the reverse complement.
AAGTTTGAAGTGTTAACTTGACTAGGCTGCCTATGTGCTAGTCTCCCGGGCCATGTTATCATGTAGGGGGGGCAAAAGACAACAAGTGTAGGGACTTATCATTTGAGGGGAGGTGTTGAGAGATAGACAAATGATATAAGCTCCAGGAAGAGATTATCTAAATCCCATATGCACAATGAGCAGAGTGGAATAACTCAACTTCTATAAAGCATTGTACTTGACAATGGAATGAATACAATATCATGATACTTTGTACTTTCACTTAGTGCCTTATCACTGTCAGCTCATTACACAAGATTTTCTTTATGAGTCCAAGCTAATCTATCTTGAAAGCTAATTCACTTATGCCATAGTTGGTCTCTCTTTGTCTATGTTGACATGAGTCTTGACTTCATACTCCATAACTCCTATGCGCTAGATCCGTGTTTTTAACATGGTATCGGAGCTCAGTTGGGCATGGCACTAATCCTCCACCTTCATTTCACTCTTATCCAGCTCAGCTTGAGCTCAGTCCAGGACAAGTCTAGAAACCCATCTACTCTTTCTTTTCAATGCTTTGCTTGCCAGCCATAGCCACACTGCACCTACCTTCAGTTGAGCACTTAGATTTCATGATACAGGCAATTTTAGCTCGAGGTGTCTTTTGGGAAACTCTTCCTTTGCTCCCACAGTAGCTCCCTATCACATCAAGGTGTGACATTGTTCACCATGGAGCCTGGCATTCCTAGAATTTGACCTCGCTATCTCTGTTGCACCCTGTGATGGTTGTACTGTCTACGTTACCTGTGGAGGCTGTGATTCATCATCTTGCCTATATGGGGCATTGAAATCCTATACTATAGGCTATCCTCCATCCAATTCTTTTCCAAAATGGTTGTGTTGGTCGCCTGCAGTCAGCAACAAAAGAATCAGGGCTGTCTGAGACCCTAAACAGTGGAAGCCAAGCCAAAAACTTAAAAATCTTGGAAACCTTGTCTTTTCTCACTGCCATCATCGATGGTGACTTTGATCACTCTAACATTATCTCTGAAGCCTCTATTGCAGATCTAGAAGTGCCCAAGGAAGTTCAAAGATTACCTAGCAACATCTAGCCAAATATCAAGATTTTCAAGACATAGTATCGATTGATACTCAACTAGTGCTTCTTGGCACTTAGGGATTTAGCCTAATCAAGAGTAACTCATCTTATGATTTCATTTCAGCTAGTTCAAAGCCTATTCTGAGTCTGTAATGATTTGAAATTTTGATCTAAGTCATTGTAAGTCTCAATCTCATTGTAAAAGGACAGACACTGTGCGAATGTCGTTGTGGTAAGACATCATTCTAAGATGATTGAACTGGAGCAAATAGCAAACTTCAATGGTGAAGGCTTCCATTCCTGGAAGGAGAAAACCATGTACCATTTCATGAGAAAAGACCTCTGGGATCTCTTTGAGGAAGATGATGCAGATGACAAGAAAGAAGATGCTAAAGAGGAAGATGTTGTAGAAGACCAGCCTAAAACAAAGGCATAGAAGAAAATGAACAACAAATCTTTAGGCATTATTGCATGGGGTCTATTAGATGATCTATTACACCACATCTTTGGCATAAGGGATGCAAAGAAGGCATGGGAAGAACTTGACAAGATCTTTGGTACACAAGCAAAGAATTCAAAGGTAAAATTATTTATGCAATTTTGTAAGTTGGATGTAAAAGACAATTCATCTATGATTGTACACATCAACAAGTTCAAGGGCCTTAAAACTTAGCTAGCAACTCTTAAAAATAACATTGATGAGGATGAGGCAATAGTAGTGCTACTTGCCAATGTTAATCATGAATCATATGAGAACCTTGTTTCAACACTAAGTAATGTTCCCAACCTCTCACTTAAAGATATCGAGCACTCTGTTCTTGATGAAGAGAACAAACGGAAGAACAAGAATGCAAAAGATGGTATTGCATCATCTAGGGAAAATCTCTTATACACCAAAGGAGTTGTTGGACCCAAAAGAAGAGGTTGAGGATTCAGCACCGACAACAAAAGTTGGATGACATGTCATTATTGTGGTAAGACTGGCCATATAGCCAGTGAATGTTTTCACAAGAAAAGAGCACAATAGATGTAGAATGATCACCATCAAAACCAATTCATGAAAGAAGAAGAAGAAGAAGAAGAAGAAGATGCTTCCGCTACCATCAATAGCTCTTACAATTTTTTCTAAGGAATTCATTCCCATAGTGGATCTCCATGTTTCCCTTAGTGGATTTGGTTTTTTGAAAAACCCTTGCCAAAGATGTAAAGTTTTAAGCTTTAACTTGACTAGGCGGCCTATGTTCTAGTCTCCGGGGCCATGTTATCATGTAGGGGGGGAAAAGCTAGCAAGTGTAGGGACTCATCATTTGAGGGGGGTGTTGAGAGATAGACAAATGATGTATGCCCTAGGAAGAGATGACCTAAATCCCATATGCACAGTGAGGAGAGTGGAATAACTCAACTTCTATAAAGCATTGTACTTGATAATGGAATGAATACAATATCATGATGCTTTGTACTTTCACTTAGTGCCTTGTCGATGTCAGTTCATTACACAAGATTGTCTTTATGAGTCCAAGCTAATCTATCTTGGAACCTAATTCACTTGTGCAACAATTGGTCTCTCTTTCTTTATATTAACATGAGTCTTGACTTCATCTTTCATCCTCCATAACTCCTGCCATGCTCTAGATCCGTGTTTTTAACACAGGCAAGGTATTTGACATATGTACTTGATCTATATGCAGTGAACTATGCCCGCATGATCATGTATGGACTCCTACATGTACCATTAGATGTTTGAGAGTTTTTGGAGCATGTATGACATGTAGACATCTCAATTTTTGCATTGAAAGAGGTGCTGGCCATTGAGAGTTTGCAAATTTTTGACTGCATGTTTGGTTGACTACAGTAAGGTTGCATGATACAGAGTTACAACAACTACATGGTCTATGTGTTGATTGATGTATCTACAGTTTATGCCACATGTTTGTGGATGGTTTTGAGGTGTTAACGACCTGAAATGTCATGAGTACAGTAGACAGTTAATTGCAAAAAACTATTATAAACAGCCAAAGACTACAGTAGGTCAGTTAGACTTGTTGGCTTGCACGAAGTCAGGCACAAGCCATTGTCTATTACAATATGGCAAATGCAAACAAGACCGGCAACATAACCCAGATAGTGGAGGAAAAGATTGATAGAAATAGTTATGCCATATGGAAGTTCTGCATGGAGAACTTCTTGATAGGTAAAGGATATTGGGACTTGGTGATAGGTGTTGAAGCTGAACATGAAATCCAAGAGAGGAATCCTATAGCTGATCAAAGGCGCACCGAGCTTGGTTGGAAAGAGCTCACAGGGTGCTACATTGGTTATCTTTGTGTATCTCGGATGCTATGGTAATGTAGATCATGAATTGCAAGTTATCAGTAGATGCACGAAACATATTGATAAGGTATTGTGGCACAACTACCAGGAAGATTCAATTAAAGTAGAAATTCAACAACATGGAGAGAAAAGGCATATTTATATAGGATTATGTCACAAAAGTTAGGACTATTGTCGATCAGCTGGTATCCATTGGCACATAGGTTGAGGATGAAGGCATGGTTGTAGTGACATTAAATGGTTTGGGATCTGAATATAAGTCATTTGATACTTCCATATGTGTGTGGGATGAAATGCCGGATTTCAATGAGCTTGTTCCATTGCTGATTCATGCTGGATTTCAATGCGACCGTGGCAGCCATGGTAGAGGTTATGGTTCTAGTAGAGGAGGCCAACAAAATGTATCTTATGGAAATAATAACCAATAGGGTTCAAATGCAAGTGGAGGTGGAAATTTCAGAGGCAAGGGGAGATCTAGCCCTAGAGGCAAAGGCTCCTTTGGCAGTAGCAGCGTCCATCTGACAATCCTAATAAGGATAAGGATTGTCACTATTGTGGAAAGTACGGTCATATTGCCAAGGACTCTTGGAAGAAGTAGGGCAATCAAAAGGACAAGCATCATGGACATTATGCATCATCCAGTTAGACAAATGATGTTTCTGGGGATAGACTATTTGCCATGATATATGTGAAAGACTAGGCTGCTGAGAAGTCTACTGAGGATGTTGTTTGGTATATTGATTCAGGGGCATCGAATAATATGACCCCTCATGGTGACTAGTTTATTGACATGGTGCCTAAGAGGAATGGCAATGTATGCATATGGGATGACATGCAGCATAGCATTGAGCGTAAAGGAAAATTGCCTTTGGTAATCCATGATGGGTTGGCAAGAAGAAGAACTTACATGATGTATTGCATGTCCCGTCAATTACTAAAAATATGTTGCTTATGGTACAGACGAATGAACAAAATTCACAGCTTAGGTTTAATAGCCATGGTTGCTTCATTGAGAAATTTGGTAATGGCTGCAAATTGATTGCTCATGGTCATAGGAATGGCAGGATGTTTATTCTTGATGCTACTTTGCCACAGTTGAAATCAGCCATGTTTGCCCATGGCTCTAGAGCAGTTAGAGATTTAGAAATATGGCATAAAAGAGTGGGGCATGTTAATTTTCAGTGGCTACAAATGATGCAAAAGAAATAGCTTCTTACAGGTCTACCCAAGTTTGCTTACACGGATATTGGTCATATCTATGATGCTTGTCAGTTTGGTAAATAGTCAAGGTTGCCATTTGTCAAGCATGTAAGAAATAGTGCACAACCGTTGCAGTTTGTTCACTCTAATGTGTGGGGGCAGCCCATAATGCATCTATGGGAGGCTCTAAGTATTATGTGACATTCATTGATAACTTTAGTCGCTATACTTGGGTTTACATACTGAAAAAAAAGGATGAGGTGTTTGTTGTTTTTAGCAATTTAAGCAGTAGATTGAAAAGGAATTTGATTTCTATATCTCTTGTTCGAGATCTGACAGTGGTGGGAAGTATGTGTCAAATGAGTTTGACACTTTTTGGCTGAAGATGGCATGCATAGGCAGCTTACATGCAGCTACACTCCAGAGCAGAATGGGGTAGCTGAACGAAAAAGCAAGGTCTTAATGGAAGCTGCTCGTGCAATGATGAATGAGAAGAAGATGTCACTCTATTATTGGGCAGAGGCTGTTATGACAGCCATGTATATCTTGAATAGGACTCCCACTGTAGGTATTCATGATATGACACCATTTGAGAAATTGTATGGCTACAAGCATGATATCAGTCACATGAAAGTATTTGGCTACCTTGCTTATGTGCATATCCCTAATGAGAAGAGGAAGAAGCTGGATCTAAAAGCACATAAGTGTGTCTTTATTGGTTATTCATAGGAGAAGAAGGTATATAAATGCTATGATCCCTCTACTCAAGAGACACTAGTTAGCACAGCAGAGATGTTATCTTTGATGAGATGGCCTCTTGGTATGCATCACCATCGGCTATATAGTGGTTATTCTGTGAAGCATTATGCTTACATTACAAAAGTGATGGAGGTCAAAGAACCTGCCACATATGATGAAGCAGTGATGGATAAAAATTGGTGCACAGCTATGGATGAGGAAATATCTACCTTGGCTGAAAATAGAACATGGGATCTTGTGCCACTACCAGAAGGAAAGAAGACCATTGGTTGCAATGGGTCTACAAGATTAAATGCAAGTTGGATGGCAGTGTAGAGAGGTACAAAGGCAGGCTAGTTGTTGAAGGATATGCTTAGCAATATGGGTTAGACTATGAGGAAACATTCAGTCCTGTTACCAAGATGGAAACCATATGAACAGTGATCGCATTGGCTACTGCTAAAGGCAGGAAATTACAGCAGGTGGATGTTAAGAATGTGTTTCTCAATGGTGATTTAGCATAGGATATTTATATGGATTAGCCTCTAAAGGATATGTACACCCTGATTTTCAACATTATGTATGCAAATTGAAAAAATCATTGTATGGGTTGAAGCGGGCTCCGAGAGCCTGGCATGCAAGGATCAATAGTTACTTGCAAAGTTTGGAATTCATTGTTGGTAGGGCTGATCATAGTCTGTTTACAAAAAAGGCAGTACTGGTTATCTATATTGATGATTTGATAATCACAAGTGATGATAACTTGGGGATACAAAATGTTATGTGAATGCTGAAATCAGAATTTGATATGAAAGACTTAGATGAACTGAAGTATTTCTTGGGTATTGAGGTGATCAATGCTGAAAATGGTTTATGGTTGATGCAAAAACACTATGCCGTGGAAATGATAAAGAAATATGGCATGGTTGAATGTAAACCGCTGGATACACCTCTTAATCAAAATGCCAAGTTGGACATTAGCACTGGAGCTGAAATTAATGATGTGACTATGTACATGCAAATGGTTGGAAGTCTAATCTACTTGACCATCACTAGACCTGACTTGAGTTATGATGTCAAGCTCATAATTCTATTCATGCAAAAGCCCAAAAAGCCACACTTGGATGCTGCTAGGCAGTCTATGAGATATGTAAATTCCACTGTAGATTATGGGTTGTTTTATGTGAAAGATAAGCCCTTGACACTGGTTGGATACACGGATGCAGATTGGGCAGGATGTCATATGATCATAGATCTACAAGTGGTCATGCTTTTGGATTTGGAAGTGGGATGATCACTTGGAGCAGCAAGAAGAAACCTATGGTTGCATTGTCTAGCACTGAGGTAGAGTACAGGGGTGATGCATTGGCAGGATGTGAGATTTCATGGTTGCTCAAGCTTATGACTGATTTGGACATACAGATGGATGCTCTAGTGACCTTATTATGTGCAAACAATCTCAATAGTGTACTCTTGGCAATGAATCTTAGTATACCGTGCCAAGACTAAACACATTGAGCTACACTGCCATGCCAGGACTAAACACATGCATAAGATCTTAGTACATAAGAGAGATGGTTCTTGCAGGGAAAGTAGATCTTATGCATGTGAAGACCTCAAGCTCCTCTGTGTGACCAATAGTGTCTTAGCTGTGTCCAAGTGCATCAACATGTGTGGGACATTTAATAAGTTGGGTTAGTCGATGTGACCTAACTAGAGTTAGTCATGGTTAGTTAAAACCTTGTGTATGACTTACACTTGTGTAATGGAATAATGAATAGAAGGATGAGCTCTCTCTTGGCTTTCCTCTATCTATCTCTCTACGTCTCTCTTAACATTACCTAGGAATATAAGGCTCTTACCTCAGTCTTTGATTACTCAGCCATTTTGCATCCACGATCGGCCTAGCAGAATATCATAGTCCACTCCCTTCATAGTTATGAAGTTCACTGAGAATTGGACACCCACTATTTTCAAGGGCTAGTTCTTCAGCACTCTGAATGGCCTAATTTCCATGCCATTAGCGAGCGTGACACTAAACCTTGCAGTCTCCACCATCAGGTTATCCCATGCATGCAGGACTGCATGGCTAAGCACATTGACTCCCACTCATGTGTCTATGTTCCCCTTTCTTGTGATGTCTCCTAATTCTACCATTGGTAGGAATGCATGCATCTTTGTGCCCTCCCAAAAAGCATTTACATGGTGCAAGGACTTAGGTATTGAATTCAATATTAGGCTCATCTCTGCATGGTTGTGTTGTGGTCATGCAAATCTGTTGCTTTGGCTTGTTAGATCCCTGCTTTAACACTCGCCATAGTGAGGAACTTTGCCTAAGTAAATCCTCCATTAGCAGGGTCATAGGGGCTGATATCAACATTGTAAGCAGGATACTAGCCACATGCCTTTCATTATGCTCTACACTCTTTTGCCATTACTCTTGGGAAGTCTACTACCCGCCTATGGCACCTATGCCTTGTCTTTGTGGTGCTACATGGGGTGCAGATGCTTCTCTAGATTCTATGCGAATAGGCAAGATGGGCATGCTCACATTGGAGAATTGATTGACCTTGTCTTCTAGGATGGGCTCTTGCATCCTTTAGGTGCTCTTGGGCCTCTCTCACCCACACCTTGACCTTGTCAATCACTTCCAATTGGTGCCTTGGATCGCGGGATATTCCCCAACCTTGGCACTCCCCTTCTCTACTATCTTAGGAGTAGATGTTTTCGCTTTTGCGTCTGTGACTTGCCTACCCTTTGGTAGTGTAGTGGCATTATTAGTTTTGAGTGTGATTTTTATCTCAACTCTCTTCCTTCTCCTCCTACAACTCCTCTTCCTTATGGAGGTTGCATCAAGGTTGCTAGGTCCAGGTAATGAGATACCAACATGTCTCATCTGCAACCTGTTCATGACATTTAGTGAGATGGGAGTAGCCTTGCCATCAAGTGTCTCGATTCCAAATAGCCCTAACGGTATAGATGGAACAATAGCTGAACTAGTGGGTGGATGGTTTTTGCCTAGGGCGCTTAGTGTACAAATGAGTTTTTCCACACTCAGGGCATCTCAAGTTAGCCTTTTCTCGATTATCTTGCTCTCATTTAGGGCAACGAGATGAGATGTGTCCTAGGTGGTTGCAAGTCCAGCATGCAATATGTTCTTGGTTTTGACCTTCTAGGCCTCTACCCCTTTCCCCACCTAACACCATCACTGCTATTGGTCTAAAATCCATTAGAAAAGTATTACCCTCTTTATCATGGGAGACATAAGGGTTTACATGTGCCCCTTCCTCATTTGGATCCTTGACATAATGCACTAGAGTATCACTCAATGGATGGGTCTCACGAAGGGTCTAGGTGGTCCAGGTATCCTTGTGGGGTTGATGTCCATCCTAGGGATATCTGGCCTTGGATCATTGGGTGCTGGAAGAGCTAATGGAGCTCCCCTTCCATAAGGTGGCAGTATATTCCCTAGGTAATAGGGTTGATTTATGGCTGTGGATATGGCAACTACCTCGGCAATCAAAAACACACTACATCATGGCCAAACCTACCACAATTGTGGCACAAGGTCTGGATCTAGGATCCATACACTTAGCTGGAAGGTTGTTTCCTCCACAATGAACACATTGCACATGAGGTCTTGCAGGCCTTCTCATCATCTCCTGAAGCTTAGACAACTCTAGCTTCATGTCCACCAACTCCTGGCTCTGATCAACATTCTTTCCTTTCTTTTGGGTGGTCTGGCAGCTCAATCTCTTGCTCTAGCAGTCGTGGCCCTCTTTGAGGTTCTAGAGGTTGTGATATCTCAGCTTGTGGTCCTTGAGCTTCTCTCTTTGAGCAAGTCATCCACTCGTGTGACTTCTTCAAAGACCCTAGCTAGCATGTCCCTTTGCAAGTTTGAGTTGCTCACCAAGGCCTTGTAAAGCTCTTCACTCCTAGTTACACTTATGAACAAAGTGGTGAAGATTTCTCATTCAATAGGCCGCTCTTTGCAGTTGGGATTCTCTAAAGAGATTCAACACATGGGTGATGTATGCTTGGATATCCTCTTTGTCGTTTTGATTAACATTCATCGGTTAAACAATAAGGTTATCAGAGTACCTTGCCTCAAAGAATATCTTGATGAAGAGACTCTTGAGATTGTTGAAATTATTCCATTCAGCATTGTCTAGACTAGTGTACCATGTCCGTCCTTTATCCCCATGGCAAAGATCAAATGCTTGTGAATGTTGAATAAGGTCCATGTTAGGCCGTTCACCTAGCATACTTGCTCAAAATGCTCTACAAAACTATATGGGTCATTACTGGGCTGATACTTGTCGAGTTTCTTGGCAACTACGGGTTTCTTTGTTTAGCTTTTCGAATTTGGAACAACACCTAGTCTTGCTAGCAACAAAGTTGCTAGGGCTGCTCCACTTTGCTCCGTAGTTGTGTTATCTATGAGTCAGTTTGTGAGAAGCTCACTCAATGTGAGGTCGGATTCAAGCGCTCTTTCCTTGTGAACATTGGGTCCTGCTTCTATTGGCAAGCGCTAAAAATCGTTGGACCTCTTGCATTTCTATCTCCTACCTCAGCCTCTAAGCTTGCTGCTCCTGATTATAGGCAGCTATGCCTTGCAACACTTTCTTTGCCCATCTCCACTCTTCCTTGAGGTTTGCTATGATGTCCTCTACTGGTCTACCGTAGTGCTCCATTTTGGTCTACAAATTATACGGATTTATCATTTGTTGGATGTTGATTGGGAAGTCTCCCAAGTTGAGCTTACCGTTTTTAAGATTGTTGGATCATGACATTTTGTGGGTCTCTTAGGCTACTAGATTGTTGATCAAGCTGATGTAATAAAGCATAAATGCCTTAGTCTAGGGTATGCTAGGGTTAAGTATAAAAGGTGGAGATGTAACTTGTGAAGGATCTTTTGCCATTTTGAAGAATACATATTTTGCGGTTTCCTTCCTCCCACCATCTAAGAGGGTGCATACTCTTAGCCACCATGATCAACGGGTGCATACCATGTCCCACCTTGGCATGAGGTGAGTATTCATATTGCAGCATTCATATTTGATTCTCAGCCTTCCATGGCAATATAATTTCATGCCTAGCCATCTTGGCTATGTTTTCTTAGAACATATGGTGTATTTCTTGTATTTCCAGTTATTTTGCTTGCTGTGAGAATTAGCTATTTTACATTGGTATTAGAGCATAGATTTTGATCCATGGGAAGAGTCATTTTCTTTGAAAATTTTAGTTACAGGAACAAGTGACAAGCAACTAGAGTACAAGATTTAGTTACAGTGGTTGACACAACCAAAACTATGACTGGGCATGGTTATCTGTATCAAGTCGTCACTAATATGGAGGTTCTTGGAGTTGGACATGAAGAAACTGGAGGATCTATGGTGAAAATAGCATATCATGGCTCTTTTCATGACATTTTAGAGATCCTTGAGTTAACTATGGTTAACAGAGATTAAGAATGGACTAAAATAAGGGTTACTTTTGTAAAAAGAGAGTTTCTCTTTCTTCTTTCTTCTTCCTGTAGGCTTCTCTACAAATCCATAGCCAAGATCTTGCTTCTATCTCTTCCCCAGTGCCCTGATGGTCCAAATGGCTACCACAGATCAATCCTTCATGTTGTAAGCTTGCTATAGAGTACCTATATGCCTTTCTTAAGCCTCATTTTTTATCATGAGGTAACGAGTACGTTCTTGGACTATTTGTGCTAGTTTTCTAGAGGACACACTCCCTCAACAGCATGAGCAAAATGGATGCCAAGCTTAACTTCTAGCCTACTCAAGTTCACTTACAAACTCTCTTCCAAGTCTACAACATGATACAAGCAAACTTCATCACTCTCTCTTGAAATTCTTGGAGCTTCAAAACCCTAGCCATGGCTGAAAATGGACATCATGAAGATTCCTTCAATTTCTTGAAGATTTGACTTCTTATTGATGCCTTTTAGCTTCCAACGGTCAAGGGGAAGCATCTACAACACACATTGGATCTACATTGAGGATTTCAAGCAAGATTGGAGCATCCTCTTCTCTTGATTAGGGGCAAATAGGGTAGCCACTTGATTCTTTCATAATATCTGGTCTTTGAAGATTGGAACCATGGGGCTTTTGGCTCTTGATGCCTCCTAAGGCTTCTAAGCATTGGATTTTGCCAAAATTTGAAGGTCTTGCTTCAACATTGCAAGAATAGAGCTTGATTTTAATGTTGCAAGTATATGGACAACTTATTCAAGTTCAAGTACTTCTAATGAGAGAGCTATTTTCAAGATTTTAAGTCTTCTATTCTCTTGGAAGGTTCATCATTGATACCCCTTCAATTTTCAGTCACATTTGGAGCTCATAAGGATAATCTCCATCAAGCTTATGGTCATAAGAGCTTTCTTGGAGAAGAACTGGAGTTTATGCACTGAATATTCACCCTGGGAATTACAAATCGAAGGTATTCTTGGCCACTTCAAGCTAGAGATCAAGCTTTTCAAGTCTCGTATGGTTGTTGGAGCTTCAATAATCATCTACCCTCAATAATGAAGGAGGTATTACTACATTTTGCTCTTAATTCCCTTTAATTCAAATTTCTTAAGCCATCCATTTGCTAAAAAATGAAGAATTAAGAGTAATCCTATTTTGAAATTGACAACTAAGTGCATATAGACCCAACTTAGGGCTAAATGTGGCTATGATAATTTTCTTCATCCTGCCCACTTAAAATTAGTAGAGCCAATTGATGATTTTTTTTTCATTTTTTGAAATTTTCTACCTCATCCTAACTTTTTTGCTTGAATGTGATTGATTGCAATATGACTGAACGTAAAGATCAAATGGTAAGTGGAATTCATTGTATGCAGTGAATCATTGCAAGAAAGGGCAATACCTATCCCTATCCTTTTTCATTTTGATCAATTTTCTACTTCCACTTACATATCATTAAAGGGATGAAGGAACTCCTTTTAGCCTCTTGCATATCATCAATGTTTTCTTAACCTTAGCATGTACCTTGCCATGTCTATATTCACGAGGAAAAAGTGGATGCCAAGTGAGTTGGTAGGACAAAAGTGAGATGACCCTCCCCTACTAACGAGGACCCTGAAGGGGAGCACAAGCTGGCTTGAGAGGGAAATTTGCACACCCCTCAAGTCACGGATCCCATGCATTTTTTTCAATTTAGGTACAGGTACATATCTTGAGCCAAGAATTGATAGTGGTATTTCAGTAAGATCAACAATTCACAGATATTATAGACATTGAATAGAGCAACATAACATAGTAATTTAGCCCTCTTGATTACTACAGGTGATAGAGTAATTACTGATCATTTCTAGTAGTTACCAATCAATTATAGGTGTTTCTTGGATACCTACAAGCTCCCTACAGTCTATCATAGGTCTACTAAGTGTTTTGGGTGTCCATAAGTACTCCAAGAGACAATTTAGGGTGAAACAGGGCATTCACAAGGTATAGGGTATTTATAGGGTGCAGGAATTCACAGGAAATGTACACAATTTCAGATACAAAATTTCTATCATGATCTGATATGAGAGATTGATATATTCATTTTTAAGAGGGGATTTCAATCTTTAACTTGAGTTAAAAAGTTTAGTAATTAGACACTGGGAGCAAAAGTTGTAATAGTTTGCTGGTATAGTGGAACTACATCTAGACAGAGGCCGACAGCATTGCATTGTTTGAGGTCATTACACCTATTAACCATCTTACAAGCTGAGATCTTAACAAATCTGGAATATCCCCACTATATGAGCTTCCTTTGGGTCAAGAAATCATTGGGATTGGTGCAATATTAAGCAACATATTGTCAGTTTTCTCTAGAACAGTCATCTTTGATAGCAATTATCCCTAATGGCCAAAAACAAAAGGAAAGACCAAGTGATGGAAACCATTCAAGAGAATATCAAAGAATATGTCAATGATCAAAATAACACCAATGAAGCTTGTAATCAAGACCAACAAGATGAAGGTGTTAGTGTTGGTAATGCTCATAGTATACGACTTGGCAATGATGAGAATCAACTGTTTCATAAACCTTTTGAAGACTCCAATCTTTCAAATGAGCTACGTATTATGAATATTGAAATGCATAACACTCATGAAAAACTCTAAAATTCATTGGAAAAGATGGAGAAAACATCCAATGAAGTAAATGAGTCTTCAACAATTGGTCAAGTTTATGCAGAATGGATTTGAAAATGCAATAGCAAAGTCTATGAAAAGTGGATTTGAAGATGTATTAGCAGCCCCATCAAAGACTTAAAAACTCAAACCACACCTTCTATGGCAAACAAACCCACTTCTCATCTTGGAAATACTTCAGCCCATCCCATTAATATAAAAGGAAAAGGGATTGATCAACCAATAAAGTCAACCTTTGAGAAAGGAGATCCATCAACATTGAAAAGTGCCTATTGTTAGCCACTAATACCATCAAAGCATCATGCTCGTCCACAATTCAATTTAAGACATGAGGCCACTTTTGAAGAGGAGGAGAACTTAAGAGAAGATAAGAATGAAGAGTTTCATGGCTGTGACCCATTCTACAAATCCTTTCCTTTCCAATATACCATCAAGCAAAAAGAATCAGAGATGCATGATAAGAATGGGATGTTTGAGGAAAGAAGGTCATTCCATGATATCACTAATAAAGAAAACTCATTTTGTGGTCAACCTAATAGTTGACAGCCTCATTCTTTTGGATCGGGTCAACCAAATGAAGGTGGTAATGCTTCTAGACCAAATTCTTCTAGAAGAGGTTCAATGTATAGAGATTCTTGGAGACAAGCACTCTAACAATTTTGAGCCAACCTATAATGAGTGGGAGTACAAAGCAAATATCACCATTTCCAACTTCAAGGGTGATAATGCATCTCTAACAGAGTGGAAAGAATGGGTAAATAAATTAGAGATGTACTTCACACTTTTTCCTTACGAAGATGAAGCTAAGATCTATTTTGTGGCACTCCATCTTGAGGGCTATGCATATACATGGTGGAGATACATACAAAGAGTTGATCATACTTTTGCTTCTTGGGAGGAATTTAAGAAGGCAATGTTAGAGGTGTTTGTCTCTCCAATGGAAAAAGAAAGATTGCAAAGAAGATGGTATGGTCTTCAACAAAAGGACATGCCCATTCGTGACTACTCCAATATGTTCCTCAATCTCTCTATGTATATTGAAGGAATTTATGATTTGGAAAAATTAAACAAATACATCTTTGGTCTGGATCTAACCCTTTCTTTGGAAGTAGGTGCAATGTAGCCCAAGAGCATTCATGATGCTATTCAATATGTTGAAAGGTATGGGCATAAATATACAAGAGATTCAATGGGTATTTGGCCTAATAGTGTAGGGTATTCCTCACCAAATTAGTCTTTTAAGTTTGGAGCTTATTTCATCAACGAAGGGATGTGTATAGACAAGATAACAAGGGAATTAATACCTACAACAGTAATTACACCAAGGTGCTACTTATCCAATGGTTTATGGGTCAAAACCAAGTGTTGGTGGTGGTTCTAGACCAATGAGACTGAAGCTAAACAAAACTTTACAAGGGCTGAAAATACATAAAAGGAATCTCAAAATAGCACTTACAGTAAAGTCCTTTCTAATTATCAAATCAGGGACATGTGAGCCGAAGGTTTATACTTCAAGTGTGGAGAAAAGTGGACACAAGACCATGGGTTGAAATGTAAATCCAAGAGTAGTAAGCTTAATTTTGTCATCATCGAGAGGAGCCAAATGAAGATGAAGGTGAAGAGGGAAATGTGTTTCATGTGGATGCAAACCCTATGATTGAAGACATGCATGATGAGGAAGATGGAATTAATGATGAGTTCTATGATATTGTGGACAGTTTTTCCTTTGATCTGGGTGGTTCTTCATGTGCAATTTCTCATGACGCATGGACTGGTTGTAAGGGAGAAAATACCCTTAGACTTGAGGGGCTGATCAATGGGAAAGCGATTCATCTTTTGATACACATGGGCACCACCCATAGCTTTATAAATACCAAATCTTTGCATGGGCTAAAATTGCTACCTCAACAAATGCAAATGCCATTGAAGATCCAAGTTGCCAATGGAGCTTATGAGTCAAGCAATGAAGTGTGCCTACGCACTCCTATCACCTTATATCCTTCATGTACCATTAAAGTGGACTTGATTAATTTAGAAATGGAACCTATAGATATTATCATTGGCTATGATTGGTTAAAGTTCATTAGAAAATTTTTATTAGACTTGGAAAACATGCAAATGGAGCTCAAATGGAATGGACAACATATAGAATTGAAGGCCATTGGTAAAAAACAATTGGAACTCATATCCATAAAGAAGTTGCAAAAAGAAATCAATGCAAGATCATGTATCTTCACTCTTTTGCTTGCGAAAGTAGATGAAGAGCAACCATCAAATCAGCCATCTTCTTCTTCAAAGAAAAAGGATCCAAGGTTAGAAGAGCTATTGGAGGAATACAAAGATATATTTCAGCCACCATCATCTTTGCCTCCAAAGAGAGAGGTTGATCACCCTATCAACTTGCTGCCTAATACAAAAACCATCAACAAACCTCCCTATCACTTGTCAAAGTTTGAAAGGGAAGAGGTAGAGTGACAAGTTAAAGAGTTGCTGCAAACGGGTTTAATTTAGTCAAGTCAATCTCTGTTTGCCTCTCCTGTGCTCTTGGTTAAGAAGAAGGATGGATCTTTTTGCATGTGCATTGATTATAGGGAGTTAAACAAGTCCACGGTGAAGAATAGATGCCTGATTCCATGCATTGATGACCTTTTGGATGAGCTCAAAGATGCAAAGGTATTTACCAAGATTGATATTTGTTTGGATTATCACCAAATTAGAATGAAGGAAGGAGATGATTATAAAATAGTCTTTAGGAATAAAAGAGGGTTATACCCACTCCTTGGTCATGCCATTTGGGCTTTCAAATGCACCCGCTACTTTTCAAGCTCTCATGAACAAAATATTGCAACCCTTCTTGTTCAAAACAGTCTTGGTATTCTTTGACGATCTCCTCATTTATAGTAAATCCAAGGAGCAGCATTTGATGCATGTACGAGAGGTCTTTGGCATATTAAGAATATACACACTCTTTGCCAAATTGTCAAAGTGTTCTTTCATGGAAGATGAAGTGGAATACTTGGGTCGCATTGTAGGAGACCAAGGCATTCGAGTGGATCCCAACAAAGTGAAATGTGTCAAAGAGTGGCCTACTCCTACAAATTTTACTTCTTTGAGGGGTTTCCTTAGATTGTCTTCCTTCTGTAGGAGGTTTATAAAAAATTATGCTAATGTGATAGCTCCTTTGATCGATAGGCTGAAGAAAGAGACTTTCTTTTGGGACTCCATAGCCGACAAGAGTTTCAATGAGCTGAAATCTCTCTTAGTTTTGGCACCTATCCTTGTATGCCCGAATTTCTCTAATGAATTCATTATAGGTGCAGATGCTAGTGGGAGAGGAGTTGGGGCTGTTCTATATCAAGACCATGGATTTATAGCTTATGAAAGTCGCAAGCTTGATGATAAGGAGCGTCAACTACATGTCTATGAACAAGAGATGTTGGCAATTTTACATGCTATTAAAAAGTGGCATCATTATATATATGGCAACCATTTCAAGGTTAAAAGTGATCACCGTGTGTTGAAATATTTCATTTTCCAACCAAATTTGTCCCCTAAAGAAAGGAGGTGGCTAGCTACTCTTCAAAGCTATGATTTTGAAATATCCTATATGACTGAAAAAGATAATATTATGGTGGATGCTTTATCAAGAATGTGGACATGTTCCATCTCTACAATTTCAATCATACATAAGGATTGGATACATGATATCCAAGAAGAGTATTTACTTGATAAGCAAGCATCAAAGATGATGAAGGAATTTCAACAAGGCAAAGGAGAAGAGTATCCCAATTTCAAATGGCACAATGGTCTTTTATGGTATCGTGGTAAAGTCCATTTGACACCACAATCTTCTTTCAAAGACCGTATCTTGCATGAGATGCACTCTTTGACTTTAGTGGGACACTATGGATTGTTCAAAACATTTGACAATATCCATAAGAGCTTCTATTGGAAGGGCATTTGGAGGGATGCCAAGGATTATGTTATGTAATATCTTCCGTGTCAATAAAATAAGGAATCCTCTCTTCTAACTGGCAGCTTGCTTCAGCCACTCCTTATTCTTCAAGGCAAGTGGACTGATATTACTATGGATTTTATTGTGGGATTACCTAGAACTAAGCATGGGTGAAATAGCATTTATGTGGTCGTAGACCGGTTGACTAAATCAACTCATTTCATCCCCACCAAGGCTCAATTTATAACAAAGCAAGTGGCTAAACAATTTATGGAATGCATTTTTAAGCTCCATGGTATGCCACTAAAGATCGTATTCGATCATGATACTAAGTTAATGGGATGTTTTTGGGGAAGCTTGTTTACTTCTATGGGAATAATTTTGACTCCTAGTATGGCATATCACCCCCAAAGAATGGCCAAACACAGAGCATGTCAATAAATGGTTGGAAGTCTATCTTCAACATTTTTACCCCATTACACTCAAGCTTCATGGGATCATTGGCTACATCTTGTTGAATTTTGTTATAATAACACTCATCATATGAGCATTGGCATGTCGCCATTTGAAACACTCTATGGATACAAAGTGTGAATACCTTCAACTCTCTTTCATGAAGATGTAAATCCACAAGCCAAGGATGAAGTTAAGAAAATGGAAGATCTTTTACATCAATGCAAAGAAAACATTAGAAAGGCACAAGATGTTATGAAGGCTTATGCTAATGAAAAGAGGAGGCCTTTAGAGTTTGAAGAATGAGATTTGGTATTTCTCAAAGTGCCTAAATTTAGGTATGCTTCTCTCAAAGGTGGTCACAATAAGTTGGCTCATCGTTACTATGGGCCTTATCAAATCCTCAAACGAGTTGGCGAGCTTGCATAAATACAAGCTTGATTTGCCTTCTTCAACAAGGATTCATTCTACCTTCCATGTTTCCCAACTTAAGAAATATGTGGGTCCAGCCATAAAGGTTTTAGAGGAGTTACCTCCCATAGATGAAGATGGTCTCATCCTTTATGAGATTGAAAAGATTATTGGCAAAAGAGAAAAGGTTTTAAGGAACCGTTCACTGTTGGAATACCTTATTAAATGGTGAGGTTTGCCCATGGAGTAGTCTACTTGGAAACCATCATCATACCTTGATTCTTTTCCATGGCTTTTGTAGGAACAAAGTAAAATTTGAACATGACATCTTGCTATATTAAAATTTTGTCATAAAAATAATTGCTCTACAGTCATCAAAATTGGATTTTTATGGCATGGTTGGATATAGGGATTGTCCTCTACATTTCTATAGCTCATACATGGTGATTTGACATTTTTTATTCAAGTTATGGCCATTCTTGTGCAGCAGCCTGTTTTGGACAATTTTCAGTAGTATACTTAGATTTTATATTTGTACTTCATTGATATATGAGATCTTCTTCAACTTGGAGTTTCATTTCAGCGTGGATCCATTACTTACAAAGCTATCCTCGTAATCTTTCATTGTAAATTGTCCCAATTCTATCTTTGAGGACAAAGCTCTTTTAGGGTGGGATGGCTTGTAATAAAGCATAAATGCCTTAGTCTAGGGTAGGCTAGGGTTAAGTATAAAAGGTGGAGATGTAACTTGTGAAGGATATTTTTGCCATTTTGAAGAATACATGTTTTGAAATTTCCTTCCTCCCACCATCTAAGAGGTTGCATACTCTTAGCCACCATGATCATGGGGTGCATACCATGTCCCACCTTGGCATGAGGTGAGCATTCATGTTGCAACATTTATCTTTGATTCTCAACTTCCATGGCAATATAATTTCATGCCTAGCCACCTTGGCTATGGTTTCTTGGAACATATGGTGTATTTCTTGTATTTCTAGTTATTTTGCTTGCTATGAGAATGAGCTATTTTATAGAGTTGATAAACTTGGGTAAGATTGAGTCCCTAATCATGTTAGCTCCTTTTGCTCTCTAAGAGACTTGCTCTGAGGCTTAGTATCCTTGGTCATTCATTCAAGATCTAGGGGTCTTCTCTTATTGGTGGGTTTGTTTAGTTTTTCGTATCTTGCATATGTGTTCGTTGTTATTTGAGACAGCTCTCAATTTTTAGTGCACTTAGGTGCTTGTGGGGTACTTCCTTTTGTACGTGGTGCAAAATTAGACTTTTAACTTTCTAGGTGCACTTAAAATGATTATTTATGCAATTACTAGTGTGTGACTGTGATGAAAAAAATGTGGTGTAACACACACTTTTCTAGTCCGCTCCTGTAGGTGGTGGTTGCTTTAACATGTTCATTTGGGTCCTTAATATGTTTCGAATGGGTGGTCTGAGAGGTTGTATTTGTAGTTGCTTCCTAGGTCGTTAAGTCATGATTTTTGGAGTCTAGAGGCTCTATGAGCCTTTTGAGGTGTCTAGAGGCCTACGAGGGTATTGCTCTCAGCTCCGGGATGGAGGGTATGTTGGTTTTGTCAGCTCTCAAGCTCTATTTTTGGTGTTTGAGTTTTAGTCATCTGATTCCTAGAATTGGATTCTCTGATTTTGGCTTTGTCCAAGTGGTCAACTTGGACGTCCAAGTCTGAGTCCGAGTCTGAATGCCCGATTTTTGGGCATCCAAGTGCTTGGGGTCTCAGATTGTGTCTAAGTTGAATGGTTTGATCAGGGTGGTTTGAGTCTAGAGACTCAGACATATGAGTGTGTTTGAGTGGACAAGTGGTCAGAGTGTCCAAGTCTAGTGACTCGGATGAATAAGGGTGTTTGAATGGACGAAAATTGGATTGTTTAATTAGGGTAATTGGACCTTGCAGTGCACCTCCAATTGTGGCAGCGGGTTACAAAATGACAAAAAATCTTAAAAATCCTACACGCGCCTAGCTAATGATTACAACCACGTCTTTAACATTGATCAACAAGCATTAAACAACATCTAGAATATACTTGGAGGGCCAAATCACACTGCGATGAAGATCACCAAGCAAAATCTCCCCTCTTTTCCTCTCTCTCTCTCTCTCTCTTTCTCTCTCTCTGGCTCTCTCTGTCTCTCTCAAATGAGAAAATGAGCTCTCCCACCTATTCTTGGCCTATTAAAGCCCTTCTCTACTCAATTCGGATCTTCCCCTTTATTTATTTTGATTCATTACACATTAAAGCTCTTTTTCTCTCCCTTCTTCCCTATTCGGTCTATTTCAATAGCAGAAACCCTACTGTATATAACCTTCTTTTTCTTGTTTTTCCTTTATCCTAATGCATTCAAATCACAACCAAATGCCTATGCGAATCCAATCTACTCATCTAGATCCAAAAAATAAAAAAACTTATTTGGTAAGGAGATCAAATACCTCTTCAAACTCCCTCCCTTCCTACCTATCTACATCAAGCATTGGTTCTCGGGGAAAACCCTACTTCAATGCTTGATTTGGAGCACGCAAGCACTCAAAGCTTGAATCTGTTGTCCCGATGGCAATGAAACCAAAATGTGGGAGTCTCTCGCTTAACTACCAAGACCCATGGACCACTTATTATTTTAAGCACTTCAAGCTAAGTGCAATGGCCACCTCTCACATAGTTGTGCGCGGTCTCACACCTACGAGTGTAGTGAGCTTACCTCCATGCTCAATTGAGTTGCCTCCTCCCTCAAGCACTCCGGTAGGTCCACGATCCAAAGTGCAAGCTCAAGTAAACTTGATCCTTAAGCTCCAAGCTCCATGCTACATTGTTGCATGCGAGACAAGAAAAGAGAAGAGAAGAAGAAGAAAAGAGCAGAAGATGGAAAACTTCTCCACCATGGCCCCTCATCCTCACAGACTCACTCCCTCTCACTCTCACACTCCCTCTCTCAAGCACAAGCACAAGAAAGCAAGAGTAAGAAGATAAAGAAGAAGAGGAGAGTTACTTTTGGCCACACACAAGAATGAGCTTCTCTATTCACTCTTTGGTTTTTATATATGTCCTAATCCCTTTTGGGCACCCACCCTTTTTTACATGACTGGCCATTTTAGCCTAGGTAGTCTTTTCCTATTACATTCTATTTACATTGTTGCTTCACCCATGCCCGTCTACTCTTTACAAATTGCACAAGAGAGAGCCTGGTGCTCTTTTACAAAGATTTAGGGCTCCTTTGCACTTTAAAATGCACCTTTTCCATTTTTGCACTCACCTTGGGTTTTTAAGGTGTCTTTATGCTTTTGGCATTTTTTCCTCTTATCTCTGCTCTACTTTGAGCCACATTTTTTTGTGTGGCCCTATATTTTAAAATTTTCTTTTGCTTCTCATAAATTTTTTGCCTTTCTTGCACTTGGTTAACAATGAGAGTGTCCATAGGAGGCTACTTGATTTTCAAGCTTTCAAAGGGGAAAACCTTGCCCTTATGGTGACCTTTTTGTTACTTGACCAATGTATTAAATAGTGCCTTGCTATAGATTCCTTACCTTTATTGACAATTGCATAGTGAAACCATGGAGGTGGTCCACACTCATGCAACATTGTCTCATTTGAACCAACCAAAGACCTAATAATGAGAACAATTTCCTCTTAAGGAGTTTCCATTATTAGACAAGTCAACCACAAGTAAGGCAACTAGTATTTACTTAAAATAATTACTTGCAAGTAATTCTTTCTAAGCAACACTTTCCTTGATTACATATAATGAATCATAGTAAGAAATCAAACTAATTATGAAACGATAACTCAAACCTTGTTATTGCAACTAGGTTTGGTATGGTCCATATCCTTAACGATGTGTTTTTAGAATGGTCTACATCCTTAATGGCATCTTTCAATAAATTGTTGCAACTAGGTTCGGTACAATCTACATACTTAATGACATATCTCTCTAGCTCCCTCACCCACGGTGTTGGCATTGTGTCGCAGCGCGTTGATAGCTCCACCCACCCATCGTGACATGGTCCCTTACTGAGCCCCGGCAAGCTTGTAAATGCTTTCTAGCTATGAATATGAAGTAAAGCCCTCAAGATGGGCCCTTGTGCCAAACTCCTGTCATGTTATGTTTCGTGTCGCATTCCGCATTGCATTCCGTGACATGTTGGGGTGCCCCGTGATGCCTTGAAGGGTCAAAATGCAAAACTTACGAGAAGGGTCTGGCGCTGACTTAGGGCCTAGACAGGGTCCCAAGGGGGTCCCGAGCGGGTCTCTGAGGGTTGGACCTTCACACTTGGTAGTTCAATATGATCAAACCTAATTATTGCAAGTTCAGTATTTTCTACACCCTTAATGATGTTTTTCTAGTTCAAGACATCCTCTTTGTTAGATATGCTCAATTCCCCACCCTCATAGGGTGCCACCCATGATTCATGGTGCTCAAAGCTATAAGGCCCCCATTATGAGAAGAATTCATGTGTGAGCCCAAAGTCATGACTTGCATGTTAGATGACATCTATGTGAACAGACGACAAAAGGATGACCTTTGTGGATCTAGCCTTTGGGTTAGATAGAGTAGTTATATTGCTAGCAATTTGAGGCACAGTGCATTGAGATGAAGGGTATGGGAGTTATCAAAGGACCCCTATTTGGGGTCTATGGGCTATGGAAGTGGCTCCTAGCTAGGGGTCTCAAGAGGGCCAGTGGCCCCCTAATGGCAATCTAAGGTAGCACCCCTTGCCCAATGGTAAAGAGAATATTCCTTGACGGACTAGGGAAGATTCTTAATATGGTTAGACAGGTTGACCAAACTACTTTCTTAGGCTATAAAAGAAAGATCCCTTTCAAGCCATAATTAATCTATCTTTCACCTAGTCAGAGTTCTTCTAACTAGCCTTAAGCTCTTCACCTATCTTCTATTTGGATTGCCATTTAAATTCATAGTGGAAGCACATGGGTGGATAGAGCCATCTTTGTATCAATTTGTTCAGAATTAAAGAAGCTACTATTCTTCTCATATTTGTTATGTATTCTCTATCAAATTTTTTTTGTTGTGTCATGTAAATTTTTATACTCCTCAAATTATCTTAAAGTACATTCTTTGATGACGGCTCTTGGGGGCCATAATCTTGGAGTAAATTTGATAGATCTTTTGCACAATTTTGGAAAAGAGAGAAAGAGCTAGGTGGATTTCAACAAAGATTCTATGTGATTGTAGAAAAGAGAGAGAAACCTCAATGAATTTTGGTGGAGATTTTGCATAATTGTTGAGAAGAAGAGAAAATCTTGATGGAATTTGGTAAATCTTACAACAGAATTGTGGAGAGGAGGAAAGGAGCTTGATGCATTTTAATAGAGCTTCTATAGAAGTGTGGAGAAGAGGGGAGAAGCTCAATGGATTTTGAGGGTGCTTTTGTGCAAGTGTGGAGAAGATGGGGGCTTGTCTTAAGCTTGAAAGAAAGGTAATTTGAGTGCTTTTTGAGTGGATTAGCACAACTTAGTGACCATCTATGTTGTTACAAATTTAGGGTTAAAAAAGAAAAAATTTTACCTCTTCGTACTCATGCATAGCTTGCACGTAAAAATTCTTGACAATGGACATAACTCAAAAAAACCATAACTTTTGATATAAAACTCGAAATTTGGATTCTTTTGAATCATTGAGATCGTGGTGATGAGCTCTATGAATGATTCTATTATAGAAATTTAGATGTTTCACAATTTCTAAAAATATCAAAATTTTATATTTGTGTTTTTCTATCGAGAATTTGTACCAACATCTCAAAAAAGTCAATAAACATATGGTCCTCAACACCCCCAAGCATTATTAATCTTGAAGCTCACTCATATTGTGCAATATCCTTGATTAATTTTATCACTTTTTTTAAACATTTAAGTTACCAAGATGGGTACATTACTTCCTTCTCCCTTAGAGGAATCAAGATGTTCTCATCTCGAGAGAACTTGTGAGAGCTGGATTTTAGGAGCCAATTTGAGCCGTGCTTGAAGCATTTGAGGTCGTTTCAGGAGTAGAAAGTGCTCCGAAAGTGCCAAAGACCAAATTTTCATGAAAAGACAAATGATGGCGGATGGCCAAGCTGGAATTTTCCTAAATGAATTTTGACATCAGGAATCCAACGCAAGTCTCGATTTGTCGATCGAAGGTCATTTGATCCCCTATTTAATCCCTGCAAGGTTTACTGCATGTCGTGAAGCCATTCAACTAGTCGGATTGCAATTCCGAGTCAGTTTGCCCCTCCAAACGGGCCGAAACCACTTGGTTCGCAATGTGTGAACATGGAAATTTTGTGCTAGATAATTTATAAATGAAATGAAACTCAAATGAAACTTTGAAAAACATGCAAAATTCATGTCAAGCAGCTGGGGGGCATTTTTTTATTGCCCCAAAATTTGGGGATTTTTGTGCCTTTTCATACCTCAACAATCATGAGAGATGATGATGGATCTTTGATCTATGGAAGAAGAGCAAGATTTTGGTTGTGATCTTATGAAATATGATGAAGGGAATGAAATTTTGAAAATCTAGTCTTTCTCTCTCCTCTTTCCTCTCTCCTCTCTTCTCTCTCTCCTTTTGATGTTTGTTCAAATGGATCAATTCATGAGAGAAGGGGGTGGGGTATGATGAAAGACGCTGATCAAATGACGATGTTGGAGTAGTAAAGATCATAGATCGAGCTAAGAGAGTGCATCAACGGGCCAAGAAAAAGTGTCATCGATCTCCCAACCATGAAATGTGAGCCTTAAAATTGTATTTTTTATGCATAAGTGATTTTTCCTTTTGTTTTATGATAAATGATTGAAGAAATTGCTTGAGAATGATTGGTTCAGCATATCCAGCTAGCCATTGGCAATGTCCGCATAGTAGCAGCCTTCAGCAAGGGCTGCGTGACTCCTACGATATCCGTAAAGCCACCGATAGAAACACTTGCAGCCAAGTCTAAGGAGGGGGGTTGTGACTTGTTACAACTCACCAAGCCTCTATGCCAACAAACTGCTAAAGCCAAAGCCAATGCCCATGAACCCTAGTTCAAATGAGTACCTAAACATCAGATCCTACCACCGAGGAGCAATCAGCCACACCTTTGCAAGGCTAAGAATGCAACCTCAAAACCTAGGAAGCCAAGACAAAGCTACAGATAGCGATGTACATTCAAGCCGCGATGGGTTCCTAAGACTCTATTGCCACGCAAGGCTATTATGAGGGTAATGCCTGGATATGGATCCCTAAGGCTAAAAGTGTCAAAGGCACCGATCAAATGATGCCCTCATGCTTAACCGTACCCAATCATACAACATGTTAAGGCCTAAAGTCGCATAAGCCTCGAGACACCACTCCCATTGACTCACAACAATTGATCATGCCCATGAAGACCGAGTAAGTCTATCAGCCCAAATCTCAGCCTACTACTCCCAACCCAGTGCCATGTAACTCTACCAAGACTCAGGAAGCCGCATCTGCAAGTAGCAGTGCCCCATTAGTAGTCCAATCCTAGCCTGTTGTGCAAGGGACCCAACCACAATCTCAAAAACAACCAAAACCACAACCATTTGCTGCCAGACTCTCTAGTTCTATCAAACCCCAACCATCCACAGGCCTTAGGCCCTCCTATGAGCGGAAATCATTCTTGATACTAACCGCAAATCTAGCCGAAGGCATAGGGGATGACGTGATTGCTTGCCTTAGACACTTAGATGCCACATTCATGTCGCTGGCTCTAAGCTATGACCACTTGGACTTGGACCTGTTGCAAGAGCCCCTAGCAACCGAAGTTTGTACAATGCCTTGTTCATGGGACACATTTGAATTTGCATTCGTCAAAGCACCCCACTCAGATTCAGAGTTGCTCAGCACTAGGATATCTAGAAAGCAAGCCATCAAATAGTGTCTCATTATGTCATACGATAAGTGAGCTACTTTTGTCACTGACCAAGAAATCGAGGAGTTGAAACAACTTGTTGAAACCAAATCCCCATTCTTACAGAATTGGTATGCTCTTTGATTGCAATGGGAAATCAAAGGATGCCAAATAATGACCAACGCTGAGTAGCGACGTGCAATCAAGACATCGGAGTATGACCCAACTTATGTCGTTCCAACTTCATATAGGGTGTTAACAATTATTCGGGGCCAGCCCATGGAAAAGCACATCAAAGGACACCCTTACCTTGATCGCCTCCTAACTGAGGAAGAGTTACATATTGCTAGCCATATCCATTGCAGCGACTTCCTAACAGATGTCCTTACTTACATCACACACGTAAGCAGTCGACCCTTCAATCT
The DNA here is from genome assembly GCF_053477565.2 of Lygodium microphyllum. NCBI lineage: Eukaryota > Viridiplantae > Streptophyta > Polypodiopsida > Schizaeales > Lygodiaceae > Lygodium > Lygodium microphyllum. Next base: position 152,269,489 of record NC_141136.1, on the reverse strand, counting down.
GGACTGCGAAGCTTAGTTGGAGTATAATCTAGACTTCTATGCTTGGCTCATGTGAAAGTAAACACTTGACCCATATGCTGAATGACCTTGGCTTCCTAGCCTTCAATCCTAGGAAGGATTCTTCTCAAATCCGAAAGGGGAGGGGGTAAGGTGAGTCAAATTAGAACCAATCAAAATCAAGCAAACACATAAACACATAAGAAAAAACACACTGCTGTGAAAATCTCAATCTACACTTAAACGTAGAAAGGAAAGAAACATGTTAACTTGCGATTAGGAAAGAATGTCACAAAACTTTTGAAATAAAGGGTGAAAATTTTGAAAGGAAAGTTTATGTTGGAGTTTAAATGTTTTCATTCAACAAACATGAAGCCTTTCTTTTCAGCAAATAATGGTTTTGGAAGCACTAATGGGAATGATGGTTCATGACATGAATGAAAGATGTTGCAGCAAGATTGTGCTCACTGACTCCCTTTCACAAAGGAGGAGAGAACACAGTACAGCATCAGCTTAGAAAACCGTGCTTATAATCAACTGAAATTCCACAGTATCCACAACCTCGAGAAGGTCGTAGCCAAGGAGGAGGATGCAAGGAGAGTGGTGGAGCAGTGTAGCCTCTCAAAGTACCTAGAAAAGTTTGCGCAGGAGCTTGATCACACAAAGTGTATGGAATTTCTGAGAACGTACAACCCCGATCAAGAATGCAGAACAGTGATTATGGGAAGTGGGGAGAATGCTAAACAGGTGCAAGTGCCATTGGACAAGGCCTTGGTGGAGAAGGCACAAGGGTTGGAACCTAAGGTGGAGAAGAAACATAAGAGAGATGTGTATGCTATGCTAAAGATGAAGAGGAAGGATGTTTTGATAAACGAAAGCATCAGCATACAGGATATCCCTAATGCTGAGGCCCACATGCATGAAAAATTGGTGCACTCACTCTTCTCCAGCCAGCGCTATAACTCCCTCATGCACCGAATCAATGTGCCTGTGCTGGAGAATCTAGCAGCCCACACCTTGGATGACTAGACTGGAATGACTAAGTGTGTAAGAATATAGACCAAGCAACCAAAGCACTAGCCCTGGGTGCAGCAGATAGGCAGGTAGAGAGTCCTCGGCCTCTAAAAGTATTGATAGGAAGAGACCTTCCTCAAAAGCCTCTTTCATTGGATATGGAAGTGTGCTAAATCCATCATCAAGGAGGTTGTGAAATACGCTCAGCAAGGAGAAGAAGGAGCAGATGAGACTCCAGATAGGTCATCAATCCACTAGGAGAAAGATCCATCAAGTGACGGGACAGAAATTGAGACAGAGAAGGAGGATCAGGAAGCTCAATCTAGAAGGAAAAAGGCAAAGAAGCCCACTAAAAAGATAGCTCAGAAGAAGAAACAGGATGAGGGAAGGAAGAATGAAAAAGGAGACCTAGAGAGAGCCAAAAGGAAATCCATAAGAGAGGCTGAAGAGAGGGAGAAGAAGAAAAAGCAAGAGGCAGAGGAGTTGAAAGAGGAAGCCAGGAAAGCCAAGAAGGAGTCAAAAAGAGAGGCTGAAGAGAGAGAAGGAAGAAGATGAAAAGCTAGTAGAAGAATCAAGGAAAATAGAGGAAGAGAGAGAGAGAAGAGCTGTTGAAAAGGAGGCGGAGTTGAGGAGAAAGGAGGAGGAAGACATGGTCGAAGCAATTCACCAGTCCATAGAACAGCAAAGCCGACTCGATGACCTAGGGGCTTTAAGTCCGCTCAAGGACAAGAGACCTGGCTCAAGCACTTATATAACTGAAGTCATACCACATGTGCTCATCAAAGGCAAGGGAAAGGCTCCCACCCATCCCATCCCACCCCTCTTGGTGGCCACTAGCAGGGCAACCACTCTCACTCTAAGCATCCCTGCCACCACCGATGTAAACAATTTTGTGGCCTGGATGTAGTATTTCATTAATAAGAAACTGGCCCTAGGAAAGACTGTGGAGACTATAGTCACTAGGCAGAAAAGACCGGCCATAGATGCCGACGAGTCTAGGCAGGATCCAAAACACCAAAAGGTGGAAGCTTTGACCACTCCAATCCCTACTACTAAAACGCCACCGACGAACCATGATGAATATGTTGCTGAACTTCTCTCTTAGCTAGAGAAGGCAAAGGAGGAAAGAAAGATAGTGGTGGCTGATTTGGAAGCGGAAAAGGAGTCGGCGGCAACCTTCCAGCTTGAAAAGATGAGGCAAATATCTATGCAACAAAAGGAGATATTTTACCTAAAATAGAAACTAAAGTCCAAAGATGACAAGGAGGAAAGCTAGCGGCAATGACTTGAAGAATGAAAATCAAGAGCTAGTGAAAATGCAAAGAGAGTATAAACTTTTAATCATCCAATATGAGGATTTGGCAGCAAAAACAGATCAGATCATTTGAGGCATGGAAGAGTTGCCGCAATGGAAGAAGAAAAGAAGAAAAAAGAGGAGCAACACCACAAAGAGATGGAAATCATGACCGAAAAATTAAGCCTTGAAATAAAAGAGTAGGAGAGAATGAGCAGGGAATTGGAAGACCAGGAGCAAAGACTCATGGCCTTGGTACAAAGACAAGGAGAAAGTATGGAGGTGATGAAAAAGAGAGGCAAAGAGTGGGTAGGACAAAATGAACGAAGAATGAAAACCTTGGCACGTCGCCTAGCTCTCATAGAAAAAGAGAAAGTCCTAGCATAAGGTAGAGCAGAGGTAGCCCAAGTGAGCTTCAATACTCAACAATGAGCTTTCTTGAATACTTTGATGGATGCCACTCACACGGAGGAAGGGGAGTCCCTTGAGGTGGTAAAGAGGAGGCTAAGCATAGCACGTAGAGCTCTACAAGTAGGGCTACACATGCCACCACAAACCATTGCAATTGGGTTGAGCCTTGATGAACAATGCAAGTACCTATTGTTGGCCTGCCTAACCCCCCAGGAGATTGATGCATTGGGGTTTGTAGAGGAGGTACAACAAGAGGATCACCAAAGGGATGAAGCTGAACTGAAATTTGACATGGGCAAATTTGACGACGAAGTGATCCCACAACCCCCTTCACCCCACCCTGAAGAACAGCAACAGTCAACAGACAAATCCTCGGAAAGAAAAAACACCCTGAGGGAAAGGAGAAAGAAAATGGTGGAAGAAGCCAGATAGAGATTGAGGGCCAAGCCTATGGCACAACCATCAGCACCTCTTCCACCATGCCTCGGTGACATGCCGGCCAGCTTCCATGCAGAATTCGTAGTCTACTGGGAGAGACAAGAAAAAGAGAAGCATCCCTTTAACTTCAGCTTCCTCCTCCCCAATGGCCTAGGTAGAGTCATTCCCCTTAAAGTAGTGGAAGAGGTGATCGACGTTGGAAGCCAACTAGGCCAACAATGGCTGGAAGAAATAGAGAAGAATCCCACCCTCTAGGGCACCGAGGATGCGGAGTATTGGCAAAATAAGGTTTTTGAAGTGCCTCGGTCTGTGCCCGCTGGATGCGAGTGTCAACCACTATGGCGGAGACGCATTTGTGACAACAATGTGTTCTCTTGGATGGCTTTTTGTAATACCCTCCCCTCTTAGAGAAACAACCCCACCTTCATGGTGTATCCTCATAGGATAGGCGTGGATTTAGATACAAACATCCATGGTCGCTATGACTTCCCCATCATATATAACCCCCGTACTACTACCTTAGCACAAGCCCTCACTTTCACCTAGGACAACCTAGATGCTACCATGGCTCACTTCACTATGGACTTCTCCTTCTGTCCCGATCATGCCTTCATTACCACATGCAACTACCTTAGGCTATTAAAAATCTTACATTAGCAAGATCCCACCTCGGTAGAACGTGGTCTCCCCCCACTATTTTTTAATCCTAGTGCCATAGATAGCTATGCAATGACCCACCTAATGATGCAAGCCAACCTTCTATTTCCTTCTACCTTGCTATTCTCGAGGATATGAGTGATAGCCAATCCTCTCCACCACCTCTCTCCATGTCCACTTGAACCTTAAGGGTTACATGTAAAGTTGGAAATTTTTGAGTCACTTGATTAAATCCCCTTCCCACCACATTTTGATGACGATAACTAGAAATGAGCTACTGCCCGAATCATGTAACTCAACATGCCACAAAAAAAAAGAAAAAAAATAACAATGAAAGGAGCACATGACACGTCCAAACACAAGTTGTGGCACATAGCTCACAATCATTGTACCTAGGGGTCCTCAAGTTAAGCACGCCTGGTGGCCTCGGTCAATCGGCTCCATTCCTAACCCCCTAGCCCTTTTCAACTCCCCACTTCATTCTTAGGGCACCTCAAGGGTAGGACATACTAAGGGAGGTAACACTTGCCTATGGTTAGACTTGTCACGCTAAGCTATACACACTGCACCTCCCTTCGCATGAACGGGGTCCTCAAGTGTGGGATATTACCCAGGCTTCATGTGGTTAGACCCAACTCCCCATTCTACCAACACAAGCACAGAGCACTGCACGGTGAGGTAGACACTCCCCTTAGGTAGAGCACTTTCTCCTTTCAAGTACAACATGCTGCAAACCACCAACTTCAGAGGCCCCCATCATCCACTTGACATACCTTGGGTTCTTCGTCCATTCATTACCAAAGCTTCCCAATCAACGGAGTCCACATGTGCCTATCATCACCCTACTAGCCACTTGCCCAAAGCCCACCCTTCCACACTAAAGAGCTCGAAGTGCCATGGGACTAGCACCCATCTCGGAGGGGGGTAATGTTAACCTCAATTCGAGATGGTGGAAATATGAAGCAAAGAGCGGAAAAAGAACATAAAAAGAGCAAAGGCATAGAGGCAGCCCTTAAAGCTAAGCTGAGGCAAAAAGGGCAATTTTAAATGGAAGGCGCCTCTAAAAACTCTAAAAACTCTTGTAAAAGAGCACCAAGCTCCTCTTGTGCCCTATGTAAAAGAATAGACGGGTGTAGGCTTAAGGAATGAGGCAAAAAGAGGGAAATGGGAAAAAGGACCTTGCCACAATGGCTGGTCATGTAAAAAAGGATGGGTGTCCATGGGATTTTAGGGTTTTGTATATAAAGTTCAAAAAGTGAATGGAAGCTCATTCTTTTGGTGTGGCTAACCACTCTTCTTCTCTTCTTCTCTTCACCTTGCTTGTGTATATGCTCTTGAAAGAGAGTGTGTGAGAGTGTGAGGGATTGAGTGTGTGGGAGTGAGCGATCAAGAGGGTGAAGCTCTTCACCATCTCCTCTTCTCTTCTCTTCTCTTCTCTTCTCTTCTCTTCTCTTCTCTTTTCTCGTATGTGCAGCTATGGTGGATGGAGCTCGATGGAGAAGGCTTGAGCTAGCATCTAGGATTGTGGAGCTACCGGTGTGTGCAAGGGAGGAGGCAACTCATTTTGGCATCAAGGTAAGCTCACTACACTCATAGGTTTGAAGGCGTGTCGGCTAGGTGAGAGATAGCCATTAGAGCTCTCTTGAAATGCTTGAAACAATAAGCGTTCTGTGGGTTTGGCGGTTGATGGCCCCTACCCTATTACACGAGTATAGGGCTTATCTCATAGTATCAAAATGAGTTCTAAGTTATAGTGGGCTCTAGCTATCTCTTTGGTTCTTGAGCTATAGTAGTTTTTTACTACATATCATTTGCCTTGACCATTGGTAGTCTTGTTGGATGCTACATTATGATGATTTAATTGTCTAGAACCACTTATATTGTTTATCGTAGGGCACTGCACTTTGGATGGAAAAGTTTATCATAATCAAAACACCTCAACCCATCATACGAGTAGATTGGAGTGTTTGTAAGATTGGCCTAATCCTTCTTTATTTAGTTGTATTATTGGTTTGACTTTTCACTTTTGAGATAAGATCTATGATATCCCGACTTTGATTTAAAATATTCCCGACTTCTCACAAAATGGACTTGAAGAACTCTACAATCATTAAATAGAGTAGATCTCGAGCAAAAAGACCCGAGGATCATAACCCGACATTTTTCTGGATTGATAAGGACTGTAGCCACCCATCACGGAAGTTATTGCCATGTGAACAAGAGTTATGAGCCATATTAGTCATTAGTGTCAATGTCTATAGTATGGATGGTCCAAAAATACTAGATTTTTGGACAAAACTAGCATATTTTTTATATTATTTATTATAAATATCCTAAAAAACTATAGAAACTTTTAGAATAGGATGTCATGTAAAAAAAAGACTTTTTCAGCTAGTTTTGGAGATTTCATGCAAAAAGAAGGATTGGCGAATTGACACGCATCGCGATCGCAATTTGTAGGTATCAAACAACACTCCGAATGGGGAGAAGAAGAAGGAGTGATCTCAGATAATTTTGAGCAGGTGTCCTACATTTCACCCCCTTTCGAAGCCAACAGAACCATCAGATTTGCAGTTTGAGCAACAGAGGAGAAGCTAAATTACTAATTTTGCCAAGATCCCCTCCATAAAGGAGCTCTTCTTCTTAGCCACAACCCTTCTTCTCTAATTTAGCTATAAACAAGAGGCATGAGGAGCAGTGGAGGGTAGTCGGAGCAAGAGAGGAGAGGCCCTCCTCAGGAGTATAGAGCAAGAGGGAGTGGGGCAAGAGAAGGGCGAGCATGGGAATTTCTCATTAAGAAGTCAAGGAGGATACTCCGCGAGCTCTCTAATTCAATTCCTCCATCCCTTCTATCCTATTCCCATGTGGAATCAAGACTCTTCTCGATTTCTCAAAATTCTTGGTGATTGCTCCCCACCCCCTAGTCAATCAAAAATTTCATCAATCTAATATTACCCCCAAGCTCCTTCGCCAAATTCCCTTTTTTGGTGACCTTGCGATTAAAGACCATGGCCTCGAAGAAGAAAGCTACAAAGGTCAGGAAGGTAGGAGCTGCCAATAATGCTACAGACATAATTACTAACTACAAATGGAAAGGAAAGCATGGGGATTACAAACGAAGTCGCAAATACCATCAGCCAATGAGCACTCATCATGGATCCTCAGGTACTATTTTTCTTAAACAAAAATAGCTAGCAGGACTTTATCCCATGAATAGGCAACAAAAGTTACATGCATAAAATAAGATTTTATTTGATTCTTGCATATAATTTCTTTGAGGAATTCTTAACCGCAAATTCCAAGAGGTAACTTGGGTCTATACAAGATGAACCTAAGTGAGTAGAAGGAAGGTACTTTGTCCCTAAAAGATTTAATAATTTTGATTTTTGTGTCGATCAAACGAAATCTCTGATGGGTAATAACGAATACTAACCCTCGGTTTATAAGAGACCTTGAGATGCAATTGCCAAATGAGACTGTGCCTAATTAAACTAACCAAGATTTTCTTTTATTGCGGGCAAAGATCCACGAAACTCGAAGGAAGTTATCCTCAAGTATAAAATTCTTACTTAAGTTTAGTCCAAACTAATCCCCAAGGAAAAGGAAGTCCAAGAAGGCTATTGGAAGATATTTCCACTTATGCTTATTTGTCTTGAAGTTATTTTGCCACTTATGCTAATTTGTCTCGAAGTTATTTTTCCACTTATGCTAATTTGTCTTGAAATTATTTTGCCACTTATGCTGATTTGTCTTGAAGTATTTTGCTACTTATGATAATTTATCTCGATGTTGTTAAGTATTGCCACTTACGCTAATTTTGCCACTTATGCTAATTTTTCTCGATGTTATTAAATTTTGGAAAGAAAAGATTTGTCTTGGAAACAAACCTGTTAGAAGTTTAAGTATAATACATTCAAAATAAAGATGTTTGTGATTGCATGCTAATATTGATCTTTTCTAAAATCATCAAGCTAAAAGATGGATAAGTGAGTACAGATCACCGTGATTGAGGCAGTATTTTGATGAGTATAGAATGCCGACTGAGGTAGTGTTTCTAATGGTGCAAGTCCTCCCCAAGGCCAATGTGAATAGAACCTACTCCAAGGGGTTTTTCTCTTTTGTTTCGTGTTAGTGGGATTAGACCAATCATGATGCGAAAGGGTCTTGTCATATGAAACTCTAGTTGGTAGGAGGAGGTAAGGATACCAAGGGGCTCTGGTCATAAACTCCTTAGGCTCTTACAAAAACTGTCGACTACCCTTCGATTTCCAGATTATGCCTGGAAGTTCCAATACTAGTTGGGGAACGGAACTTGGAGAGAATAATACCTTCAAACAAGAAAATATTTGTAAAATGTCATTTTTCTTAAAGGAACTATTAAGAAAGAATTGCTTTACTCTGTTTTTGTATTGTGAATAAAAGGTGTGTAATGAATTTGTATCACGAGATAATCCAAAGAAGCCATTTTAATATGTTGAACCTAAAGTGGTAGGTAATTAGATAACTAAAACTACTCTCTCAAGGGAAGCAAGAGGATAGACCCATGAATGATCTAGACCTATGGGGGCTGGGTGGTCTCGGTAAGTTGAGAGCTTTCCTAAGAAGGAATAAAAATCGCACTAGATGGACCATTAGAAACCAGAAATCCCGATTCGTATCACTTTAGAATCTGCTAATATTAATTAGCCACTAGCAATAGATTTGACCAAAAAACTCACACCGATCCTCGTGGAAGTGACTGGAACTTCCACTACATGGTAGACTCAAGCGAGCCTAGTTAGCAAAATCCGAGTGTTTTATCAAAATCCCATATGGTGCTTCCTACGACATCTCTTGATGGGTCACTAAGAACGTACCATCCAAGGGTCGGGCGGATATGTTAAAATTGGTATCAGAGTGCACGTTGATGTATAACACGATGTAAGTAAATAAAACTAGTTATATTTACAATATAAAATATCTTTTTTCTTAAGTAGTGAAGTTTTCTCTTGTTGTTGATATATGTTCTTGATTTCTGGCGGACAGAGGAGCCTTGGGAACGATTCTTGATTTTCCAAGTTATGTTTATGTCAACAATGCACTCCTCTAGCTTTAGTTGGAGAAACCAGATGATGCAGATATTAGATCATATATACAATCCATCACCCCTGTATTACTATGCGATGGATGTATCGCAATTCCATGCCTACATTGTGGTAGGAAAATCTTTTCTAAGAATAATATGAGCTCCCAAACTACTCGAATAATGTATTCCCTTTCTATTGATATAAATAATTTTTTTTGTCTGTTCGTTTGTCTCCTTGATAAATGAAAAATAGTAGATGGATTTTTTTTCCTGATTAAAAATTAAAACTCTCTTTTGAAGTATAAACCTTGATCATTGTTGGAAGGACAAGTAGTACATAAATTTCCTCCTAAATTAATAAGGCAAAGTAAGCAAGTGAACATCTTTTTTAAAAAAATATGGTTGGAAAGAAAACTGATTATAAAATTGCATAATTCTCAAAATATCACCTTGAATCTCAATACTACAGAAGCCCAAGAGAAGAAATTTCTTCTCAAGCAGTATAAGCCACTGGAGTTTGATGGTAAAGAAAGGGACATTTCAACTAAAGCAAAAACATGGATAGAATCTATGGAGGACTATTTCACTGTTCGAGGTATTTCACCATCAAATCAAGCCATGATTACCAAGCTAAAGCTCACAGAATATGCCCGTCTTTGGTGGAAACAATGGTACAAGGACCAAAGAACGCTCGAAGGCACTATCACTTGTTGGGACAAAATTAAGGATGCAGTACATCGGAGATATCTTCGGTCCATATATCAAGCCCAGAAGATGAACGAGTTCTTCAATCTAAAGCAGTTAAAAGCCTAAGCCTAGAAGCCTACTACTCCAAATTTGTAACACTTCTAAAATATGCATCTACGATGGATGTTTCACAGCAAGTATCCAAATTTTGCAATGGTCTAAATCCACCCCTGAATACGCATCTTGAATCAATGAGACCATCAGATTTACAAGATGCATTGATTCGAGTAGTTCCAATAGTTCAAGAGATTGAGCAAAGGCTAAGAAATGTAAAATTTTGGAACAAAAACAATCAGAATTAAGGGCAACTTCCAAGGTTAGGCAAAAAAAGCCCAAGGACAATACCAATCAAACAAAATAAAGAAGGCCAAATCAAATGTTGTGGGAAGCTTTATACCCATAGGAAGGAGAAATGAGACTGCAAGGTGTTTCTATTGCAAGGAACCATAACATTTTAAGAGGTAGTGCCCGAAGCTTGGCCAAGGTCAGCTTCGCGAGCAAAGCTGTCCTTAGACAAACAAGGTGGAAAATCTAAAGTAGAAGACGAGGCCAAGGCAAAAGTGAAACGAAAGACGAAGGCGTGCCAATAAAAATATGGAAACACAAGAAGTGTAGAAAAATCCTAAATCAAGGAGAAAGGTGCACAAGAAAAAGTGAAAGGCAATACTTTTGTAAAAAGGTGCACCATGATTTATTTTAAGAGCATCGGGCTCTCACCCGTGTAAATTGTAAAGGTAGATGGGTAGTAGGAAGGAAGCTAGGAAGATAGAAGGACAATGGGAAAAAGGGCAGGCCATGTAAAAAAGGGGATAAGGGGATGACCGCCAAAAAGGGATTTAGGGTTTTGTATATAAAGTTGAAAAGTGAATGAGAAGCTCATTCTTGTGTGTGGCCAAAAGTAGCTCTCTTCTTCTTCTTCTTCTTCTTGCTTGCTTGAGCTTGTGATTGAGAGAGGGAGTGTGAGAGTGTGAGAGAGTGAGTGTACGAGGGACCGTGGTGGAGAAGCTCTCCATCTTCCCCTCTCTTCTTCTCTTCTCTTCTCTTCTCTTACTTACAGCAATGGAGCTTGGAGCATGGAGCTTGAGGATGGAGCTCGCTTAAATCTTGCACTTGGATCATGGAGCTACCGGAGTGCTCGGGAGAGGAGGCAACTCGATTGGGTATGGAGGTAAACTCACTACACCCGTAGAGATGGATAGTGGATCAGCTATGTGAGAGGTAGCTATTAGTGTTGGGCTTGGAATGCTTGAACAATAAGCAATATGTCGGTCTTGGCAATTGATGCCTCTACATTTTGATTCCATTGTCGGGACCAACATATTCAAGCTTGAGTGCTTGGGCACTTCAAATCGAGCATCGAAGTAAGGGTTTCATCCCTGAATCAGTGCTTGAGGTAGATAGGTAGGGAGCGAGAGAGTTTGAAGAGGTATTCGATCTCCGTAGCAAGTAAGTTTTTGGTTTTTTGGATTTGGAAAAGTAGATTGGAGTAATGTAGGTGTTTTATTTGTGATTCGGATGCATTAGGATAGGAAAAAAACAAAGAAAAAATAGAAAAACAAGCATTAGGATTTCTACTATCATAACAAGGCAAGAGGGTTTGATTTGGCTGATTTGCATTTTGGAGTTTATTTGCTATTCTAGGTATATACAACTCTTCCCATCTATCCATAGCTTTGATTTGGAGGTGTGTGATAGACTGTGACCTAAAGCGTGTGATTCAAGCGATTTATTGTTGCATGAACCAAAATTGCATCGCATTCGGTCCGTTTGAGTGACGGCGATTCTGGGCCGAGTCCCAGAATCGGCCCTTGATCCTCATGTGTTTGGCCATTCAGCCCACTACCACTCGGACACCCACCACTCAGCCCCGTCCAAATCGACCACTCGGACCAACTTGGCATTTGGTCCACCTGATTCGACCTTTGTCCCTATCCACTCGATCCAACCCCACTCAGACAAGCTGACATTTGGCCCTGGGCCGAATTCTCCATTTAGACCTTGGTCCACCTCACTCGGCCCTCAATCATTTGGCCATTCGGCCCTTGGACAACCACATTTGGACTAGCCAAATTTGATATTTAGACCAATTGCATTCTGCCCTCGGCCATTTGGACGGGCCGAATCGGAGCATTCGGCCCCTGCAATTCGAACTTATTGGACCGAATTTGGATTTTTTTTAATATTTAACCTATAGGTCTCAAAACCAACCCAAAGACCATATAGAGCCAAAAGCACATTATAGATCTATCATTGGGTTGAGATTTAGAGCAAGTAGTTCAAAACTTGGCTACGAACGGTCCTTCAAATCACGCATGGTGTTTAGCATAACATCCCTCCGAGCCGAGGGGGATTGCCCCCCTGAACCCTCGCAGAGGCCCCCTCCGCACCTCCCCCAAGTAGGTTGGAGAGAAAACACGTGCCATGATAGGTCCTCCAAATTAGATCCTAGTGTAGTAATGGCTCTACACAAACATAGATTCTCACTTGTAAAAGAGCAACCAAAAGCCCATACCCAAACAAAGACAAATACAGACCCTAGAGTCTCAATGGGCCAATCTAGCCAACAAGGGAAAAAAGACTATACCATGAAAACATGTATAGGTTGTATTCGGACTGCATCTGGTCAAAGTGGAATGCAACAACATCAAGCTACAACTATGAGGATGACTAGACATGAAAGTACTAATGATAGATGCACCTTGAACGGCACTGCACAGATGACCCAAGACATCAATGGAGAATCCACATCTGGTTGTGCAATTGGGGACTCAAAGATATGTATTAGAAGGCTTAAATTTATAAGCCAAGACTCAGAAGATGAAGACATAGTACTGCTTGCTTATCTTAGGGTCAAACTCACCGCAAAAAGAGAGCACTATGTCGAGACTCTCATCAATGAAGGAGTAGATTTTAATATCTTGACCTATGAAGCATGGACCCTACTAGGCCAACCAGAGAGCTCACACCGACTAATGTAACTCTTAATTCTTACAAGGGACACCCACAAGCACTTTTAGGGAAGTGCAACATCCTTGTAACTATTGAAACGGAAAGCTTGCCTATCCTATTTCATGTTCCTCCAAATAATGCTAATTGTGAAAAGGAAACCCTCCTAGGAATAGCCTTCAAAAGGGTGATGGTGTGAGGCCGATTATGTAGCACAGAGGATACACTTGACACTATCGGGTGTGAGGATAATCACAACCTTTAGCAAGGGTGACCTCATCAAACCCCAAGGGAAAGACAAGGAACATTGTGACATACAAGGCAATCCTAGTAACGAGAGCAAGGACTTGTTGAAAGAGTTGATACAAGCACATGTTGAACAGAGAGAACCAGTGAAGCGAGGTCATGCTCGAAATAAGAAGGTCAAGAGACAATGCCAAGGATAGGCTTTGGACTTACACATATCGTAGAAGACCACAAAAGAAGCCCAAGCCTTATAGACGAAGATATAGATGGAGAGCCAACACAAGGCGCGATGGATATCTAAAGTGTTGCTATGTGCTCAAGGGTATTACGTAGGTAACCGATGGATTTGGGTACCGAAACCCCCTACTAAACCACCTCTATTAGCTAAAGACCAGATCATATCAAAAGCAAAGAAGTGAAGGAGGAAATCTAAACAAAAATCTTAGCCTTGAGTCAACAACATCAGAGTGACTGAGCCCCTCACGATTGAAGTCAAGAAACCAAACATGACTACTCGAAAGGTAGATCCTCAGCCTAGCATGCTTAACAAGCACATATCAGATGTAATTGTTAGGTGTGCACAAAGACCACTAGTACCCAAGGAGCCTTTGACTTTCCAAGAGGATGATGAGCACTAGGGGCACAATGTTGCTCATGATAAGGTTGATTTCTCAACAAAGCAAATGGCACAATTGTCAAATAGCAATGAGCAAAACTTCCAGCCAATGCCAAGTCCACCTAGGAGTCCCAAATCTCGTACACCCTCTTTCCCTAAATGGAACAGAAAGCACAACACTAGTCATCAAGTGCAGTTGATCAATCCCAATATCTATCTCCATCTAAGCCTCCAAATGTCCAAGAGGTGGGACATGACACCACCCTTAGCTCTCAGCCTAAGGATAAGCCTGTGCAATCCATCATGACTATCTCAACTGATGCTCAATCTACACAAGTGAATGTGCAAAGGGTAACAAAAGACATGGTCACTTCTAATCTTCTTAAGGACTTGAAATTATAGTCTACCAATAGTGGTCAGTCCGCTGAACTAGCCACTACTACTTTCAATCAAGATTCACAGCACTCACAGCCTTTGGCCATGACGATGCCTCTCTTGCAGAATGTGTCCTTAGCAATTCACCTGTGGAAGAGGTGCCGCAACCAACATCCTTGACACCTCCAGCATTGCCAAAGCACCTAAAGCCTAGGCTTGAGGAGAAATCTTTCAAAGATTTGGCCAAGGAGATGGTGCATCTGACCAATGAACTAGAGATGAAGTGCCTGATGAAACTTGACCACAAGCTGACAACCATCACACGTGTGTACGTCCATGTGGACATTGGAGGGACAACATCAGAGCACACAAAGATCATAGCCGAACCCCTAACTTGGGACGAGAAACAACATTTTTGCTCTCGCTATGTAGTTGTTGCTAAAGAAGTCATAAAGGACATCCCAAAAGACACAGCTAAAGAATTGCGCTTGATACCCTCACTGTATACTGCTCAATGTGAGACAAACAAGGAAAAGTTCAAAGCAATTTTTAGAAAAAGGAAAGGACAAGGTAACTTTATGCAAAAATGGTACTCCAAACAAAGTTTGGCAGCCAAAATTGGCCATTGACTAATGACACTTGCTGAGCAAAGGAAAGCCCTTTTGACATCAATACATGATCCCACATACATTGCCCCGACCTCATTAAGAGTGTTAGCAATGGTCCATGATTTCCAACTTTCTGCCACTATCCAAAAACATCCCTTGTATGATAAATTGCTTCTAGAAGAAGATCTACACATAGCTAGCAGGGTAGGAGTGGGGAGCATGGTACTTGATGTTAGCGCATATGTCTTCTGCCTCACTCAAGACCCTGTAATCCTAGATCTCTATGCTTTCTATCAATATAACCTTGACTTCTTCAGCTAGTTTTGTCCAAGTCTACATGACAAGAACCCTAAACCGTCTCTTGGTTCTACACTAGAGTCACCCAAACCTCGAGAGCAAGAGAAAAATAACTCTAAACACAACACCCGCTCTAATAAGAAGCAATGGAGCATATTTCAATGGGTAAGGACAAGAGTCTAGAGAAAATTCCCAACTAGGGGCAATTGCCAATGTAATCAGATGAGGGGCTAAATGGAGGGGAATTAGTTGAAGAGATAGACTCTCCAAAAAGAGAGGCAATTGTACCCTCACAACCTATCAAGGTTGTTCAACAAACCGTGGCTATGTCCCATGAGGACACACCAGAGAAAGAGAATGATGAGGCCCAACCAAGCACATCAATGGCTAACCTAATTCAAGGTCCTGAGTCTTCAAAGGATACTCCTCGATTGCCCAAGAAAAAGAGGAGACAACAACGAAAACAACGGCAATTGCAAGTGGCTGTAGATGTCAAGAAGATTGAGAGGACCAAGAGTGCTGAAGAGCTTAGGAATAAAGCATCGAGTCCACCTACGAATGAACCCATTTCCATCTTTCCTAACATCGGTGAAACATCAGAACCATCCATGTGTTCTGATAAGTCAAAGCAACCATTACCATCAACAGTTGCTTGCAACACTCAATCCACCAATAGCAGAACTTACATCGACCAATCAAGAGTGGATACAACACTATCACAATAGGTTAACAAAACTATACCAGTCACATCCGAGGGGAACCATGACACAATAGGAGCAAAGCCGTAGGAGAAACATGAAAATCCCAAGGACAAAAGCAATCCTAGCATTGACCGATCTTGCTCTTCTAGGCCTGAGCCCCCAACTATGCTAAAGCCTAGGGAAACTCCCAGAACCTTGCATGAGATAGCAACCGAGCAAGCCCTCATCCAAGAACATAGAAATTTCACAGAGTACTTGACTAAGATGGATGCTAAAATCAAATTATTTGCACACATCTATGTCCTTGCAGACATGGGTAAATTCCCTAGGGAGCAGCTTGAGGAATACTTGCCATTTCTGTTATCCTAGGAAGAGCAAGAATATCTTAACGAACACTATGACAAGCTCCTACATGAACGCATGCAACTCATCTCTGACGAGGGGGCCGACGAAGTGCTCTTAACTACGACATTCAATGAAGTGCTTTGCCAACCAAATCTCTTTGAGATAGAGCAGCTAAAGCGACAATCAGAGGGTCGAAGTCAATTTGAAGAATGTTGGTTTGAAAACCACACTACAATGGCCAAACTTGGAGCCCAGATTATGACAGCAGTCTCAAAGGAGCGATTGGCCAAATGACAGTCTCAAAGATACCCAACCTATGTGGCACCGACTTCCTTCCAAGTACTAACTATTGTTCGAGGTATGGACTTAGCCAGAGCTAGCCAAGAGAACTCTCTGATTGATAAAATTCTCACTGAGGAGGAGCTACATGTTGCTAGTAGACTTGAACAAGGTACCATACTACTTGATGTTGCAACATATCTATTATTGAGTAGGCTGCCACGAGTACTAGATGCATGTGCCACACTCTAGTACAATCATGAGTTCTACAATTGGTTTTTATCCTCACGAAGTGACATGGATTCACAAACATGTACATAAATAAACAATGAGTTTTGTGATTGTTTATAAATAATACCAAAAAAACAAAGCCAGCACACACACAAGCAATGATAATCAAGCGTAGGTGATGTGCACCGAAGTCAACACCATGGAATTCAGATAAGTGATGTCTCTTTGAGTTGCACCTATTCATTATGGTGGTTGAAGCATATGACTTGTATGTACTATCACAAGTTGCCCAGTCGACACAGGTCTCTATACGAAAGCGTTCAATGTCCAAGCCACCACAAGACCAGCAAACCCACAAAGAACCATTATGGGAAAAGCGACATAAATACTAAGAACAAAGAGCCATGATGACGAAAGCCCCGTTGTTGGAAGAGAAAGTCACCCCTACAAAAAGCACACATTGCATTTGAGCATGGCCCAAAGCATAGTCATTGGTTGGCTACTCTCTCTCTTTCTTGGGCAGACTCTACATCTGAGGCAAGATTAAGGTGGAAAGCTCCCATTCACGGCAAAAGAGCAAGCAAAGTGTGGTTCAATGGTGGAAGCGAGGAGTTTCAACTAGTTTACATTCAAGCTTACCCTAAACCTAAAAGACGCCATCATGGAGGAGCCAATGGTAAAACAACTCTTGGACCAATGCAGTCTACAGAAGTATCTAGAGAAGGTTGGGTAGGCTATCGATTACAGCAAGTGCACAAAATTTTTGAGGAGCTTCGATGTCAAAAGAAACGATGGCATGGTGACAGTAAGAAGAGGAGAAGAAGCTCGTCAAGTAGAGGTGGAGTTGAGCCCTGCAATGGTGGTGAAGGCCGTGGGTTTATTAGCCAGTAGCAAGACTAATAAACACCCAAGGAGGGATGTGTATAATATGCTGGGGGTGAGCCGTCACCAATCCAAGAACAAGAGGGAGACAAAGTCCACAAGGAATAGTAGGACAACATGGAGAGAGTTGCTAATAAAAAGGAGAATGACCAACCATCTGAATAGCAAGAGAGTAAGAGGACAATCCGTTAGCAGCAAGGCTCAAAGCAGCAAGGCTCAAAGATTGTCAAGTCAAGCGGAAAGGAAAGATCACACTCTCAAAATCCCCATAAGAAGAACTTGATCCACCTCCAAAGAAAATAGAGAGCTACAAAGAGTGGACGAGGAATCAAAGAGATTAGAAGAAGAGCGCAAGAAAACACCAAAAGACGAGGAAGAACAATTAAGGCAAAAAGGGAGGAGGAGATTACTCTAATGAAGAGGGAATCGAAGATTTTGCCTACAAGCTGGCACATCGCTGCAACATGGACTCCATGCCATGACACCTAAGCCTAACAATGGCTTAGGAGTAGAGTAGCAATGTGCTTCCCTAATCTCAACTAGCTGAACCTCACATGAACTCTCCTTGCTAGGGGCTTGGGGAGCCAAAACAGCAAATGCAACCGCCTCAACACGAGCTCGAGCCCCAAGAGGAACACCAAGAAAAAGGGGTTTCTATTGCAAGAAAATCCATCTTGTAACATCAACAAGCTTTTATTTCATTCTTTTGAGAACCACAAGAAGGAAAAGAACAAATCTTCACGCAACACCATAGTAGATATCTCCCATGGATTTAATAGAATCAACAATAATATTCAACATCTTTATAGAATCCATCAATAGAACAAGAAACATAAAAGAATACACTATTTTTTAATGGAAATAATCACATAGTATCCATCTTCATTATTTTCATAGTTTTCTCTCTCAATCTCTCATAGATAGATACATTATTTTGATAGAATTGAGTATCTCTGAATCTCTCTTTCTCTCTCAATCAATAGTACATCATCTCCTCCCTACAATACTCAATAATCACTCTCAATAATCCTTCTTAGGTCATGGATGCACCTCCCAAGAGGTATGTCTGTGTCGAAGAGGCACCAGAGCCACAACAGTGTCTCTTCATATCTCACTACTGCCACTTCACTTTAGTCTGCACTTGAGTCTTCAGCAACTACTTCTTCCATTTGTTTTAGCTCTTTTGAACTTAGATTCATCCTTTCCAAAAGTTAGAAAACTTTCCCAAAGTAGACCCTCATATCACAAGACACTTATAGAAGATCTACATAGGATTTACAAAACAGAAACAGAGCAGGAACAGAAGGTCTACAGAGGTTCAACAGAGAACATCACAACCTCATAACTCACACTAAAACCATTCCAAACTATCAAAAACTATTCAATAAGCTTTCAAAAGATCTCAACCTTCATCAATCATCAATCCATACTTCATACAAAAGAAAATCAAAATAAAACTGAAGCTAAACAGAAGGTATTAGAACCAATCAGAACCTCAATAAAACCTATCAGAACATCAGAGAGCCTCAAATTTCTACTGGAAATTATCATGAGCTTCCAAAACATAATCAATATCATCCAAAACACTTTCAAACACTTCCAAAACAACCAATCATCACTCAAAATCCATCAAAAATCAACCATTCAGACCTCAAAAACAACAAAAATCAACCAAAAAATCTAGTCATTTCAACATTCATGCCTATCATATCAGAACACAATTCCAACGGAGATAAGTCCCGTTCACATGGAAAAAACCAAAAAATCAACTCCGAAATGGGATGCAGAAATTAATATAAAAAGATCTGGTGGGCACCGGAACTAAGGGCAGTAAAAAGAAAAAATGTTTGGGGGAAGGGGAATTACAGGGCTGGCACATGAAAACGCATATCCAGGGGAATGAGGAGGGGTTCGCATGCGAAAAAGGTGAAAATTGAACCCGAAAACACATATGAGAATGAATATCAAAAAATCCATTAGCCAGAACGAAGTGAGGGAAGGAGGAAAAATGCGCTGAAAAGTGTGCCGACAATGCTATGGCATCATAATATAGTTCCGATCAAGAGAAACCCCGTTCGCATGGAAAAAACCCAAAAAACGTATCTAAAACAGGATTCAAAAATTAATATTGAATGATCCGTGCACCAGAATGGAGGGCAGGAAAAAGGAAAAATATCAAGACACATATAATCAACAGGGTTGTCACATCAAATCGCAATGCAGATGGGGTTAGGAGGCGTTCACATGGAAAAAACAAGAAAATAGAGCTCGAAAACACAAATAAAAATTAATAACAAAAAATCCAAAGAGTGAAACAAGGCGGAGGAAAAAGGATAATTATGTAGAAAGAATGGCCGGACAAGGCTATCTAGTCAGAATTGAATTTCGAGGAGAATAGGGCAAGTTCCTCTGGAAAAATGGCAAAAATACGCACGAAAAAGACACAAAACCTCACAAAAATTAATTACGGACAAACTGTACAGCGGAATAATAGGCGGGTAAAAGAAAAAACATCCAAGGGAAGACGTAAGATAGGGCTGGTATGTTAGATCACCATTCCGAAACAATAAAGGAGCATTCACATGGGAATACATCCAAGTTTGCAAAAAAAGCTTCAAAAATTAATAACGCAAAAACAATAAGCCGGAACAGGGGGATGTAAAAAGGAAAAGTGTGTCTTTCAAAGGGGAGAACAGGGCTATAAGGTTGGATCAGGAGTTTGGTGAACGTAGGGTATGTTCACTTAGAAAAGAGAAAATTTGCGCAATAAAAGGAACCGCAAGGGAAACGGCCTCGACAACAGGGGAGACGAGGGGAGTTGGGTAAGGAAAGGACCCCATCATGGCAAAACTAGTATGTGGTAGACATGCATGATTGGGTAATGACATATGCATGGGGTATGCATAGCAAACGCGCAGGGACACATCCTCACAGTTAAGACCTTACCGGGCAGGGTTGACTAATCAACAGGGATCTAGGCCCTAACAATATAGTGGACTTGGACGTCCCCACCCTTAAGACATGACTAGCATGGGTAAACAGAAGGAGGTAGGATTAGAAACACTTGTCCCATTTCGTAGATGGTTGAAGGGAACCATCGTTGTTGATGCAGGAAGATTGAAGCCATCGTCGGGTAGCAGAAGGGACCAGGGTGCACCATAGAACATGTCCAACATGGCAGGGACTATGCAACAACACCCAAGGAGGTAGCTTTGTCGATAAAGTCCATCGATTCAAGCATCAATGATGAAGAATAGAACTCTCAGCTCACGGGCACTCAAGAGGATGATAGAACAGTCACTCGCCTCATGACGCCCATCGCTCAATGAATAAGCATGAAATCCCATAACTCACGGCCCATTTAGAATTGAACAAGGGGAAAGTGATTGGGAGGGAGTATGCCAATGTGCACAATTGATAGTGCATTTGTGTGTTCCACCCATCTAGCATAGGTACAAGGAGGAAGGCCAGGGAGCCTTGTAGTGCAGTGCATAGAATAGGGTGACAGAATAGGGTGACATGGGAATAGTCAGGCTTAGTGACCACTTCAAAATCAAACTCTTGGAACAGGAGCAACCATCTCATCATTTTTCCTTTGACATCTTCTTTGTTCATCAGGAAGGATAGGGCTTCATGGTCAACATAGAACTTGAAATGTGTTGACAGTAGATAGTGTCGAAACTTCTCCAATGCAAACACCATTGCTAAGCACTCAAGCTCGGTCACTGTGTAGTTCCGCTCTCGGTCAGTTACTTTCCGACTTGCATAATAGATTGGTTGATCTAATTTAGAGGGGGCCTTTTGACATAAGACGGCACCTAGCCCTTCAACTCATGCATTTGTGTGCACATGGAACTCCTTCATCCAGTTAGGAGGTTGCAAGATAGGTGCTTTGATGAGGCACTGTTTCAGGGTATTGAAGGCTTCTTCACAGTCATCAATCCAAAGGAAATCCACATCTTTCTTCAGGAGCTTGTGCAGAGGGGCTGCCTTGGTTGGAAAATGTGCAATAAATCTTCTATGGTAGCCCACATGGCCAAGAAATCCTCTCAATAGCTTGAGGTTTGTTGGTGCTGTTAAGGCGGAAATCTTTACCAGGTCTGTTGCAATCCCTTGTGGCAGATACAATATGGCCTAGAAGAACTCTTGATGAGACACCAAAGACACATTTTTCAGGGCTGAGAGAGATCCCATACTCTCAGCATCTGTTAAAACATTGCTCTAAGTGTCCCCAATGCTCACAGATGAGGCTATAGACACAAAAGTCATTGAGATACACCTCAATGAAATCATGTAGATGGTTCTAGAAGGCAGCCATCATTACATAGCAAGAGCATTAGAGAGCCCAAACGGCATCACTCTGTAAGCATAGGTTCCCAATTCTGTTGTGAAGGTTATTTTGAATTGATCCTCTTCTGCGATTTGGACTTGGTTATATCCACTGAATCCATCCAAGAGGGAATACAACTCATGACCTACCATTGTGTCCAAGAATTGGTCTATGAAGGGGATAGAGAAGTGATATTTCTTCATCTTTGAGTTCAGCTTTCGAAAGTCCACCCATATTCAAAGTTTTCCATTCTTCTTGGGCACGACCACAATGGGCGAAACCCATTCACTGTTTGCAACTGGGTAGATGAACTTTGCCTCTAGGAGCTTTAGCAACAAGGCTGAGTAGTTCAGGTTCATTCACCTCTGACCTTGCCTTATTGGTTTGGCATCTGGTTTAAGGTCGATGTGACGTTGACAGACTGTAGGTTCAATCCCCTTCAGGTCTTTGTATGACCAAGCAAACATATCTAAGTTATCTTTCAGAAGGTCATATAGGGCACTAGCTCCTTTTCAGGGAGATTGCTTCACACTTTCAAGTGACATTCAGTGCCATCTGCATAAAAAAAGGTCAACTACTTCTCACCTTCCACTTCTCTAATGAAGGTCCCACCGATTGCTTCTAGATAGAGGTCTAACTCCTTCAAGGGAATAGTATCATCATCTGATGTTCCACTAGAACCAATGTTCTCCTTTGGAACAGATGACTAATTTGTCTGTTGGAACTACTGGAAGGGTATCATAGATTTGTTTGCTTCTGTTTGAGTGGTAATTCCTTCTAGACTTAGGGATTCATCTTCAGAGGATGCGTCAAGGAATGTCACATAGCACACGGACCTTCTATAAGCCGTGGCTCTGATGGCTCTAGCTTCTATTGATAAGGAGCATCATCATCATCTTTTCTCTAGAATGAATGGTCAGGGCGATAGGAGCCACTGATGAACTTAATTTTTATACCTTTGATCATTCTGCATACTTTGTGGTCCATTGGTCAACCCAAATGGAACCATGGTCATTCCATCCAACACCCCGAGGTCCTCGGCCTCTGAGGTCTCTGTAGGGACATCAACAAGATCATCCGCTATCAGAGGATCTTCTTCAACTGCACTTTGATAACCTGCTTCTTTTTCTTCCTTATCATTTTCATCCTCTTCCTCTAGCGGCTCTGTCTTTGCTTCTGTAGAGGCTTTGTAGGAGAAGAACAGGTCCTCCATCTCTGTGTCTGCTTCTACTCCTGCCTGTGTCTCTAGTTCTATCTCTGCTTCTATCTCTGCGACTGCCATGTAATAGGGAGAATAGTACATCCATGCTTCTATATCATTGTCAGAGGTAATTTTCGAAGTCAATTAGAGTTGAGACGGGAGGTATTCTCCCATGGACAAATACTTTTCTTCTCTCAGTAGTTGGCTTACAGTGCCCACTATTAGGGACCTCTTCGTCTCCTAATGTACCATTTATTACTTCATTGGAGGAGTCAGTTATGACTTTGATGGATGTGGATCCATTGCCTTTTTGTGATCCATACAACTTCAACACCACTTTATTGGGTCCTCTACCTAGGGTTAGGGTGCCTGTGAACCAGTTCGTCCTGGCTCTTGCTTCAAAAAGCCAAGGTCTTCCCAATAGCAGAGGGTATGAGGTTCCGTAAGAATTTGGTTTGACCACCAAATTTGTCAGCCAATAGTCTCTTCCTACAAGGGTTGTTTTTACATATGGGAGAATGCCCAATGGTTTGATTATGCTTTGGTCTGCCAGTCTGATAAGCCACTGTGTAGGTTGAATTCCTTGCAAACCTAGATTCTTCATTGTCACATCCATCATTATGTTTACTGATAAGCCTCCATCAATGAATGCATCTGAAATAAAGAATCCTTCTATCCATACACTAATCTCTGGGGTTCCAGGATCTAGGAAGGCATTAGCCACATCCACTTCCTTCACAGGTTCTGAGGCTTTGTTGGACTTTGTTGTTGTTGGGGGAGCAATCCTTAGGCCGTGTCTTCTTGCCAAGATGCTTGTGAATCTTTTTTGGCAAGTGGGAGACAACATCAACAACTATCAGAATGTTAGGTTTGGTTTAAAGGTGTCTAGGTCTTTTACCAGATCATACTCTTTGATAGGATCCATAGGCTTTTCCAATCGACTGGGAAATGGAGCCACACCCACTTTTATCTTTTCTTTTTCTTCTAGGAGCTGCAACCTCTACGCTTCTTGTTCATGAGGAGGGACTTCCGCATCCTCTATTTCCTGGACCTATGGTCCCGTCTCTGCTTCTGTCTCTGTAGCTTTTTGTGACTTTGTAGTGCTTTGTACTTCCTCATTCTGGATTTCATTGTTCTATTTTTTCCGACGGTTGAAGTTCACAGTCTTGGGAGAAGGAACATTCTCTTTTGGAAGTACAGGTTCTCCCTTCTTTGCTCAGGTTATTGTGGCCACTTCCAATTCCACCAAATTGGAAGCAGGTTCTTGGGTCTTCTGTTGGGTATCAGAAGTAGATTTCACAAGGGCTGGACTTGGACAATCTTTTGTAGTGTGACCTTCTCCTTTGCATCGATTGCATAAGGGCTTGTAATCCACAGATCTTCTGGGGTTTGGACAATTCAGTGAAATATGACCCTTTTCTCCACATCTATAACATTCCACTTTCGATCTCCGACCACTGCCACAGTCATCCTCTGTAAGTCCTCTGTAACTTTGAGAGGGAAACCTCCTTGGACCAAAATTAGGACCAAACTCCCTAGGCTTTGGTCCAATGTCCTGCGTTGTCATTTTGGATTCTAGCAAGTTGAATCTTGCATTTTCATCTTTCTGTCTTCATTAGTGCATCTCTTTCAAAGAGTAGATATCCTCTGTATGGTTCTTCCTCAAAATAGTATGAACAGAAGGTTCCAAGAATGGTTAGTTTTCGAGTACATTCAGGGATAAATGGCCCGCTTGATGGCACTTTCCACACCATGTATTAGAACGCATCACATCTCTCCCACCTCCTGCAGGAGTGGATATATTAGCAGTATTCACCTTCAACGTCTGTAGTTGTTCCGTAATCACATCCATAAGCTCTTTCTTAATACTTGCAACTGAGTTGGATAGGTAGTCCTTCAGATTTTCACCGCCTGATGTACTTGTAGTAGGGTTTTGGGATGCTTCTGTAATTACTGCACATATGGGTTGGGTTGATCTAGAGGGTCCTTTGTTGTGGTTCTGATTCAGAGCTCCTGTTGAGACTTGGGGTTTTTGATCCCAGTGGATAGGATTCCACTGTTGTTGAGTTACCATTGGAGGAACTGTTTGAGACCACTGCTGTTGTGGTTGAATGAACCATCATTTGAGGCATTGTTGTCTGTGGCTACTATGGATTAGGTGCATTGTACTACGAAACTATTTGCATCTAGGGATAGGGGTAGGGAACTGTCCCAAGGACTGCATTTGGTGGGTATACCATTCCTCGAATGGGAGGAGGTAAGACTCCTCTTCCTAAGGTCATTGACAACCTTGCTTCAACTTCGTCATACAGTCCTACACCTTCCACTGCAACTTGCAGATTGACTAGTCTTCTCAATTCCACAAACTTGAGAACTTCTGGTTATAGGCCTCAGAGGAATACTCCTTTCTAGATGCCTTCATCCAAATGATGATTGGCCCATCTCTTTAGGATGGATTCCATTCGCGAGACATAAGCTTCTACTCTTTCTCTAGAGGATTGACTTAAGTTCATGAACTCCTCTCGCATTCGCTCTTCAAAACCTTAACACCTGAATTTAGTGAGGAAGGCCAACCTCAGGTCGTCCCATGTGCCAAAAGTTCCTGCTGCTTGTCTCTTATACCATTGAAACGCTGCGCCCTTGAAAGTGGTGGGGAAGATTGCTAACCAATGCTCAGGGGTTCTAGCATTGTTAGCCACACATGCTACCATAAACTCTGCTACATGAAGATCAAGGTCTTCATTGTACTCTCCCTTAAAAATTGGAAATGGGAATACATCTGTTGGCCTATCATCAATATTTCTAGGACGAATCTGACTAGGAAAGGAACCTTGAGTCGCCATGGGGACTTCATTAAAGAGTGCTTTTAGGGTGTCAAAGGAGGCTTCTGCTACAAGCTCGTTCTCAGCCTTGATTCTTGCCTTCTCTCTTCTCACGTACCTTTGGACTCGTTTTAGCGCTTGCCTCTTGATTACGTCATTCATCAGGGGGTTGGCTCCAACCCGTTGGTTTGTACTTAGTAGAATAGAATCAAAGGGCGCTTCAGTCTCTGGAGGACTCTCTGAACAACATCTCTTCTACTTCCTTTTTTCAACGTCTTTGAATTCAACTTTCAAACCACTACAGAGGGGGAGATATTCCATTCTGAAAGTATCAAAACTCATTCTTCTTAGGATCGTTGTTGTGCTATCAATTAGATGGTTTCAACAGTGTATGTTGTAAAGAACACTCTGTCTACCAACTTCTAGTGGGTTGCTAATTGGACAAATAGAAGATTGTCAAAACACCATGCATCCCACGTATCTTGTTGTTGAGCATCCACGAACAGGTTCCAAATTTTTTCCTTCTTATTTTCATGAACCTCCACAAACCATGACTCCTGAAGCTTCTTCACGATCTCCCACTTGATGATGTCTGAAAACTTCTCAATGAATGCCAAATCTTCCATGGATGGTCATTCTCTCTGTTTCTTCTCTTCAGTTTGTTCCCAAACAATTTGCCACCAAGATGCACGTCTATGTTGCTTCAACAAGAAGAGGAAATAGTTCACCACATAGAGCTTTCATCATGATGGTAATATATTTCCGCCATTGTGGGATGAGATTCTTGTAAAAAGTGGCTTTGGTAATGAGAATCTCCAACTCTTCAGTGGAAAAAGGAACTTTGCAAACATCCATTGAGTTCTCCTCTTCTTGGCAATACCATTTCCTTCTTTTTTAGCCTCTTCTAATGCTTGTTGATAGCAAGCTTCCCCGCTGTGCACCAAAAACGTGGAGCCCCAAGAGGAACACCAAGGAAAATGGGTTTCTATTGCAAGAAAATCTATCTTATAACATCAACAAGCTTTTATTTCATTCTTTTGAGAACCACAACAAGGAAAAGAACAAATCTTCACACAGCATCATAGTAGATATCTCCCACGGATTTAATAGAATCAACCATAATATTCAACATCTTTGTAAAATCCATCAATAGAATAAGAAACATAAAAGAATATACTATTTTAATGGAAATAATCACATAGTATCCATCTTTATTTTTTTCATAGTTTTCTCTCTCAATCTCTCATAGATAGATATATTGTTTTGATATAATTGAGTATCTCTGAATCTCTCTTTCTCTCTTAATCAATAGTACATCATCTCCTCACTAAAATACTCAATAATCACTCTCAATAATCCTTCTTAGGTCGTGGATGCACCTCCCAAGAAGTATATCTATGTCGAAGAGGCACCAAAGCCACTATAGTGTCTCTTCATATCTCACTATTGTCACTTCACTTCAGTCTGCACTTGAGTCTTCAGTATAGCTACTTCTTCCATTTGTTTTAGCTCTTTTGAACTTAGATTTATCCTTTCCAAAATTTAGAAAACTTTCCTAAAGTACACCCTCATATCACAGAACACTTATAGAAGATCTACATAGGATTTACAAAACAGAAATAGAGCAGGAACAGAAGGTCTATAGAGGTTCAAGAGAAGGTCAACAGAGAACATCAGAACCTAATAACTCATACTAAAACCATTCCAAACTATAAAAAACTATTCAATAAGCTTTCAAAAGATCTCAACCTTCATCAATCATCAATCCATACTTCATACAGAAGAAAATCATAACAAAACAGAAGCTAAACAGAAGGTATCATAACCAATCAAAACCTCAACAGAACCTATTAGGACATCACAAAGCCTCATATTTCTACTGAAAATCATCATGAGCTTCCAAAACATAATCAGTATCATCCAAAACACTTTCAAATACTTCCAAAACTACCAATCATTACTCAAAATCCATTAAAAATCAACCATTCAGACCTCAAAAACAACAAAAATCAACCAAAAAAACTAGTCATTTCAGCATTCAACACGAGCCACTAGCACTGGTCTACAAAGAAGGGCATGACTCTAAATTAAATCAACAAAAGAAAGAACGAGTGTAGGAACCGTTCCCCTCCATGGCCACAACAAGTATAGTCATCAGAAGAGAAAAGGGCTCCATGCCAAGCCATGCATTCCTTCATAAATCTCTTAGGCCCCCTCGGAATGTAACTACTGTAGAGCATCAAGATGATGTCTAGTGTGCCCCCTCCCAATGCATCTCCAAAACAAAATAAAACAAAAGATAAAGAAAAAAAAAAGGAAAGAGCAAACAAGCAATGACTCACACAAAGAAAAAGGAAAGAAAAAATGAGCTTTTCCACGTATATCAGAGTGTCACAAACACTACACCTAGGGGTCCTCAAGTTAGGCATGCCTGGTGGCCTTGGTCAGTTAGTTTCATGCCTAACCCCTTAGCCCTTCCTGTCCCCCCACTTCACACTTAGGGCACATTAAGGGCAGGACACACCTAGGGAGTTTGTGCTCAGATCTGTCTCCCTAAGTGATACCCACAGCACCTCCCCTGTACACAAACTGGGTCCTCAAGTGTGGGAAAACACCACATGCTTCCCTGAGGTTCATAGACCCAACTCCCATTTTTACTAGCACGGACACCATGCAACACTACACAGTGAGGTAGATGCACCCCCAGGTAGTGCACTTCCTTATTCTTTTTTCAGGTGTACTCAGCAATGGTGATCAACCACCACTGACATTGAATGTCCCCACTACCCGATCAAATCTAATCTCGGCCTCCACGATCTAATATCGGTGTCAATGAGCTTAATTATGCTACGTCAAGTTGTCAAAAGCACAAATAATGTCTCAAGAAGCATTTGAGGGTACTTCTCCTCAACATCGACAATTTTTTCCACCCCATTGAACCCTCACTTCACCCACACATTACTACGAGGAACGTGACCAACAATCTTCTAACTACGTACTATCTAAGTATGCACATGTACTCACATAATAATTGCACCAAAATATATACACAGTTTGGGTCCTCAAGTGCAGGACAATACTCTCAGCTTGCTTAGAGTTTGGCTTAGAGTTCGACCTGTCTCCCAAACTAACCAAACTATGTCTTGTGCACGATAAGAAGACTAGCACTACCCCCAGGGAGAGACCACATATGAGAGGTTTTCAATTGCAGGTATTGAAAACTCCAACAAAAGTGTCATCATCTCTTTATCAACACTCAACTCTGAATTCTTGTCCTTTATCATCATGCAAGCCTGCCAAAGAATCATCACCCATAGAATCCCCAGAACATCAACACCTGTGCCAGTCATGAGTGCAACTCCCAAAAAAAACCAGCCCTATCACCAACTTCAACAACCCTATCACCATCCAATCCTAAACACCAAAGTACCACCAACAACCTTCAATTGCACCACCCCTACAACTCCTCCACGACAAACCAGAGTAGTCCTTTCAACAACATCTTCGGTGCCTGCCAAAGTCTGCTACCTACGACGATGAGTGCCATGGGACTAGCACTCGTCTAGGAGGGGGGTAATGTTAACCCTCAGACGAACAAGGTGGAAAATTTAGAAAATCTAAAGTAGAAGACAAGGCCAAGGAAAAAGTGAAATGAAAGACAAAGGCGCGCCAAGAAAAATATGGAAACACAAGAAGTGCAAAAAAGTAAATCAAGGAGAAAGATGCACTAGAAAAAGCACAAGTCAATACTTTTGTAAAAGAGCACACCGTGATTTATTTTAAGAGCGTCCGGCTCTCACTTGTGCAAATTGTAAAGGTAGATGGACGGTAAGAAGAAAGCTAGGAAGATAAGAGGACAATGGGAAAAAGGGTCAGCCATGTAAAAAAGGGGATAAGGGGCCCAAAAGGGATTTAGGGTTTTGTATATAAAGTTGAAAAGTTAGGGAGATTTTGGGGTTTCATTTGTCGCTCGGTCTCTAAATCCTTAGGTTTTTTCTTCTCAATTTCCTTCAACTATCTACATTGTAAGTGGACTAGGAGGCCCCCCTTGGTGTGTTGATTCTTAGGAGGTCACACAATTTTAGGGTCACTATCGAAGCTGACCTTACACTCAGAGTTGAACTCGCATGCTTTTCTAGATAAGGGTGCTTCACCAAGTGGTCATAGTTCAGATTGAACCTCTTGTTCGTACAAAGTTGTTGATTCAACCTCGCTTAACCCTACTTACTTGTATTCCACAACCTCAAGATGCTCTAACCCCATGATCTGTCACTATCTATTTGGATTACTCCTTTCTCTATAAATACTATAGTGGTTTCTTTTGCCTTTGCATCCACAACTATTTCCTTAATCATTTGTTCATTCATGTCATAATTTATGGTCTCTACTTCATCATCTAATATTTCATCCATAGAGTCACAATCCATGTAAACATCTAAGTCGACTTTCTTAGAAGATTCATCATCTATTTGCTCATTGACTACTAGGGTTGTAGCAATTGATCCACACAAGGAGACATTGAGCCATAGAAATCAAACCTCGTAACCTACTTAAAACTCAAAAATGTGCACAAAGGATCATAGAACCTTCTTTACAACTTCCTTATTCGTTCGTCAATACATACATATACATTGGAGTATGTAGCCTTTTGCACCTTCACAAACATACTAACGGAAGTTATATTTAACATGAGCAGGGAAAAATCCTCTTTTTTGGGAATCAATGACACACGGTATACTACATCTAGAAGCTCTTTTGAAATCCTTACACTCTCCACACAAGGAGGAAATTCTAGGATGATCCAAAAAAGGCCAAGAGATTACATCTATACATGGACAGCTGCACATAATCACATCCAAAACATTGGATGCAAGGTCCAAGGTAAGATACAAGGTCATGAGCTTTGACGAAGAGATACAACGAAAGATACAAAAGGCTTATTTTAGACTAACTTAGGGTTGGATATGATATCAATTATGCCATTAAGAAGACTTCGAGTGATTTTAATGTGAAGAGTTTGTAATACAACAAACCTTTCATAAGGTGAGTAGGTTTTGTACAAAATCTATTAAAAAAAACTCTTTACATGGACTTTTTGGAGCCATAGCTCAACACACAACATAGAACACAAGCTTTGCTTTTCTAAGACCAAAATAACACATTAGGATTAGTTTCTTCAAGTTGTGAGAGGTCTTGAGTTTCCAATAGCCACCATTAGATTTTAAATTTTAGGTTTAACATTGATCTTGTCCTTCACTCATAAAAACAAGTAACCAAAACATCAAAAGCCATATTAATATTCGAACACTATCCAGCCTAGGATAGGGCCTTCCGATCTCGTAGGATTGGGTTGTATGTGATTGCACTCCATCTTTTGAAGACTTGTGCAAGAATAGAATAGATTTTTTGAAATGATATTCTAAGCACTTACATAAGACTTGCATATTTGGTTCTTTGGAAGACCATACTAAATAATTTTCCCATTGTTCCCTTTGTTTAGGAAGAAGGAAAAAATGTCATTCACCTCTTTTGGGAACATCAAGAGGTTAAAGTACTATGGTGGATGCTCAAGAGATAGGTGCTATGTTTTTTGATAGACTTAACATGAAGAGTGCATGCTTTGGTGATGCTCTCCCTTTGGATGAAGAGATTATTAAAGCCTAGAATCTCATATGAGATAACCATAAGTTTTTCTAGAAATTCAAGAAAGGGAAAATGTTTAAGAATCTTTCTTCTTCATGAGGTTTGCTTAGGGAGAATATCGTATTAGCCTTTAAAATAATAAAAGTCTAGAAGGTTCAATCACCCTTCTCCTTTTGAGTGACTATGCTAGTAGTTTATCTAGACCTCATAATAATGGTGATGTAAAGTTCATATTGTTACAATTTTGAATGATTAAAATAACATGGTTTCGGGCTTGCTAGTTTTGCGCAAGCGCCAAATTCCTATGTTGGTGTTTAGACACACATACATGAAATAGTGCACACATGTTTGTTAAACCTAATGAACAATTAACTTATAATTAAAAAACACAACCTTGTAAACATAGACAAACAACAAACCTACATGCACATAGATACAAAGATGTACAAGCATATGACTGCAACATATGATATGAGTATACATGTAGATAAAAAGAGACTAAATGAACACTTAGACATGATGTGTTGATATGTATAGGCAAAAAAACACATAAAGATACAAGTGCCAATGCATATTAATGTAATAAAAAAGTTGTGTGTATAAATGGATATGTATTAGAAATACATGCATATCCAAGAAACCAAGGGAGAAATTGTTTTCTTTTCAAATGGAATCATTGCTCATTAATGTGTTGTTAGCATAATGACAAGCAATATCTCTAGAAATGCATAGTGGGCCTTTTGAGATTAGCAAGAACTTGTGAAGTATTTCACTCTAGTAGTCAATTAGAGGGCCCAAGGTTTTGAAACTTGTGCATTTTGAATAATATGTGCTTTGAGGATGCCTTTAGTTGGATTGTATGTGCTTTAAGGATGCCTTTAGTTTTAGGAAGGTATAAGAGCATTAAACTTCCATAGGTATTGATTGTCGTGGTGCATGAGAATCAAGTACCCAAGATCTATGGGAAGGTGTACTTTGAAATGGATGGTATATGAAGAAGATTGTTTGCAAATTATTTATAAGTAGTTACTCTTGCACATATGATCTAGCTCTCTAGAAGGATAATTAGTCTTATTTAATATTTAGAAAACCCATGCTTTACCAATCATGCAAATGTGATATACATGATATTTTGCTCATCATTGGTCTAGTTGGGGACAATTCTAACAATAGCTCACTTGAAGAATAAATTAACTTATTTAACATTTAGATAACATGTGCTTTACCAATTTTGCAATTGTAATTTACACATCTTTGCTCATCATTGGGCCATCATGTAGAAAAGACTAGTTGCCTTCTCTATAGATTATTAGATGAGGCCAATTGGAAGTTAGTAAGCCTTATTAGTGTGATCACCCTCAGATTTATCTAGCCTAGGTTTTTGGTAAGGGAGTTATAAAGTTACCTATGGATTGCATAAATCGACTAGTTGATGACTGTATAGGCACTCTGAGGTCAATTAAGTCCAAACAATGAATATATATTGCAAAAAGCTAAGTTTAATTGCATAGTGCCACATTACATCTTAGGAGAATGTCATATTCTACTTCTTACATCTTAGGACACTGTAATGTTTTACTTTTGACCTTTTTTTAGGAATATAGACTTATTGCATTATACAAGACTCTAACACTTTTTAAAAACTTTATGGTGGATGTATATGCACCATAAACTTTTTGAGGAATATATACTTATCGCATTATAAAAACACTTTTTAAAAACTTTATGGTGGATGTATATGCACACATATTCCTACAATAAGTTGGGACTTGCGCATAGTCTTAAGAAAAATATATCCCCATTATATTTCAAATTATTACAACTTAGACCTTTTGTATTAGTCAACTTGTTCTATGGCATAGTCTCCTAGTATCTTTGTAAATCGAAGTTGCCAATGTGATTGAAGATTCATTGCTCCATAATACATATAGCTTGATTTAAAGCTAGCACGAATATACTTGTTAATCAAATTGTGCTATTCATTTTAGGTTAATGCATGAGAGATTCCACAAAAAGTATAGGTGGACATGTTTCTCAAAGTGAAGGTTAGGATAAAGTTCCCTTTCTTTGTTTGAGAGCTTTTGTCTTGATGCAAGAGTAGTTGGAGGAAGAGATCACATGTGGCAAGGTGCTTAGGGAACTCCGAAGTCAAAGGATCTAGAAGTCAACCTAAGGAAGATGTGTGTGTGTGTGTGTGTGTGTGTGTGTGTGTGTGTGTGAGCATGTTGCTTGTGGGGCTCATGCAAAGGGTGATGAGGCCTTGGAGGTGGTAAAATATTGCTTATATGATGACAATGTTTGCAAGGTTGTAGAGAGATTTAATGAATGGAAGAGAAACTCCCTCGAAGGGACACGAATAACGCCCACAACCCAAGTTTTTCCTCTAAAAAAGAGGTGATCGTGTACGAGCATATTTCCTTAATACCTCTATGAATCTCTATATAGCCTATCCTTCCCTCTCACACTCTATTCATTGCTTGTAATCACACCGAGCAAGCTTCTTCTACTTCACCTCTAGCTGTAGCTTCTAGTCTCTTAAGCAACCATGGTTTGTGACACACAAGAGAGTGTAGTCCACTTGTCTCCTCGCCCTCGCCCCAGCCCTCACCCATGCAAGGCCCCTCGCCTCAATGAAGAACACCCCACCCCCTACACCCCTGCTGACCCATTCAATTGGATCCTATCCTCCATAGCAATGCATTCCACCTTCCTTGACAGCATCCACACGATGGTGAACACCTTCTTCACCACCCAAGAGGTGAAGATTGAAGGCCACACCTTGACCGTCGCGGAGGTCGCCGCCGTGGCAAGGAGGCCAGATGTGATGGTGAAGCTTGATAAGGAGGCTGCCAAGGTCAGAGTAGATGAGAGCTCCAACTGGGTCCTCAACAAGATCATGAAGGGCTGTGATGTGTATGGTGTCACAACTGGCTATGGGGCCACTTCACATAGGAGGACCACCCAAGGAGTGGAATTGCAGAGGGAGTTGATCCGTTTCCTCAATGCTGGCATACTTGGCAAGAGTGAGAGCAATGTCCTGCCTGTGGAAGCTTCTAGAGCTGCAGTCCTAGTGAGAACTAACACATTAATACAAGGCTACTCTGGCATCAGATGGGACATTCTAGAAGCTATCCAAAAGCTTCTAAATGCAAAAATTACACCTAGAATACCTCTCAGAGGCACTATCACAGCATCTGGAGACCTGGTGCCCCTTTCATACCTTGCTGGGCTTATCACAGGAAGGCCAAATTCCAAGGCCATAACTGAGGATGGCAGAATAATCAGTGCGAATGAGGCATTGAAATCCATAGGATTGATCCAGCCTTTCGAACTACAGCCAAAAGAGGGCCTTGCTATTGTCAACGGAACTGCAGTGGGGGCTGCATTGGCTTCCATTGTGTGTTTTGATGCACATATTTTGTCCCTTTTCTCTGTCATCACTTCTGCCATGTTTTGTGAGGTCATGAATGGAAAGCCTGAATTCACAGACCCACTGACCCATAAGCTGAAGCGCCACCCAGGCCAGATTGAAGCAGCAGCAATGATGCAATGGGTGCTCCAAGGAAGCTCCCTTGTGAAAGCGGCAGAGGAATTGCACAGTGTGGATGCTCTCAAGAAGCCCAAGCAAGACAGATATGCTTTGAGAACATCACCGCAGTGGCTGGGACCACAGATTGAGGTGATCAGATTCTGCACTAACATGGTCCAGCGTGAGATCAATTCCGTTAATGACAACCCAATCATCGATGTGGCGCGAGATCTCGCCTTGCATGGTGGCAATTTCCAAGGGACCCCCATTGGCACAGCCATGGACAATGTTCGGCTAGCACTAGCAGCCATTGGAAAACTTCTGTTTGCACAATTTTCAGAGCTTGTGAACGATCTCTACAACAATGGCTTACCTTCGAACTTGAGCGCGGGCCCAAATCCAAGCCTGGATTATGGCCTCAAAGGTGGAGAGATTGCCATGGCCTCGTACACATCAGAGCTGGAGTACTTGGCTAATCCGGTCACCAATCATGTCCAAAGCGCTGAGCAGCATAACCAAGATGTCAATTCTTTGGGATTGATCTCAGCAAGGAAGACAGCAGAAGCCATTGAGGTGCTTAAGCTGATGAGCTCCACTTACTTGGTAGCTCTCTGCCAGGCCATCGACCTTCGGCATTTGGAGAAAACATTGCAGAATGCAGTGAAGCAGATTGTCTCCCAAGTAGCCAAGAAGACCCTCACCACATGCCAGTGGGGGATTCTCCAACCAACCCGATTCTGTGAGAGGGATCTGATTCAGGTAATGTTGCTTTAGCGTTTTCTTCTTGCAATGTCTGTAAACTCGACTCTTTAGCCTGTGCATGCCATCCTCATTGTTATCTGATTAGACCCATGTCACATACATTTGAACACGTATCACCCTGTGCATAATAAGATGCTCAAGGATGGGGAGTCTTAGTTGCTGAAGGATATCTACCAGCTCCTGCTAGTGCTACTGCATTGAAATGTGCTACTCAAGGATGGGGAGTCTTAGTTGCTGAAGGATATCTACCAGCTCCTGCTAGTGCTACTCCATTGAAATGTGCTACTCAAGGATGGGGAGTCTTAGTTGCTGAAGGATATCTACCAGCTCCTGCTAGTGCTACTCCATTGAAATGTGCACTAGGAAATATTGTAAGAACCGTCTTACTGCTGCTCATTTCTACCTTGGATTGGTCAATGCTTGTTTTACGCAGGCTGAGACATAAAGCCTTCAATACAAGAAGGTTCAGATCACAAATTCCCACCATAGCACTATAAT
The DNA here is from genome assembly GCF_053477565.2 of Lygodium microphyllum. Classification (NCBI taxonomy): domain Eukaryota; kingdom Viridiplantae; phylum Streptophyta; class Polypodiopsida; order Schizaeales; family Lygodiaceae; genus Lygodium; species Lygodium microphyllum. The sequence continues at coordinate 152,233,555 of NC_141136.1, read as the reverse complement.
TCCCACAGTGTGAATTATGACAATAGCATGAGCAGACGTCTGCAAGGGAGGGACCGCCTACCTAGCTAGGTGCTGTGCTGTTGGGGGGCGGGGGCTGTGCTGTGCTCATGAGGTTGACAGTATAATATTAGTCCAATGGAACACATTTTACTGCATAATGGCTGCAATATTGGAAATTTCAATGGCAACACAGAAGGCCTGTGAAGGACAATACCTAAAATTGAAGGGAGGAGACGTGGACTGAATGCCTGTTTTGCATGCAGGTTGTGGAGAGCGAGTACGTGTTCGCTTATGCAGACGACCCAACAAGCCCAGGGTCTCCTCTCATGCAGAAGCTCAGGCAGGCCTTTCTGGACCACGCCCTCAAGAGCCCCGCCCAATCCACGTCACTCGTGGCCGCGGTGCCCATCTTTGAGGACGAGCTACGGGCGCAGCTGCCCAGCGAGCTTGTTAATGTCCGGGCTGCCTTCGACCATGGCACTGCGACCGTGCCCAATAAGATATCCGAATGTCGGTCCTACCCATTGTATCAGTTTGTCAGAGAGCATTTGGGCACCCGGTTGCTCAGCGGCGGCATTGCCAAGGATCGGTCCCCCGGCCAAGACTTTGAGTTGGTCTTTGATGCCATCTCCCAAGGCCACATCATCTTGCCCTTGCTCAAGTGTCTAGACCAGTGGCAAGTTACCCCCTTGTCCTCTTGACAACATAACAACATGGCTAACTTGGAATCATGTAATATAGGAAGAAACGGTAGCGTTGTCTCCACCAATATCTTCATTAACTTTCATGCCCAACTAGGAGACACTGAGAGGCACACATCCCTTTATTCTTGCTTTTATTATTTGCATTCACGCATGCACAATTTGCTAGGAATGGCATTTGAAATAACCACCAAATCTTAACCAATTGAACAAAATTACTTTCAAAAAACTAGCATTTCATGCTTTATTGATTAATGTGCTTCCTCTAAGTTCAAATGAAAGTGGCAAATAAATGTTAGCACTCACTTCCTTGTGAATGTTGTTTTCTTGAAGCCACATCATTAGCTACAAAAAGGCCATTTACAGTGTTGATCCAAATATTATTTTGTTTTGACATTTCTTATATTGTTTCTAAAATCAAAATTCCAAAAAAGGCAATCTTATACAAGACATAATAGTTTGAACATTGAAAGCTGAAAGTGGTAGGCTTATTCAAGTGTAAGCATGTTTGTGAGGTGCATCTGCATGCAAACATTCAAATATATGTGTGCATATACATACATATAAATAATTGTATGTGCATGCATATAATACATACTAGTATGCCAACCGTAACTTGATTTGCTAGGTCTAAAGGGGTTAGGAGTATAACAAATAAATAAAGTATGTTATTGTTCTCAATCTCTCTCGCCTTTTCATGACTTGTAAAAGGCAAAACTCATGCACATGTAAAACACACTAGCATGCCCACCTGACTTCAATTGTTTGTTCTAAAGGGCTTAGGAGTGTAACGTAGTAATACACGATATAATTGCTCCCAATCTCTCTCCCCTTTCTGTGATATGAAAAGGCAAGACTTAAGTGAGACCTATGTTATTATGCAAGTTAATCGCTAGTGATTATTTTATTTGGGAGGTTTAAACCTTGGACTCTTCATTAGTATGCCCCTCTCAAATCAATCCTCCTACTACTTTGAAGCTCTATTATAACCTATACAATTATACATATGAATGAAGACTTATTTAAGAAGAGTGATTTGCCCTTAGCTGCACACTTGAAAGATGATTTACACAATGTGCTAGCATGAGTTTAAGAGCTTAATAATAGAACTATGATAGAAGAAAATTGGAAACAAGTACTTTGCACTTGGAAAAAGCATGAATGGATATGTGTTAACCCCAAAGAGACAATAATTTGTAGAAGAGCTAGTCAAAGAACAAGAAGTGAAAGAGGCCAACCATTGGTATCATGATTATTTCTGAAAAAGAGGTAGAATTTTTAGACTTCATCATTGTATTATTTTTAGGCACTACAAGTCTAAAGGTGGGTATTTGATTTTTTCTGCCTAGCAATTGTTGCAGATATGAGTCTTACATATTTTTGTAAAAATTGAGTGTCACACTCACTCACATGTAGACTGTAAAATCTCCTAGAGTTAAAATAGAAGACTCACAATCGATGTAGAGGTTGTTGGCAAGTTTATTCATTTTTACATGCATCAAGTCCACAAGTCACCATGGATAGATCACAAGCCGAATGTGGAATGTAAAAGAGATGATGATTGGTCATAAGTAGAAAATTGTAGAGGGTGCTCAACCCTACAATGAAACCATATGTATATAATATGTAGAAATAAATAGAGATCTCATTACTCTATGTGTAGCTTTTGAGCTTCTACTTCTCTACCTTCTCTTCCACCAATTTTGCAACCTCCATAACGAGAGAGAGAGAGAGAGAGAGAGAGAGAGAGAGAGAGAGAGAGAGAGAGAGAGAGAGAGAGAGAGAGAGAGAGAGAGAGAGAGAGAGAGAGAGATGTGTGTGTGTGTGTGTGTGTGTGTGTGTGTGTGTGTGTGTGTGTGTGTGTGTGTGTGTGTGTGCGTGCACGCGTGGAATTGGAGGAAATAAGCTCTTCTACACCTTCTTCTTCTTTTTATTTCCTCTATTCTCTTCTCTTGGCTTGGAATGGTGGCAACATGAGGAGCATCATTTGAATTGTGCAATTACCAATATTATCTCCTCCACTTGAACTACAATATTAAAGAGCTACTCTACTACATCTTGCAAATCATCTTTCTTTCATTCATTGACGGATTTGAGAGATAGTTTAGCACTAGAGTACAAGATGACTATGTGAGAGGTACTTTGAGCACCATGAAAAAGGATTGAACCTTTGAAAAACTAAGAGTTCTATCAATGTCCCATTATCACACCTAAGCCACAACATTTTGGTTCTATTGTTGGGACCTAGACAGAATTAACTCAAGGATGGAACTATGAAGAACCACTCTCTCACTTGTATGGTATGCTTATCTTGAAACACATGATGCTAGGAGGCTTTGGTGTAGCCAAGGTCTTCCCAATAAAACATGTGGTAATATTTGCCAACATGCTCCATATTCAAGACTACAAGAGAAACTAGAAATTGGATTGTGGTAATTTCTAGAAGTATAGACATAATAAGGCCCAAAGGTCATCACTAGGGAGGGGGTTGGTTCCCAAGCAATACCATATTAGAGAATTTGAGAATCTCCCAAGTTCCACTTTCAAATAAGGAGTAAAGATTTGACCAAGTGGCTAAATCTTAACCCCATATTTCAAAGTGGGACTTGGGGGGATTGCTTATATAGTATCTAGGGAAAATTTCACCTTCAAGTAAGGGGATAAGATTTGATCATGCATCCAAATATTAATCACATTAGGAATTTCCAAACTTTATGGAAATTTCCAAATTCATGAATATATGGTTAAGCCATCAATCCTAGTTTTTGGCAAGTTGCCGATGTGATAATATTTATCTCTAATCTGTTGTTGAGCAAGACAATTTGGATGATCTGGTCCTTGCACCAAACACAAACTACTAGAATGGTTGGATCAAACAAGGGGCTTGATGGTGGGATGATGGATCTTCTAAACTATTACCTTCAAAGCCTGGGCTATCATGGCTGCTACTTCTAGTTCTAGCAATACCAAGCGCTCGATTTGAATCATTCTCAAGAGGTGATCTTTAAAGGCTAGGACTAGATTTAATAGATCACCTACCAGTGGAACGATAATGTTGATAGGTCCCCATCCGATTGATGACTCGATTGAGTGTGGAATAGCCAAACTACTTGGCATATTCCCTTCCATTGCTGTCGATTTAATCTCCTTTTGTTGACTCTGCCACTATCTCCGGGGTTAGCATCTGGGTTTTAAGTCACCCTATGTTTGGGATGATTTTCTACATTCTTCTTGTGATTTTTTCTAGAGTTGACATCCGGATTGGTGCTTTGCTACTTGCCAGGATGGGCTTCTAGTAGCTCCTTCCCTATTTGAATGTTAGGGCCAATGCCTTGATTTTTCTCTCCACTTGGTTGTAGATCATCACATAGAACTTGTTTGTTTTTCCACTATGCTAGGTGTATAGTTCATTGTGCCTAGTTCAGAAACTTCATAGGCTACGAATTTATAATCAAGTTGGGGTTTGGGTTTTCCCATGTTGGGTGGGGAGTAGGGTTCACAAACTACTACATTCCCTCAGTGGGTGGGATATGTTAAGTAGATTGTAGTCGATTTTTAGGTTGAACCGATGGATTAAAGGTCGAGGCCAAATGTTTCATGGCCACTGGCTCGCATGTAGTCCATCCTACTACTTGGTGGTGGACTTTCTCTTGCTCAACCCACAAAAGGCCTATGGGGTGCATTGGTTTGGTTGGATGGGTAATCACATGCACCTCTGGTTCCTTGATCCCCACTATATTGGCATTAGACATATGCATCGAGCCTTGTCCTTGTCTTTTTCTGTGCATCATAAGCTTGGGCGTTTGGAAACTTGGATCACTAGTGTCCTTCCTACATGCAAAAGAAGCAATGTTTAGTGAAGGGCAAAAATTCCCTCGACCTCTTCCACATGTACCATGCCCATCACGACCATTGTCCGGTTGTTGGGAGACCTGATTGGTGTATGCTATGATTGGGATAGGAACTAGATCAGCCTAGAGCTTGGTCCACTGGTCGGAAGTGTTTGCTCTAGTACCTTGCCATCCTTTGGGATAGGCCATCTAGTACCTCTACCATTGTACTTGCTAGGGGTAAAGGCATTTGTGCCTAGCAGCTCATGTATTAGTTACATTGATAGTGCTCGCATATCCGCACACTTGTATACTATAGGTGGTGGGCACCCATCATTGTCACTTCATTCTTTATTCTTTCAATGGCATTTGAATAAAGGGAAGGCCAATGGTCACACATTGTGACTTTTGGAGTTCCCACATTTTCTCTCTCTCTCTCTCTCTCTCTCTCTCTCTCTCTCTCTCTCTCTCTCTCTCTCTCTCTCTCTCTCCTACCATAGCTCTTGTTTACACTCCCTGCTTCCACTTGAAGGCTCCCTCCCTTCAACTTGTATCAAATCCATCTTCCCTAAGAGCTCGAGCCACACTCGACATTACTTTAGCTTATGGAGAAAAGCTTCAGCACAATTTTAATGGCAGCCATGGATTCTTCTTCTCGAGGCATGAATCTTGCTCCCACTTCTTTTCAGGTTGCTCCCTCCACTTGAGGCTTATTCTAGAGCTTCAAGACCATTGATGAGCTTCAATAAGTGCTTATTAGCACTCAATACCAACAGTAAAAGTAACAATAAGGGCAACAACATCAACGTGATTTGTGTGTGTTTGCTGCCCCCTTCTTCCTGATCAGTCTACCCCATCCTCCAGCTCTTGACACTCCTCGGCATTGGTCACTTGAGACTTGGAGCTCCCAACCCTCATTCCTTGCAATCATAAATAGCAGACATGTTATACAGGTTTGAATAAAGTTTTCTTAGACATTGGAGCTTGTATATGCTTGTCAGGATGTCCGTATGATTATATATTGATGCCGAATACTTGGGGGATGATATGGCATTAATGTGGGATGGCATTGCTGATTTGAGCACTCTTTTGCTCAATTTTATAGAGTTTTTTTAGTACTATTTATAATAGGGCTAAATGCTATTTTATCAATGAAAGCATATGTATATTTTATTAATGAAAGGATGTGTATATTGCTCCCAGGTGCTTACTGATTATTTCGGGTGATGTATTGATGCTTATGGTTCATGTTACATGCTTGGTTATGCTTTCGAATTGCATTTGAGCTAAGATTAGAGCTTTAAATCTTGACATTAGCTGTCATTCACTATTATGCATGGTTATTTGATGCTCCAGTAAGAGGTTTGCAAGATTCTTGGGTCAAATGCTCCGGATATATGCTACTTGGATCTTGGATGTATGGATGCCTTCCACATGATGTTTTAAGCTTTGTTTGCTCATTTAACATTCAACCTTCATTCTAGTGGGAGACTCTTCTTGACATTTGGAGATTACATTGAAATTTTGGTTATGCAGTTGAGCTTGAGGGTCTTATAATGAGATAGTGGGACTTGGTGACATGTATATGCTCTTATCATGCTTTATGTATGTAGTTGATGCTTAGTGGGCTAATCTGACATTACTTTTGAGCTAGCACCTATCTTTTTCATGATGTTGTTAGTGATATATGCATCTTGGTTGGTTATATATTGAGCTTCCTTGACATTGCTCAGTCCGTTGTGCCTCTAATTGGTCTCGTCTTCTATTACCCATGAGACCCACTCTATGCATGATGGTTATGCCAATGTGATGTATCTCAATCTAAAAACTGATTCTTTGATAGTTCTTGGTGCTAAACACATGCTCACTCATTGCTAGTTGGAGCTGTAAAATATTACACGGCGCAGCGAACAGAATCTGAGAAAGAGATAGAGAGTACACAACAGATAAGAGGAGAATCAGTAAATTCTTTAACTCCAAACAACTGATACAAAGATGGCTCTGTCCACCCGTGCGCTTCCACTGTGTGAAGCTTAGATGGCGATCTAGACAGAAGATAGGTGAAGAGCTTAAGGCTAGCTGGAACAACAACTCTGACTGGGTGAAAGATGAGTGAGAGATGGCTGCGAAGGGGTTTAGCTTTTATAGCCCACGAAGGTCGTTAGGTCGGCCTGCTGACCACCTACCATATGAGCCTCCACTAGTCGGCCAGGGAATATTCCCTTTACCATCGGGCTGGGGGCACTACCCCCGGACCCCCGCCAGGGGGGCCGCTGGCCCCCCTGGGACCCCCCAACCAGGGGCCGCTTCCACGGCCCCTGGACCCCACAATAGGGGCCCCTTTTAACTCCCTTACCACGCAACTCAATGCAATGTGCCTCGAGTTGCTACCAACTTAACCTCTCCGTTTAACCCAAAGATTAGACCCACAATGGTCACCTTTTTGCCATCCGGTCACATAGACCTCATCTGATATACAAGTCAGGACTCCACCAATGTCCGGGATCACACTTGGCTTCTCCTCATAATGGGGGCCTTACAACTTTGAGCACCATGGATCATTGGTAGCACCTAATGAGGGTGGGGCATTGATCATATCTAACACCCCCCCTCAATGTCCACCCATAGGTGAACTATCTCCTCGGCCCAATGCTGAGTCTCTGAAGATGAACTTGAAGCAGATCCTTCATAAGTGCTTCGATGAAGATATATGCTCCATTCTCCTCTGTTGGACAGTAGACCAATTCCACTATCCCATCCTCCATCAAATCATGCACATAGTGATACTGGATCTCTATATGTTTGGTGCGTGCATGAAACACTGGATTTTTGGCAATGGCGATGCAACTCTGATTGTCACATCTCAGCACAGTTGGTTCTTCATCCTACACTCCCATATGCCATAGAATCCTTCTCAACCATACGGCCTCACATGCAGCAGAACAAGCTGCCTTGTACTTTGCTTCGGTAGAAGACAATGCCACTGTTGGTTGCTTCTTACTAATCCAAGAGAAAATTCCTAAACCCAAAGAGAAACAATAACCAGAAACTGACTTCCTGGAATCAATGTCTCCTGCCCAATCTGAGTCACAGTTCCCCACAAGAGAGGTTCCGAAACTGTATGTGATACCATAGTCAAGAGTTTTCTTCAAGTATCTGAGCACCCGCATCCCAGCCTTCCAATGACTCTCATGAGGTTTGTTTGAGAACCTGCTCAAAACACCAACAGCAAAACTGATATCTAGTCTGGTGTTACACAAGTAGATCAGACTGCCGACCAACCTCCTATACCTCCCAATGTCTGCTAGTGCTGATGTATCCTCGACGGATAACTTTGCATTCACCTCCATAGGTGTAGCTATCTCCTTGCACTCGGTCATACCAAATGCCTTCAAGATCTCCCATGCATACTTCTTCTGAGAGATGAAGATCTTTCCTGGCTCTTGCCAAACTTCAATCCCCAAACAATAGTGCAGCAAGCCCAAGTCCATCATTTCAAACTCAGAACTCAAAGCCTTTCAAGTTTGGTTGATCATATCTTCATAGTCACCTGTAATAAGAAAGTCGTCCACATATAGGACAATCACTACAGACTTTTTACCATCCCTGTAAACATACAAGTTAGCATCTGAGGCACATCTTTTGAAGTTTAGGTTTAAAAAGAATATATCTATCCGTTGGTACTATGCTCTGGGGGCTTGTTTCAGCCCATACAAGCCTTCTTCAATTTACACACTTTGTTCTTAGAATGAGGGGCCTCAAACCCTGGTGGCTGAGCCACGTACACATCCTCCTTGAGGTCACCATTTAAGAACGTTGACTTAACATCCATTTGGTACACTGGCCACTTCTTGTGGGCAGCCACTGCAAGTACCATGCAAATAGTGGTCATTCTGGCAGTTGGGGAAAATGAATCTTGAAAATCAAAGCCTTCAACTTGTGAAAATCCTTAGGCAACCAGTCTAGCTTTGTACTTTTCTAAGGTACCATCAGCCTTGTACTTTACCTTCCAGATCCACTTGGTGCCAATAACCTTCCGCTTTGCTGGTCGATCCACTAGCTCCCAGTGTCATTCTTCATTATGCTGTCATACTCCGCATGCATAGCATCCTTACATGATGGATCTGCAAGTGCTTCTTCTAAGTCAGTTGGCTCCTTTACTTCTCTCATAATCTCAACCATCAAGGCCATATTGACTATGTGAGTAGAAGCCCTCCTTTGCTCCTCTATTCTCTGAGACCTCCTTGGTCCGTCTGCCTTCTCCTCAACAGATGCACGCATAGGATTATTGTGGTCATAGAGCTGCTTCACCCAGCACGGCAATGGCTTTTCCGGTGGGGTGATGTCAGGTTGGTGAACTTTTTCCTCATCATCTGAAGATGATGCTTCCTCCTCCTTAAGGATAGGGATAGCTCTCGGGACAAGTTCATAGTGGACTACTTCTTCGCTTGATGATAAAGTGGAACAACTTGCCTTCTCCTCCTCCACTGTATGCGGCTCCTCCTTGAACACCACATCACGGCTCGCGATGATCTTCTTTGCCTCTTGGTCATATAATTTGTAAGCCTTCTGCTCATCACTATAACCCAAGAAGATACATTTTCTGCTTTTTGGTTGTAACTTGTTTCTCTTCTCATCTGGAACATGTGCATAACATTCACATCCAAAAATTTTGAAATGTGAGACAGATGGTTTCTTACCAGTGTAAGCCTCATGAGGTGTTTTTCCCTTGAGAACCTTTGTATAGCTCCGATTTAGAATGTAGACTGCAGTATTAACAGCTTCAGCCCAAAAATGGTTAGGCAATCCCTTGCCCTTTAGCATGCATCTTGCCATCTCCACAATGGTGTGATTCCTGCATTCCACAATACCCATCTGCTGAGGTGTGTGAGGCGTCATCAATTGACGCTTGATCCCTTTGCTCTTGCAAAAGACTTCAAACTCCTTTGAGTTGAACTCACCACCACCATCTGTTCTAAATTTCTTCACACTTTTCCCTGTTTCATTCTCAACAAGTATTAGCCATTCTTTAAACTTACCAAAAGCTTGAGCCTTATCACGAATGAAGTACACCCACATCTTCCTACTGTAGTCATCGACAATCAACATAAAATAAGAAGATCCCCCCAAGGCTTGTGTAGGCATCCTACCACACAAGTTAGCATGCACCAACTCTAGAGGAGCATGTGCTCTATTCTTGCTTTCTTGTGGAAATGCCTTTCTCTCTTGCTTGCCCATCATACAAGCTTCACATGGTTCCTTCAATTCAGTTATTGTAGATAGGTGAGCAACCATACCTTGCTTTTGCATCTCCTTCAATATTGCAAATCCGATGTGTCCAAACCTTTCATGCCAAAGCTTACTTGTGCCCACTCCAGCGGTGGCTGTAAGAGCACTTAGCTCATACAGGTTGTTCCTTCTTTCTCCTTTGCCAACAATTGTGCCAGCACTATCAATAATTTCTGCACCTGTCTTCTTGAACCTCACTTCATAACCAAGATCAGTTATGGCAGCAACTGATAAGAGATTTCTCCTAATTTCAGGAACAAACAACACATTTGAAAGCTTTTTGACTTCACCATTTGCAGCAACAAAAGAAATAGTACCTATGCCTGCAGCAGGGTATTTAGCATCATTTCCAACCGTCACAGTGATGGATTCTTGTAGAGGCTGCATAGAACTGTATAGACCTTTCTTGTTGGTCATGTGACGGGAAGCCCCACTATCCAACACCCATGAGTCAGTGGTAGATTCTTCTTGCGCTGAGGAGCACACTTCCTCAATGGTCGCCATGAATAATTGGCTGTCTCTTTCCCTTTACTTTTAAGGGTACCATTCTTTTCATCTGCCTTCTTGACACGACAATCTGCAATTGCATGTCCTTTCTTCTTGCAGTAGAAGCACTCTCCTTGAAACTTCTTCTTGCCGCCCTTCTTCTTTTTGTCACCATCATTTTTGGTGGAGGAGACACCTTTGCCTTTTGCATTGGCAGAGAATGCAGCATCTCCATTGTTGCTTCCTTCTCGGGCTTTCAGCCTCAACTCCTCCTCCATTAATAATGCACAAAACTCCTCAAAAGTCAAAGCTTGAGGTCTCACCTGAGTATTAAGGGCAGTTACTAGTCCATCAAACTTTTGTGGACAAATCTGAAGACACCTCTGAGCTAGCTCTTCGCTAGTCTTTTGTATCCCAGCGCCAGCCATCTGGTCACACAGATTCTTAATCCGAGTGATGAATGCTTTAACCGTCTCTCCTTCAGCAAACTTCTCCGCTGCTAGTTGATTCTCCAAGTTTTGAATCCTTGTTTGGTTTCATGTTTCATATTGAATCCTTAGTACATTCCAAGCCTCTAACGCTTTGGTTGTATGCTGAATCAGAGTCAAAACACTGTCAGAACAGCTTGTAACTAAGGCACACAATGCATCTGCATTCCTTCGTTTCCAAGCTCGTAGAAGATCTGCATTCTGAGGAATCATCACACTAGGATTTGATGGGTCAGGGGTAGGCTGTGGTTCTGCGTCAGTCCCCAGCACAGTCTCCAGAAGCTCATAAGAATCAAGGATAGTTGTAATTTTGAACTTCCACAAGGTGTAGTTTGTACCATCTAACTTGCCTTCGCTGAAGGTTGGTGGACGAATCCTCAGTGTTTGAATAGCCGATATAGCAACACCATCTCCTGCACCGCTTCCGGAAGTCGACATAGTTTCTCTTTGCTGTTGAAGCCTTTGCCTCTTGCACGCTCTCCGATCTCTAGAGCCCCCTGGGCTCTGATACCATGTAAAATATTACACGGCGCAGCGAATAGAATCTGAGAAAGAGATAGAGAGTACACAACAGATAAGAGGAGAATCAGTAAATTCTTTAACTCCAAACAACTGATACAAAGATGGCTCTGTCCACCCGTGCACTTCCACTGTGTGAAGCTTAGATGGTGATCTAGACAGAAGATAGTGAAGAGCTTAAGGCTAGCTGGAACAACAACTTTGACTGGGTGAAAGATGAGTGAGAGATGGCTGTGAAGGGGTTTAGCTTTTATAGCCCGCGAAGGTCGTTAGGTCGGCCTGCCCGACCTACCATATGAGCCTCCACTAGTCGGCTAGGGAATATTCCAGGGAATATTCCCTTTACCATCTGGCCGGGGGCGCTGCCCCCGGACCCCTGCCAGGGGGGCCGCTGGCCCCCCTGGCAATGTGCCTCAAGTTGCTACCAACTTAACCTCTCCGTCTAACCCAAAGATTAGACCCACAATGGTCACCTTTTTTCCATCCGGTCACATAGACCTCATCTGATATACAAGTCAGGACTCCACCAATGTCCGGGCTCACACTTGGCTTCTCCTCATAATGGGGGCCTTACAAGTTTGAGTACCATGGATCATTGGTAGCACCTAATGAGGGTGGGGCATTGATCATATCTAACAGGAGCTATTCCTTGGTAATTGTAGTTTGTCTTATATCAATTATTACCTCTCTTTGGCATTGATTTCTAACCAACATACTTCATCTTCAACATGCTATAATTTCAATTTACTGCATTATTTATGCAAGCAGTCACTTTCATTTGATAGTCCTTTGCATTGAGTTTGTGGATAGTTTATTACTTGCCCAATTCCCCTTATTTTCAATTTGATTTGGAAATGGTTTCAGGGCTATTTTAAGTAATTATAACAGCCTGTTTTGATAGTTTGTGCACTAGCTTGCCTTCATTATGGCTGGTGGCTCAACTACTGATAGTGTTATCTTTAATGTTTATAAGTTGGATGGTACCAACTATAGCTATAGGGAGGCCCAAATACGGAAAGTTTTAGTACAAAAAATGCAGGTTAGACCCTTGAAACATAAGGATGTCAAGTTCAAACTTATTGTGCAAAGATGATTGGGCTGAATTAGATGAGCTAGATAAGTCCACCATCATATTATCCTTCTCTAAGCAGGTGTTTTACAATGTTGTCTCTAATGGGTTGTCTACATGGAAATTATGGGAAAAGATTTGCAATGTCTATGAAAAATAGAGCTCCACTTCTCATATGTATTGATTGAAGCAACCCATGGACCTTCACATAAAGGAGACACTTCTATGTCAGTCCATTTAAATGAGTTTCATTCCATTATCAGTCATTTGTCCTCATAGGGGATTGAATTTAAGGGAACTCTTCTTCCCTTGTTTCTCTTTGTTACACTGCTTGAATCATGGGATAGCTTTTTGCACTATTATATGTGCCAATATACCTACTGATGGGATATAGTTGCAGGATGTAGAGGGTGCACCTCTAATGCTTCCCACACCTCTAATGCTTTGACAATTAGAGTCAATAATGGTAGGGGCAGTAATGATTGTCATGGCAGAGACTCTCAACAGACTCACTCTCAGTCACATGGACGGTCTCACAGTAAGTCATGTGTCCATAAGTCCTCATTGACTTGTCATTACTATGGAAAATCAAGGCATATTCGGCCATAGTGCCATAAGATGCATGAGGACAAGTACAAAGAAAAGGACAAGGGTAAAGCATAGGACAAAAATGATGATCGTGATATTGTGCGGACTGATTCTAATAATGGTTTCATACTTGTAGCTTCTTCTCTTGATACTTCACAGTTGAATGATGCTTTGTTAGGGTATACTTAGTGTTGGTTGATAGATTCAGGGGATTCTTTTCATGTGACCTTTCATAGAGAGTGGTTTCACTCTTCCACAATTTGACTAGATTTGTCCATTTGGGTAATGACCTAGCATTGGAGATAGTTGGTATTGGTGATGTCTAGCTATTGTTTGGTTCAAGTTGTATGTTTACTCTTCATTATGTACATCATGTACTACTCTCACAAAGAGTCTTATCTTTGCTGGTACTTCGAGTAATGTAGGTTATGTGGTTTCTTTTGTTGGTGATTCCTCACGGAAGATGAAGTGGGAGCTCACACTCAATCTCTAAGACCCACGAATCACTTATTACTTCAAGCATTTCAAGTGAGCACAAGTGGCTATCTCTCACCTAGCTGACATGCCTTCGATTCTACGGGGGTGTAGTGAGGTTACCTTGATGCCCGAATGAGTAGCCTCCTCTCTCAAGTAAGCCAGTAGCTCCACGATTTGAGATGTGAGCTCAAGCAACCTCAAACCTCCTCCTTTGAGCTCCATCCTCCATATGCACGCGTGAAAGAAGAGAAGAGAAGAGAAGAGAAGAGAAGAGAAGAGAAGAGAGGAGAGGAGAGGAGAGGAGAGGAGAGGAGAGGAGAGGATGGAGATCTTCTCCACCACGGTCCCTCATCCTCACACTCTCACACTCCCTCTCTCAAGTACACACAAGCAAGCAAGAAGGAGAGAAGAAGAGACCACTCTAGCCACACACCAAAGAATGAACTTCTCATTCACTTTTTGAGTTTATATACAAGCCCTCAATCCCTTGGGCACCCATCCCCTTTCTACATGACTTGTCATCTTGCCAAGGTCCTCTTTGCCTATTCCCTTCTAATTACCTTATCCCTTCACCTATGCCCATCTATGTTTTACAATTCGCATAGGAGGGAGCCTAATGCTCTTTTACAAAATTTTAGTGGCGCCTTTACATTATAAAATGTGCCTTTGCATTCGACTTGACCTTTGCAGTCGCCCTTGCGCTTTTGGCGTTTCCTCTTTTATTTCTATACCTGACTGCTTTTTTTCACATTATTCCATATTTTTTATTTTTGTTTTTCTTGTCTTGCATTGGGGTTAATATTACCCCCCTCCTAGACAAGTGCCAATCCCATGGCATGTGCGGATCTGTGTTGATGAGGGTTCGGTGAGCTGAAGGGTAGTCGTGTGAGTCAATGATGATGGGGCCTCATGGTGAATATTGGTCGTGGGGAGAAGCTAATCAAATGATTGAGGTGGTGGAGGCCAAGACTGAATTGAGTGGATAACAGGGCCTTCAAAGTTGGTGGTTTGCAGCATTTGTATTTACTTGGAAAGAAAAGAATGTGAACTATCTCGAGAGGTGTGTCTACCTTACTATGTGGTGTGTTGTGCTCGTGCTAGTGTGGAACTGGGAGGTGGGTCGAAGCCTGGGTGTTGTCCCACACTTGAGGACCCAATTCGTGCATAAGGGAGGTGTGATAGGTGTAGCTTAAGGAAACATGTCTAACCATAGGCGAGGGTGACCTCCCTAGGTATGTTCTGCCCTTGATATGCCCTAAGCGTGAAGTGGGGAATCAAAAAATGGCTAGGGGATAGGGACAAAGCCGACTGATCGAGGCCACTGGAGGCACCTAACTTGAGGACCCCTAGGTGCAGTGACATGTAGTGAGGTGAGCCATTTGCTTTCTCTTGTTATTTTCTTCTCTTGTTCTCTTATTCTTTTCTTTTATTTTTCTCATTTCTTTTTTTCTTTGTCTTTTCTTTTCTCCTTTTTTTGGATTCTAATGAAGAACTAATCTTCGTCATCATGGTCATGCGAGGGAGAAGTTGGAGGCCTAATGGATTTACTCTAAAATTTTCTACCTTAGATGTATCCTTTTAGGCCCATTCGAACGTTAAAAGGAGTGGTGGATAGGAATGAGTGGCTACATTGAGTGAAGCGGCTGTCTTTCATGTCCTCTAAGAGGGCCCTACAAAAAGATGGTAAGAGAGCAGCTCGCATCATCAATCATGACATGGCACAGCTATCTATGCCGGTATTAAGGTAAAAAAAGAGCTGTGAAAGGTGGTACTCTTGCAAGGTAGGATCTTGCTTTACAGCAGTACTCTAAGGAGTTTAAGATAAATACAAGTAGTGAGGAAGGCAAGGTCTGGGCAAGAGAAAAAATCGCTAAGGAAATGGTCAATAGAAGCATATAAGTCATTCTCGTTGAAGGTCAAGCTTGGTGGCATTCATGTTGTATATTTTTGGGAAATCATATCTGATGTGGATGTCCAGATTGTAGTCCACCATAACCCTTCTAGGATTTGGCATGTAGGTAGGGTTATTTCTCTCAAAGGCAGAGTGTTACAAAACAATATCCAGGTGTCCATGTTGCCATCCTAGATTCTCCTTCTCCATCTTGGCTGGCACTCACAACCTTTTACTATTCTAGGCACTTCTATGACCTTGTTATCCTAGTAGTTGGGAGCCTATGTTCTCCATAGGGTAGGATTCTTTTCTCTTTCAGAGGTCCATCTGTCTCCCAACCTTCTTTCGACATTAATCACCTCTTCCATCGCCTTGATTGATAACACTCTGCTCAATGTGGCGGGGATTCGAAAATTAAAGTCGAATGGTTCACGGCCATTCCCCTTCTGATCCCAGACTATGAGTTCTGCATTCCAATTCATTGGGAAGAAGAAGTCTTCTCTTGGTAGGATTGGTGTTGCTAGAACCATTGCTAGTTTATCTTGCAGCCTTTGTTGTGCATGTTTTAGCATTCGCATTCTCTTCTTTTTTAGCTCCGCTTTCTTCTCAGCAAAGGTGTCCACCCCCTGCTATACTTCAGGCTGTGGAGAGGGAGGCGATGGGACTAACTCATCATCTTGTTGTCCCATCTCATAGCTTGGTCTTGCTCCTTCCTCTTCTCTGTGTTCCTATGGTGCTCCTTCGGTGAATCCTAGGGCATCCATTTCTTGTACAGTCAAGCCTGCACTTAGCAAATAGCTCCTTTGATCATGTAGGCTTAGGCTGACTCCTACTACTTGTGGTGGCATTTGCAGCCCCTATCACAAAGCCTTGCAAGTGACTCCCAGCTTTCTTTTTAATGACTCAACAGCCTCATCCTCCTCTGTTTGGGTGAGATCCATGATAGTGTTGAGGAAGGCGCATTGTTGGGCTTCTAAGCTTACTTGTGTGGCCTCTGCCCTACTCTCTACTAGCACCTTGTCACCTTCTGCACGAGCTAGACAGCATGTTGGGTCTTTGACTCTTCTTTCACTTTTGCCCACCCATTTATTTTCTCTCTTCTTCATCTTTTCCAGGCTTTCACCATGCCTTTGAGATAGGATCATTAATCTCCGCTCTTTTTCCTCAATTTCTCTTTCTAATCTTTTTTGTTCTTCTATCCCTAAGGCTACCCTCTTTTCCAAATTTTCTATGTACATTTGATACCTTCAACCCCTCTCTTCTTCTGTTGCTGCTGCTAACTCCTCCGTGGTATCCTGGACTTTTTCCATTAGAATCCCCTTGCAGGTCTTTATGTAGCACTACTAGATCATCATAATGTTGTTGTAGGCTCATGAGGTTTTGTGTCTCTTCGGCAAGCCTTGCTTGCCACCTATCTTCTTTTCCTTCCTTGGCCTTTGGCTTCGCTTTAAGCTCACTTATCTCTTTTTGACACAAGGCCACTTGGCAGGTTTTCTTGAGCTGGAAGGCTGCTAACATATCTTTTTTGGCTTCTAGTTCAACAAACTACCACCTTCTTTTCCTCCTTCGCTCTTTCTAGTTGTGAAAGGATCTCTTTAATGTAATCATCATAGTTAGTGGACGACGGCAGTGTTGTAGGAGTAGTCATTGTGGATGCTTCTATCTTCTATCTATTGGGATCTTGTTTAGATTTTGCATCCAAATCCGCCGATATTTTTGCTCTAGTCACTGGGGTTCCTCCACTTGCATCCTATGCCATCTCTTTATTGACGAGGAATTTCACCCATGCCATGATATTGCTAGCATCCACTTTGGGTGTAGAGCCTTGGGTGGTTGTGGTAACTGAGGTGGTAGGCACTAGGATAGGTAGAATGGGATCAATTAAATCCTTTCCCTTGCCCTTTTCTATTGGGGGTGGCATGCTTTTGGGTACCTGGGAGATTTTCCTCGAGTGTTCTTCTCCATGAAGGCTCATGGCAGTCAACTCCTCCTCTTTGGAGAGCTGCTCCATTGATAGGTGGATGGCCTCGGCTATGTCTTCTTCTCTCCTCCTAAGCTCTTCAACTTCTTCATATGCTTTCCTCTTTCTCTCCTCTTCAACCCTCTTGGATTCCTCTTTTATCCTCTTTGACTCCTCCTTTTCTTTTCTCTTTCTTTTTTCTTCAGCTTTTTTGGACTCTCTTTGGGCTCTTTGTAGGTTTGCTTTCTGTTTTTTCATGCTCTCTTCTTTGGCCTTCTCTTGTGAAGTATTTCTCTTTGACTTCTTGGCCCCTCCACGGCTAGATCGTGCTTCCTGCTCTTCTTCTTCGTCACCCACCATTCTCTCACTGGACTGCTCGTGCTCACGGTGAGGTGGTGACCTGTCCGGTGTTTCATCGACTTCTTCTCCACCTTGGACTTCCCCCAATGCCTCCCTGATGATGGCCGTCAAGACCCCACCAAATCTTATGGTTGAGGCCTTGGAGAATGACATATTTCTTGCCTTGGAGGCCAGGGACTCTCCACCTGCGGGTCTTCCTCCTATGGCCAATGCATTTACTGAAGTCTCAATGGTTTTCCGCATGAAGCTGGTCATGTTTACTTCATCTAGAGATTTAGCTGCATTGCTTTCCAACATTGGCACATTGATCCTGCTCATCAATGCATTGTACTTTTGGCTAGAAAACAAAGCATGCACCATTTTGGCTTGCAATTGGACTTCTGGATCAAGGATATCTGCCAAGATAATGCCATCATTAATGTGGACCAAAACTCCGTCCATTCCAAGCATGCTATATACATCCCTTTTTTGCCATCTTTCTAAGACCGGAATTTTGGTGCCGAGAAGTGCTTAAAAATAGCTAAAAATTATGAATATCAAGGGAAAAATATTCACCGTCAAAGGCGGCGGCTCGATCTAGGACGATTTTAAGCGCCAAAGTACTTTAAAGATGCCCGAGCGACACTTGTTGATTTTTCATAATTTTTCAAACAGCCGTGCAGGTTGGCAAGAGTTACCAGCCAATACGAGATGCCAAGCCAGACACCCAGGATTTTTCAGAGCTCAATTCCGAGTCTGGACGGGGAAATGGCCACAAAATGGTCAAGATATGAAAAGGTGGACACTTGGGAGGCCAAATTTGAGCATGCCTTTTGAGTTTGGACCCCCCCGAAAAATTTTATGCACCTTATGAAGAAAAAAACGTGGAGAGAGAATGAAGAGAGATGAAAAAACGTGGAGGAAGATGGCGCCCAAAAAATGCTCCATGGAGGATGGAGAGGCAACTTGCATGCTCCAAACAACCCCCCTAATGGATTATGGGGCTTCATTCCCCTCTATCTGTGGACTCTATCGCCGTGCTTCGCTCCTCCAATGGCGGTCTCTATGAAGAATTCTGATTTCAGTCTTTCTCTCTCCTCCCTCTCTCTCTTCTAAAGGCAAGTTCATGTGGGAAGAGGAAGGAAGAAGAAAGAATGGTGGAGGCTTGTCCGGCATTGATCGGATTGCTCCATGGGCTGGAAATGGTGACTTGTGATCATGCTGAGCATGAAGTGCTGCTGATTTTCAGATTTGCAGCCATGGACACGAAACCCGAAACACGCAAATAAGCGGTAATTCAATTTTTTCAAAGGAAATTTGAGATTTCATGGCTTTTGATTGATAAAATGTTGTTCATCTGGGCTAAAAATTGTTTATGTTGATGTTTTCCATGAGTACTTGTTTATCATAATCAGAAAATCAGAAAAATATGCATCTTGTGGCTCAAAATAATACACTAAAACACGTAAAATATGGAAAATCAAGGGAAAATGATATTTTTGGGCATAAAAATGGAAGAATGAATAGGAACACCAACTAAATTTTCATTTTGCTGCAAGAAGGAACTAAGGGCCACAGCCCATAATCTATTTTGAATTTTCAGTAATAAAATAATGTAAAAAATAAGAGAAAATACAAGGAAAATAGAGAAAAATCACTAAAAATAGGGAAAAATGAATTTTGGGTACGGAAAATTAATGAAAATTAAGAACAATATTTGTGAATGTTTGTGGGGACTGAAGCATGAGTATTTGCCTCAGTTCAACCCCACCTTCTTGTTCTAGTGTGTTTTTTCTGCTTTTTACACATAAAATGATGGCAAAATGCCCTATAAATCCATACCACAATGCAATATTTGATCGATGGGAGGGTAGAGTGGTTAGAATGTGTTTAAATGCGAAGTAATATGATGAAAAGATTTTTTTTTTTGTTTCCATGCCATATAGGTCGGTGAATAATTATAAAATAAGAGCCTAGTAGCACGAGGGTTTCCTCGGTGCTAGGTATGTGTAGTGCCGCGTAAGAACGGTAGTTGAAAATCACTGAAAGGATGTTTTCCACATGTGCACAATATTGATTTCATAATTGTTTGAGCACTTGGCATCCACAATATGCATAAATCATGGAAATGTTAAAAGGTACTAGAAATCCTGGATGCACAGCAATTGCTTTCATTAGGACCTTGACCCACGTTGAGGGAGAGACACGACACCCTAAGCCATAAGCTAGTTGTGGGGTCTAGGGGAAAGAGAAGTAAGGACAATGGTACATTCTTGTATACGATTAAATGGTACCTTGAGTGGATTTTGTGCGAAATGTTTATATGTTGAGTGATGCATCGAGGGGCCAATCCCCAAGGTGTAGGAGAGTCGCAGAGGGGTGGCGGCATTCAGCCATTGGAGGACCCCCTATGTCTGTGCTTCGTGCCATTAGGCAATGTGTAAGGGACTCCCTCTAAGGAGTAGTGGGTGAGAGAAGAGTGGACTACAAACGACGTAATACAAACGCAAGACATTTAGGAAGGCAATGTATGTGTCATCAACGCTCCTGGCCGCGAGGCCGTGGGGTTGTTGAGCGCGTGTGATAGAGGTCCGGCTAGTGCACGAGCAGTGCCGGCCCATTCTAGGGTCCATCAGTGGTGCGTCTACCGGGAGTTGCTTAAAAGTGGCGGTCCTCGAATCTTGGTTGTCTAGGGACCAACTAGCAGTTTATGCCAAAGGATACTGAGATTGATCCGTTATTTATCGATAAGCATCGTCTAGCAGAAATCCAAAAGCAAGAGAGAGACGAAAGAGCTAGGCGACGTGCGAAAATTTTTAGGAGATATTCCCCTAAGCGTAGCGGTGTTGAACCCTTACGAGGGAGTGGATCTAGTGGTCTTGGTACCACAAGCAGTAAGTGTCAAGATTGTGGGAGAGAAGGAAGGAGTTTCACTTGTAGCTTTCTTGCTTGCACAATGGGGGAATACACACAGAGGTGGAGGTTGAAAATAGTTTTTTTCTTCTTAGTTGTGTAAGCCAAAAGAACTCTCGTACAAGGAAATAGAAGAACCCTATATATGGGTCTCAAACCAAACTCAACTAACTAAGGTGGCATACTAACTGAGCCACGAACTAGAGTAGATAAGGATAGCTATCATGTAGCTATTATTCATGGGCGGTGTACCAACCGCATCTGCAACTGACAAGTCGGTGACATAAATGCACAATGGTCACCCTGGCATATCACGAGTGGAGCTCGATATCTCAACACTCCCCCTCGAGCTCAATCCCAATTCTTGCACACCAAGCAGGTCTCTGAACTTGCGCAGCTTCTCTACACCCAATGTCTTCGTGAATATGTCAACTACCTGATCCTCTGTGCTGACATAAACCAGATCAATAAGACCTAGTAAAACCCTCTCCCGCACATAGTGATAATGCACCTCAATGTGCTTTATTCTAGCATGATAGACTGGGTTATTTGCCAAGTGTATACTACTCATGTTGTCACAATAAATGACAATTGGCCCATCTGTAGGCTGATGCATATCATAAAGTAGCTTATGCAACCAAGCTACCTCACATGCAGCCATTGTTACACCCCTGTACTCAACCTCTGTGCTCGACAAGGCAACTGTAGGCTGTTTCTTGCTGCTCCAAGTGACTGCAGCACTCCCAAAAGAGAACACATACACGGGTATGATCGTCTATCAGAAATACTACCAGCCCAATCAGCATTAGTGTATCCATGCAACTGTATCTGAACCCCAGTCTCATAAAATAGTCCATACTGCAATGTGGACTTCACATACCTGAGTATGCGTCTAGCCGCATCCAAATGTGGTTTCCTTGGAGCCTGCATAAACTGACTTACCAATCCAACAGCATAGCTCAAATCTGGTCTGGTAATAGTCATATAAATCAAGCTTCCTACTATGAGTTTGTACATAGTAGGGTCTTCCAAAAGCTCACCTGCATCTGCGCTCAGCTTCACATTCTGCTCCAAAGGAACTATAATAGGCTTACAGCCTGTCATCCCATATGTGGACAGCATGTCCAATCCATACTGCCTCTGCAAGAGCGGTATCCCACTTGGTGATCTAATCACCTCAATGCCCAAGAAATAACGCAGCTCTCCCAAATCCTTCATCTCAAACTTTTGCTTCAATAGCATTTTCACATGAAGGATATCTTCATCACTGTCACCTGTCATAATCAAATCTTTAACATAAATGACAAGTAGCATAATACCTTTCTCTGTTTTTCTCACATAAAGTGAGAAATCTGCCTTGGAAATCTGAAAGCCAATAGTGACAAGATACTGTCCTATATTGTCAGACCATGCTCCAGGTGCTTGCTTCAAGCCATACAATGCTTTCTTCAACCTGCAAACAAACTCAGGATGAACAGCATGCATATAACCTGGTGGTTGCTCCATATAGACCTCTTCTTGTAAATCACCATGCAAGAAGGCATTCTTTACATCCATCTGATGTAAAGACCATCCCTTTGATGCAACCATAGCAATAACTGCTCTTACGGTTGCCATCCTTGCAACCGGACTGAATGTTTCTTCATAGTCAATGCCATATGTTTGTGCATACCCCTTGACTACTAATCTTGCCTTGTATCTGTTCACAGAACCATCTGCATTGTGCTTCACCTTATAAACCCACTTACAGCCAATTGCATTCTTACCTTTAGGCAAAGGTACCAATTCCCATGTAGCATTTGCTTCCAAGGCATCCATTTCTTCATCCATGGCTTTCTCCCATTTTTATTTTTCCATGGCTTGCTCAAAAGAAGTGGGCTCTGGTTCCTATATCACTTTGACCATATATGCATAGTGAATGGCTGTAAATCCATCATATTTCAGCCTATCCACAGGATACCTAGCTCTAGTAGACCTGCGCAAAGTAGGTTCACTCCCAGGTGCTCTCAAAACATCCCTGGTCTTCCTTACTCCAGGTGTAACAATAGAAGGAATACCCAACTCATCATCAATGCTCTGTTCTGAGCCACTGGATTCACCATCCACATAAGAGTGACCTACATTCACATCAAACATGGGCTGATCTACCTTCTCTTTTCCTTTTCGTGAAACCTGCATACCACTATCTGCATTGTTTTGAGGAGATTCTCCTGATCTCAATCTGCCTTTCCATGGCGAAGAATATGAACCACTGCTAGAGGACACTCCAGGTCCACTAATATTTTGTGACTGCTGCTGTGAATTCTGTGCAGCATTACCATTTTGTGCATCTACATCATCAATCACATTTACTAGTTTATACCAGCTACTCATCTCATAAAAAACAACATCTCTGCTCACTGTAAACTTACGAGTAGAAGGGTTATAGCATCTATACCCTTTTTGTTGCAGAGAGTAACCAATAAAGATGCACTTCTCAGCTTTTGGATCCAACTTGGATCTCAACTCATCTGGCACATGTACATAGGCAATGCAACCAAAAATTTTCAAATGAGAAATATCTGGTTTCCTACCAGTATACCTCTCCTCTGGAGTCATCCCATGTATTGCTGCAGCAGTGGGAGTCCTGTTCATTATGTAGACTGCTGTAGCAACTGCTTCAGCCCAATAAAAATCAAGCAGGTCTTTTTCATTGAGCATGGCACGAGATACCTCTCCAATATGCCTGTTTTTCCTTTTTGCAATTCCATTTTG
This sequence comes from Lygodium microphyllum, assembly GCF_053477565.2. NCBI lineage: Eukaryota > Viridiplantae > Streptophyta > Polypodiopsida > Schizaeales > Lygodiaceae > Lygodium > Lygodium microphyllum. The sequence goes on along the minus strand of NC_141136.1, from coordinate 152,210,251 downwards.
TTGTGGGATATGACTGCATGAATATTGCTGCTTTATGCCATGCTCCTGCAAGAACCTTGCAAACTCATTTGAGAGGTACTCTCCCCCTCCATCTGACCTTAGGCATTTTATTTGCAGGCCTGTTTCTTTTTCAACCATAGCTTTAAGAGTTTTGAAATGCCCAAAAACTTCACTTTTCTTTTTCATAAAATACACCCAAACTTTTCTATTATAGTCATCAATAAAAGTAACAAAATAATAACAGCCTCCAAGAGATGCAGCTTTAGTAGTCCACACATCAGAGTGGATTAATTCCAATGGCTTCTTACTCTCTTGAACATGTCTAGGAAATGGTTTCCTTGCCTGTTTTCCAAACTGGCAGGCTTCACATACCTTATGCATTTCTGCAACCTTGAATTTAGGCAATCCTACAACAATATTTTGGGCCTGCATTGATTGAAGTCGCTGTACATTAACATGACCAATGCATTTATGCCAGATATCAATATCTGCAACTACACCGGTCCCATGTGCAAACATTGCTGCACTCAATTCAGACATGTCTGCATCCAACGTAAACATTCTGCCCTTCTTCTTTCCTTTTGCTATCAAGCGACCTTTATTTTTCATATCCTCAACAAAGCATCCATGAGGATTAAATCTGACCTGCAAGCCATGCTCAACCATTTGACCAACAGAAACCAAATTCTTGGTGATATTCAGGACATGAAATACATCGGACAGGTATTTCTTTTTCCCATCCTGCATAGACAAGGGAATTTTTCCAATCTGCACAATAGGATGTGCAATATCATCACCAGTCTCCATAAATCCTGGTTTTTCCATTTTCCTTGCATCCTCCATCCATTCTGCATGACCTGTCATGTGGTTTGATGCACCTGAGTCAACATACCATACATCATTGCTTTCTTCTGCACTTGTCACAGAATTGTTCATGTGCTGCACCATAAACAAATGCTCATTTCTGTCATCACCCTGTCTACTAGAAGATGCATAATTCCCTTGTTGTAGTTTTCCATTCATGATGTCATTCTGCTTTTTATAGCAGTCTTTAGCCATATGACCCATTTTACCACAGTAGTAGCATTCAACATTACTGTTTGCATTTTGGCCTCTTTGCCATCCACCACGACCTCTTTGGCTCCCCCTGCCTCTAGAGTTACCACGTCCTCCTCCATAGGATTGGTTTTCTTGAGTTTGCTGCATATTTTTATTTTTACCACGGCCTCCAGATCGGCCTCCTCTACCTTTGCCTCTACCTCTTCCAACATTTGAGTAGAAGACAGCTTCTTTTGAAGTTCCTCCTGAAGAAGATGCACCACCATTTCTCTGCTCCTCAAAAATTAGAAGAGCAATCAACTCCTCAAAATCAGGAAATCTTTCACGGACGGAAATGGATGTTCAGAACTGTGCATAATCCTTTCCTAGACCATTCAAGGTCACAGAAACTAAATCATCATCTTCCACTGGCGACCCAATGGAAGCAAGTGCATCTGCAATCTTCTTCACCTTCATGTGGTAGTCATTGATGCTCATATTTTCTCTTTGCACATTATGCAACTCTTGCTTGAGCTGCATTTTCCTGGCTTGCGTATTTGTGCTATACATTTTTGACAAAGTATCCCATGCCTCCTTTGGCGTACTTGCATTCTGAATATGCACAATCATAAAGTCTGAAATACTGATAGACAACCAGTACATAACTTTCCTGGCTCTCTCATGCCACGCTTTGAATGCCTACATTTGCTGTTGATTGGGAACATCAGGAAGAACTGGTTCTTCTTCATTTCCTGCAACAAATTCCCAATATCCTTTTCCCATAAGGAAATTCGCCATTCTAAACTTCCATGCTTGGAAGTTGTTCTTGTCAAGCTTTTCAGTGACAATCTGTGAAAGAGAATCAGACGCCATTACAGAACACTGCAAAAAAATTATGTCAGTGCAAGAAACACAGCTTCACCCTCACAAGGGCAAATCTGCAAAACTGGCGAAAGTGGTATTTGACCACACAGTCACTTCCTAGTGACGATTTTGCATAAACAGGAACCAAGGATGATTCTGTAACTCCCAATGTCTCTACACATAAGCATATGATGCAATTTATGTGGTAACTTTTCACCGACCTGTAGAACAGTGGTCGCACAGCATAAAACTGGGCCTTTTCCTGAGTGCGTGCAAAAAACTTCCGCCTCCAAAACAGGCCCCGAAATGGCCTCAAATCAAAAAAACAGGGTCGCCAATGGCTAAAGCCCTCTCCCGCAACATATACTGCCCTCTTGCTTCACCGCGAAGGGCATCTCAACCTGAGACAATGCACTCTTACAATTTCCAGCTGTGCTACCTGCAGAGATCTGCTCCCAAAACAGAAAATGAAAGCAACACTGCTCCTCTTACCAGAACACCACGAGCTTGGCTTGCTTTCTCGAGCTCCTTACCACGAACAAGGCTCTGATACCATGTCAAGATTGTGGGAGAGAAGGAAGGAGTTTCACTTGTAGCTTTTTTGCTTGCACAATGGGGGAATACACACAGAGGTGGAGGCTGAAAACAGTTTTTTTATTCTTAGTTGTGTAAGCCAAAAGAACTCTCGTACAAGGAAATAGAAGAACCCTATATATGGGTCTCAAACCAAACTCAACTAACTAAGGTGGCATACTAACTGAGCCACGAACTAGAGTAGATAAGGATAGCTATCATGTAGCTATTATTCATGGGCGGTGTACCAACCGCATCTGCAACTGACAAGTCGGTGACATAAATGCACAACGGTCACCCTAGCATATCACGAGTGGAGCTCGATATCTCAACAGTAAGTTAGGAGAAGGTGGAAGCTCTAGTGCTCCCCTTTCTGCCATAAGCCAGTCTACATCAAGTGCGGGAGGTGTAACCCCACCACCCCCTATTCCTAGTGCAAATCCAATCCTTGTCATGGCGCAGCCTATTGCAATTCTAGCAGGAACGACGGATTTGCCGGCTCTAGCTTACCCGGTACCCATTTTTAATGGGTTAGTTGAGGAAGATGTGGAACTCCACATTAGGGAGTTTCAAAAGCTAATGTTTAACTGTCGCATCCAAGAAGAAGGACATTTAATGATGTTCTTCAACATGACTCTCAAAGGAAGAGCCGCTATATGGTATCATGGTTTAGAAGCCGGAACCATATTGAATATTGATTCATTTTATGGAGCTTTTCGAAGGGAGTTTGCCCCTGAAAGGGGTGGGCAATATTGGTTGCGTGTACTCAACGTGACCCGCCAAGAACCACACGAGGATATTCATGCTTATGCGAAGAAAATAAAAGAGATTTTCCGTAAGTTGGACACCTCTATTCCTATCCCTGCAGCTGCCCAATTGCAATATTTCCTACATGGTTTGGACTTTAACATCCAATTGCAGTTGAGTAGTGTCCCCTTGGGGGATATAGAAACTGCCATTACACGAGCGCAAGAGGTGGAATCCCGACTACAAGCAGCCTATGCTTCTCGAGGCAATTCGAATATGGGTTTAGTATTGGGAAACAATGCGGCGATGGCCAATGGCAGTAGTGGCCAAGGGATAGCGATGGCTAACCCTAATGGGAGAGGGAACATGATGCAGAATGTCCCTTTATTACCAGCTCCCCCTAGCATGTCGATGCGTACAGGCAGTCAAATGGCTCCAAATGGTGGAGGCCAAGCGGTCAATTCTAATACCCTGCCTGTGGCTCAACAACCAATGCCTAATCGAATTGTTAGGCCGATGGAATGACATGATAATGACCAAGGCTATGAGTCGAGCACTTCCAATATTCTTGGCGAGGTTAAGGACATGATGAAGCATTATACCGACATGATTACGAGTAGTATCGGCAAATAACCGTTGATGTCAACTTCCTTAAAAAACAACAAAATTTGATAGGAAGTAGATACCTAGATGAGGGTGCACCTTCGAGGTTTAGTTGCAAATGGTGTGGTGGGCAAGACTATCCAAGAAATTTCCCAAATGTTAAGTGCGACATTTGTGGAAAATCCGGCCATTTAGCAGCTACTTGCTGGAGTAAGATCAGTTCCCTCCAGCGAGGTAGTCGGCAACCAGGGCCTGTTAATCATCGTGCGCAAGGAAATGATTCCCAGCGAGAAGATGGGCCTAAACAAATACTCCAACGACCAAAGACTACAGTGGAGGAGCTACCTAGTGGTAGTGGGGTTAGTTTGATTGAGGCTGTACGCGTTAATGATGCTGAAACCTCTAATCTGCGAGCTGTTCTTACAAGAGGTCAAAAGGGTAGAGAAGCCGACAAGGATAAGCCTGTCGACGGAAACCCTAAACAAGGCGACAAAGGAACGCAAGTTTTGGATCCTGCCATGGAAGGGGGACCTTTGAAGCCCATGGAAAGTAAAGCCGATAAGGAACCACCAAAGAAGAAGGTGAAAGTTAAAAAAGAGGCAATAAAGCTGGTTCAGCGACCTAAAGAGCGGATGGTTTGGCGAGAAAAGCGAGCTCTATCGAACTATCATGAATTCGATTTGGTGAGCTCTCTTTGTGAAGTCAAGCCGGATGTGAATCTCTTACAGCTTATTAAGCTTTTCCCAGGAGTACGCAAGGAATTTAGAAAGATCCTACGTACCGGGTATATCGTAGAACCTTTGGGTATTGCGCGAGTTGGTGATGACTGGTTCGAGCATGCTGAGAAGCATTGCCCAAGGGTTGCAGCCTATGTCGATGGGATATTAGTAGATTATGCCATTGTCGACACGGGATCATCTGTTAACATTATGAGTTCTGAACTGATGGAAAGGTTGGGTCTTGCGATCCAGAAAGATACCTCCACAATTCTCAGAATAGCAGATGATAGTTTGAGACAACCGGAAGGCTGCATTACTAAGGTCCATGTCACTATTGCAAATGTAGAATGCTTGTTGGACTTTAGGGTGATTCGTTTTGCAGGCCGTCCAAGTTACCAAGTATTACTCGGACAACCTTGGATCTTGCAAGCGGGCTGCCAAGTAGATATACCCGCCAGTCGACTAATATTCGGCAGAGGTGCCCAGCGTGTGGTGGTTGATGCTTATCCTGAGTCCCCGCAGAGTGAGAGAGCTCCTCTATCTTCTACAGAATTGGAGACATTAGAAGATTTATCTACCAGTGAGACATCATCAAGTGATGAGTCCAAAGAAGGATCCACCACGGAAGACATCTATCAAATTACTTTGAACGAGCCGATAGAGGGCCAAGATCATATAAGAGATGCAGATGTTATCGAGCTAGACCTTGGTACACCTAATGATTCACAGCCAATCAAATTAGGTTCTATGCTCAGCACAACAGAAAGGGAGGACTATGTGGCCTTGATTCAGGAATTCCGTGATATCTTTGCCTGGAGTTATGATGAACTGAGAGGCATTCCTCCTAGTCTTGTTGTCCATACAATTCCGTTGAAAGAGGGCAGTCGTCTTGTACGACAGAAAGTAAGGTGTATGCCTTTCGAACTGAGGGACGGGCTGTTTGAAGAATTACAGAAGCTTCGAAAAGCGGGTTTGATTTTTCCTGTGCAACACACAGAATGGTGTTCGCAGGTTGTGATAAGAAAGAAGAAGAATAATCAAATTCGATTATGTGTAGACTTTAGAGAGCTGAATAAGCAGACAGTTAAGGACTACTACTTGTTGCCATTTATTGACCATATTTTGAATCAATTAGCGGGTAGGGAAATATATTCGTTCATGGATTGCTTTGCAGGATATAACCAGATGGCAATTGCAGAAGAGGACAAGTTGAAAACAACTTTTATTACTGTATTTGGTACTTTTGCATACCATGTGATGGCCTTTGGTTTATGCAATGCGCTTGGTTCGTGGTAACGAACAGCAGATAAGACATTCGGTGACATATCCCCTAAAGAGTTGAAGGTGTTTATTGATGACTTAAGGGCCTCCACCGTGAGAGGAAGGCAGTTGATCATTTTAAGAAAATGTTTTGAGCGCTGTAGACAATTTTGCATCGCTCTAAACCCGCGGAAGTGTGTTTTTGGAATACCTTATGGGCTATTGCTGGGTCATGTGGTCAGTTCGGTAGGAATCGCGACAGACCCCAAGAAGGTCAAAGTTATAGTTGCCATGGGTCCATCACGCACTCCGAAGGAAGTTCATAGCTTTCTGTCTTCGGTTGGTTATTACTGTAGATTCATAAACGCCTTGGCAGAAAGAATGTTGCCGCTTACAAATTTATTGTCCTTTAGCTGTTTGTTTGAATGGGGTGACCCTTGTAAGGTAGCATTCGACGATGTGAAACATGAGCTAGCAAGAGCGCCCGTTTTAAAAGCACCTAAAAGAGGTGAGGTGTTCTATATATTTTCGGTAGCCACCATGTATAGTATCAGCTCTACTGTTTAGCCCAAATTTGGGAAGAGAAGTGGTACCACCCGGTTGCTTTTGCTAGCCGGAAGCTGGGGGTATCCGAAATCAATTATACTTACATGGAGAAGTTGTGTCTAGCGATGGTCTTTGGGACCAAGAAATTCAGGCATTACATTCTCTATAAGAAAGTCGTGCTTTATACGAAGGCGGAGGGACTTCGATTATTGATGAATAAGCTACAGCCGTCTGATCGTCTAGCGAAGTGGTTAATCACTTTGCAGGAATTTGATTATGAAATCAGGAGTAAGCCACCAAGGTTGCAAGGCATCGTGGAATGTCTAGTGGACTTTGGGGAGCCGAAAGAATCTGTGGTTGAAGGTAGTGACATGGAGTTGTTATTTAAAATAGATACGGCATCTATTCCCTCCTGGTATGCTGCAATAACGCATCATTTATCGACGGGAGAGGCGGGATCCGAATTATCTAAAGCTGAGAGAAGGAAAATTAGGCAGCAAGCGTTGACATTTGCCTTGATCGCAGGTACATTATATCAGCAAGGGGTTGATGACATCTATCGCCGATGTGTGATGCCTGACAAGGTGCCATTCATTTTGGAAGAGTGCCATGATTCTGCTTGCGGTGGCCACTTTGTTGGATGGCTTACAGCACAAAAGGCTTTAAGAGCAGGTTATTGGTGGCCTGCCATCTTCCAAGGTGCATTTGCGTATGTTAAGAGATGCGATATTTGCCAATGACATGATAGTCGAGAGAATAGGAAACGACCACTCACCCCTATTATGGCAATACTTCCATTCGAGAAGTGGGGAATCGACTTTGTGGGTCCTATTACTCCGTCGTCGACTACGCAAAAGAGATACATCATTGTAGCAATTGACTACTTCACAAAGTGGTCAGAAGCACGTGCAACAAGGAAAGATGATGCTAAAGAAACTGCTAGTTTCCTTTTAGAGCAGATAATATGCCGTTTTGGTCTGCCGAAAGAATTAGTGTCGGACCGCGGAACCCATTTCCCGAATAAGGTGATCAAAGGTTTGACAGAGATGTGGCAAATCAAGCATAACAAGACAACCCCATATAACCCGCAAGCCAATGGGCAAGTTGAAAGCACCAACAAGCAGCTTGTGGGCATCCTGTCCAAAATTGTGTCGGAAAAGAAACGGGATTGGGATAAAAAGTTATACGTGGCAATGTGGGCCTATAATACGACCTTCAAACGAGCCACTGGCCATACCCCGTTCAAGTTAGTATATGGGGAGGAGTGTGTCTTGTCTTTAGAGATTGAGCTGCCGACTATTCAGTTTGCCATCAATCATTCTTTGAGTGATGAAGACGCACTTTTGAGCGCTTGACACCACTGGCACATTTAGGTGAGCTTAAGCTACAGAGCTTATTGCACCAAGAAGTGGCGAAGCGCCGAATGAAGCAGCTACACGACCTTAAAGCCAAGAAATACACCTTCAAAAAAGGACAGCTTGTTCTGTATTATGACGCACGACGTGAATTATTTCCAGGCAAGCTAGAGCCCAAATGGGACGGGCCCTATAGGATCGTTAGAATAGGAAAGAATAAATCCACAGTCTTGTTAGCTGACCTTGAGGGGATAGAATTTAAAAATAAGGTTAATCTTAATAAGATTAAACCTTATTATTTCTGATTGCACTAATACTATGACTGCCTTGCAGGTCTAGGTAAGATCGATCAAATATCTGCAAGGAAATTGTGATCGAGGTTGATGGGTCGTCTGATCCCTTATTTAGAACACCCATATTTAGAACAGAGGTATCATCAGGGAAAGCTCATTTGGTGGAGCAAAGGATACAAGGTGATTGAGCAAGAAGGCGGGACATTTATTTGGGAGATCAAGGTCTTCTGCCATCACTGCCTACAAATTTTGACGAGCATCCATGTTGAATTCAATGATGATGGAGGGATGGAGCCTACAGTCCACCCGTTGAATATGCTGAATTTCGATTACCATAATTACGAGTAGAGTTCAGGATGGCGGGATATGTAAACCCTTTATGGACGTACACCTTGTACTTTGATGGGGCGTCCAGGGGTGCATGCAAAAAAGGAAGTGTAGGAGTTGTCATCCGAGACCCCCGACGACGCATTGTCATGAAGCTAGCTGCTTATCTCGAGGTGAATTTTACCAATAATATGGCAAAATACAAAGCCCTGATTATGGGTTTGAATATTGCAAAGAAGGGTGGTATCCGCCAGTTATTGGTGAAAGGGGACTCTCAGTTGGTTTTAAATCAACTCAATGGGACGTTCATGGTACGAAACCCCATCCTTTGCATGTACCATCATACTGCCATAGCCCTGCTAGACGAATTTGATAGAGTGTCTTTTCAGCTGATTCCACGGAATTGGAATCAGTTTGCCGATTCATTGGCTAATTTTGCATATGAAGAAGACCTCTTCTTTAATTGTGGCCCTTGTCCCAATATATCTATTGATGGTGAGACAGGAACTGGTCGTTTGTGGGGTATGCTTTCTGAACATGCCCTCTTTGGCAGACGATGGTTGATCTGGGTGATGTAGAGGGTAGGCGAGACTCATCTGTCTTTATTGTCTTGGACCCACAGACTGATTAGACGACATGTGATGTGAACACCTCTTGCGATATACGCAGGAGGGATGGGTCATAATTTAATGCACCTAGTTTAGGGCTACGGGCCCTGTTCCCCTGGGAATGGTATGCTTTGATGTCTATCATAGTTGTTTCCAGGAGGATGTTATGCGTAGTCATGTTTGATTTCATTAGGCCAAGAGGGCCATTTCCCTGTCTAGTGCAGGTGCGTTTGATTGGGTTTTTGTTTTAAGTGTTGTGCTGGACAGGTTTCGTGATTCGTGGAATTTGGTGAAGCCTGGAGGAGCCTTTACTGCGATGAAAGCTTGTTGTGGCCAATCTAGGTGATACCTCTCCTTTACGAGTACCTTTCTTTCCTGTTATATGTGTATTTGTACTTGTCGAGGGGATACATTTTTGTTGGGGACCGGCAACCAAGGCATGAAGTCCCAGGTTTAGGCTTAGTATGTTTGAGGGAGGTCGGAGTAGTCATTGCCTCCTGTAAAGACATTGTCAAGCATCGAAAGACCTCTTTTAGAAGGAAGTCTTAGTGGCCCTGTTCTGCTAGCCTGCTAGGCAGCCGTTCTAGGAGTTCTTGTTAGTAGTGAGGCAGTTAGAGAAGCCTGCCAGAAGATAATAATGATGATGCTAAGAAACCCTGAACATCATAAAAGATGAATATAAATACGAAGGTGTGTAAAAAGGGGTTCTAACCCCTATCCCAAGAAAAGAAAAGAAATGAAAATGTATAAGCAGTTGATCATTGCCTTGCGAAGGCCTGGTAGGTTCCTGGGGACGAGTCAGACCCGGGGCCGATACCTTGTCTTCCTAGGGGTGGCTTCTTGCTGGGGGAAAAAAAAAACAAATGATGACAAAACAAGGAAGGTTGGAGCGAAAATAAAAGTGAGCGTTAGAAAAGGATTAAGTGTTGCCTTGCGAGGGCTTGGTAGGTTCTTGGGATGCCGAGACAGGTCCTGAGGCCGATGCCCTATTCTCCTTGGGTCACTACGCTCAGCTCCCTCCTTTTTACATGCCTAAGTATGTTGATAAAATAAAAACCCTAAAAGAAGAACTGTACTGAAAGAAAATACTCCTTGATCAGGCTATAGGAGTCCTCGCCTAGTAGGAGCTCCTGGTTGTGTTGTCCTTAGTTGGTAAGTAGTTCAGACCACCACTTAGGGCAACCTCTTTGACAATTCTTTTTAGTTTGGCTGTGTTGGAGCAGTTGGTTAGTGACTCGCTTCGGATCTTCTATTAGATGATGCTAGGCCTACTCCTTGTGGATGTCATGCCTTGGTTCTGTCCGAGGGTAAGGTGAGCGTTGTGCTAGGTTTTATCGCATATTTGTTTTGTATCAGCTTGATGCTTCTTTGGTTGCTTATGTGCAGATATGTTCGTGGATTCGACGAGCTGAGTCGCCCTATCCCATGGTCGCCAATAAGAGCGGAATTTTGGTGCCGAGAAGTGCTTAAAAATAGCTAAAAATTATGAATATCAAGGGAAAAATATTCACCGTAAAAGGCGGCGGCTCGATCTAGGACGATTTTAAGCGCCAAAGTACTTTAAAGATGCCCGAGCGACACTTGTTGATTTTTCATAATTTTTCAGAAAATCATGTAGGTTGGCAAGAGTTACCGGCCAATACGAGATGCCAAGCCGGATGCCCAGGATTTTTCAGAGCTCAATTCCGAGTCCGGACGGGAAAATGGCCACAAAATGGTCAAGATATGAAAAGGTGGACACTTGGGAGGCCAAATTTGAGCATGCCTTTTGAGTTTGGACCCCCCCAAAAATTTTATGCACCTTATGAAGAAAAAAGCGTGGAGAGAGAATGAAGAGAGATGAAAAAACGTGGAGGAAGATGGCGCCCAAAAAATGCGCCATGGAGGATGGAGAGGCAACTTGCCTGTTGCAAACAACCCCCCCAATGGATTATGGGGCTTCATTCCCCTCTGTCTGTGGACTCTATCGCCGTGCTTCACTCCTCCAATGGCGGTCTCTATGAAGAATTCTGATTTCAGTCTTTCTCTCTCCTCCCTCTCTCTCTTCTAAAGGCAAGTTCATGTGGGAAGAGGAAGGAAGAAGAAAGAATGGTGGAGGCTTGTCCGGCATTGATCGGATTGCTCCATGGGCTGGAAATGGTGACTTGTGATCATGCTGAGCATGAAGTGCTGCTGATTTTCAGATTTGCAGCCATGGACACAAAACCCGAAACACGCAAATAAGCGGTAATTCAATTTTTTCAAAGGAAATTTGAGATTTCATGGCTTTTGATTGATAAAATGTTGTTCATATGGGCTAAAAATTGTTTATGTTGATGTTTTCCATGAGTACTTGTTGATCATAATCAGAAAATCAGAAAAATATGCATCTTGTGGCTCAAAATAATACACTAAAACACGTAAAATATGGAAAATCAAGAGAAAATGATGTTTTTGGGCATAAAAATGGAAGAATGAATAGGAACACCAACTAAATTTTCATTTTGTTGCAAGAAGGAACTAAGGGCCACAGCCCATAACCTATTTTGAATTTTCAGTAATAAAATAATGTAGAGAATAAGAGAAAATACAAGGAAAATAGAGAAAAATAGAGAAAAATAGGGGAAAAATGCATTTTGGGTGCGGAAAATTAATGAAAATTAAGAAAAATGTTTGTGAATGTTTGTGGGGACTGAAGCATGAGGATTTGCCTCAGTTCAACCCTACCTTCTTATTCTAGTGTGTTTTTCCCGCTTTTTACACATAAAATGATGGCAAAATGCCCTATAAATCCATACCACAATGCAATATTTGATCGATGGGAGGGTAGAGTGGTTAGAATGTGTTTAAATGCAAAGTAAGATGATGAAAAGATTGTTATTTTTGTTTGCATGCCATATAGGTCGGTGAATAATTATAAAATAAGAGCCTAGTAGCACGAGGGTTTCCTCGGTGCTGGGTATGTGCAGCGCCGCATAAGAACGATAGTTGAAAATCACTGAAAGGATGTTTTTCACTTGTGCACAATATTGATTTCATAATTTTTTGAGCACTTGGCATCCACAATATGCATAAATCATGGAAATGTTAAAAGGTATTAGAAATCCTGAATGCACAGCAATTGCTTTCATTAGGACCTTGACCCACATTGAGGGAGAGACAGGACACCCTAAGCCATAGGCTAGTTGTGGGGTCTAGAGGAAAGAGAAGTAAGGACAATGGTACATTCTTGTATACGATTAAATGGTACCTTGAGTGGATTTTGTGTGAAATGTTTATATGTTGAGCGACGCATCGAGGGGCCAATCCCCAAGGTGCAGGAGAGTCGCAGAGGGGTGGCGGCATTCAGCCATTGGAGGACCCCCTATGTCTGTGCTTCGTGCCATTAGGCAATGTGTAAGGGACTCCCTCTGAGGAGTAGTGGGTGAGAGAAGAGTGGACTACAAACGACGTAATACAAACGCAAGACATTTAGGAAGGCAATGTATGTGTCATCAACGCTCCTGGCCGCGAGGCCGTGGGGTTGTTGAGCGCGTGTGATAGAGGTCCGGCTAGTGCACGAGCCAGTGCCGGCCCGTTCTAGGGTCCATCACTTTCCACCTTTTTGGCTAGGCCCAATGCCCTCTCCACCAACTCTAGGGTTAGCCTTTGGCGGGTGTCTTCTTCTTGGTGCACTGTTATAGTGCCATGGTTCTTGTTGAAGGTTCGGAGAAACTTCGTGCACTGACTATAGTCCACTACCTAGCCAACTTTCTCTACATATTTCTGCAAGTTACATTGTTCCACAATTTTCTTCCCGGCTTGCTCCTCCATGGCTACATCCTCCAAATTCAAGACATGCCAGAACTTGAATTGATTGAAGGCCCTTGTCTCGATAGAGAGGTTATACTTTGCTTGCTCTTTCTCCAAGAACAGCAACTTGCTAGTTTTTTCTTGTCTCACCATTGTGGGTGCCTATCATGAAGCCACAACTCACCATTAGTGTTCTTCAAAACAATTCACTGTGGAAATGCACGTAGAAAATGGTTGTGTGCTTAAGGAAAATTGAAATGCTTAAGTACAGAAAGAAACTTTTCCTTCAAGTAGTGCATGCATTCCAAAACATTTTATGACACTTTTACTCAATCCAAAGTTGTTTTTTATCCATTCTTTTTTTCTAGTCTATTTTTATGTTCCACACTTTACCCCCTCCCCCCTAGGGAGATGAGAAGAATCCTTCCTAGGATTTGAAGGGTTAAGGGCATTCAGCGCATGCTCATCGTGCTTCACTTTTGCATTAGCCAAGCATAGAAGCTTGGGTTGTACTGCATATTATCATAATGGTCCATGTCTAAAGATTAGATGCCTACATGAGTGATATAGGTAAGGACATCCATTAGGAAATCATTGAAGTCTATTATGTTGGCAATGTGTAACTCTTCCTCTATCAAAATGCGATCTAAGTAGGGGTGAGTCATGATGTGCTCTTCTAGGGGCCGATTGCGAATGGTGGTCAATACCCTATAGGAGGTTGGAGCTATGTAAGTTGGGTCATATTCCCAGGTCTTGATTGCACATCTTTGCTCAGTGGTGTTGGTCATGATTTGGTAGCCCTCTTGCTCCCATTGAAGTCAGAGAGCATACCATTTTCACAAGAAAGAGGAGTCATTGTCAGCAAGTTGTTTCAACTCCTCAATTTTTTGGTCGGGTGGTGGCAAGGACCATGCCCTTGTTGTAAGACATAATGAGGTGTTGCTTGCGTGCTTGTTTTTGGGAAATATCGGTGGCAATTAGTTACTCAGCTGCCTGGGGAGCCTTAACGAATACAAATTTTGATTCTTCCCATGAGTAAGGCAATGTGTGTATACCTCCATTGCTAAAGGCTCATTTAAAAGACCTAGGTCTAATTAGTCATAGATTTTAATTAGCAAGTGTGGTAAATGTGGCATCTAAGTGCCAAAGGCAAACAACTAAGTCATCCCCTGTATTTTGAGCTAAGTTTGAGACCAAGGTAGGAATCGATCGTCGTTCGTAGGACGGTTTGAGGCCTGCCAAAGGCTAGGGTTTGACTGGACTCGACAGCTCAGCTCTTACGTCTGCAATTGCGGTTGCTCCTAAGTGTGCAGTTTAGCCTCTTGTACGCTAAGCATGGTTTGTGATTCTGACGTTGTGTTGTGAGATGTTTGTGAAGCTCTAGGGGTACTAATAGTGCTAGATTGAGTTGGTTTGGAGTCAACAAGCTGCGATTTCGATTGATAGACCCGTTGAGGCTTTATAGGTGTAACGGTGTTGGGCTCTATATGGGCTTCGCAGCTTGAGTCTTTTGTGGCTTTAGCGCCTAATCTGTCATGGGGCTTTGTGTGGTCAAGTTTGAGGGTGGCATTTGAATAGTGTCACTAGCCATCTTGGCTTTAGGCACCCATAGCTGGGCATTGCCCTTGTAATAGCCTTGTACTTGCAATAAGGTCTTGGGGACCCATCGCAACTTGAACATTCATCGATGCTTATAGTTTCTTCTTTGCCTCTTAGGTTTGAGTATGAGTTCCTAGGATTGTGAGGTCGTGTTTGTATGCTTCTAGGTGGAAGTCCTTGATGTTTAGGCACCCAATTAAACTATGATTACGGGTATGCTTTCATACTCGATAGAGATTGTGACTTTGCACTTTTCTAAAAGTGAATACGGTCGGTCCCCAAATAGGCTAAGTTTGGCATTCGTGGATTGTAGTTGTGGTCGGCCAATTTGAGTCTAATGATTGTGAGGTAAGATATTAAAATCAACTCCCTTATCAATCAATGCATTGAACACATGTGTTTGTTGGGCAGTGACCGTTATGTGCACGTAAACAAGTGCTACTGCCTCTTCATCCTCCTCATCAATTTTTTTTATTGTGGCAACTTGGACATTCACAGGGGACTCTAGAATGGGAGGCTTGTGTAGTGGTGTGTGGGAGGATAGTACTACTTCATGCAGCTACCATTGAAGAAGCCTATGCCCTCTCCATCTAGGGTCTCGAGCTCTACATTGCCTGTTTGGCTGATAGTGCGGACTCGAAAAGGCCCTAATCCCCTAAACTTCATCTTCTATTTATGGCCTTTTATTGAGTACAACAATACTAAGTCACCTTGCTCAAATTCTCACTACTTGACCTGCTTTTTAAACTAGCTCTTGTGTCATGCCTTTTTGCAAATCAGTGCATGGGTGGCTAGAAATCGAGTTTCCGATAAGCGTTCTAGCTCGATTAGGCACTTCATCCATGTCTCCTTTCCATCTCATCTCTCTTGGATGGCTATTCTCAGACTCGGGACAAAGAACTCTACAAGTAGAATAGCTTCAGTCCCATAGGTTAACTTGAAGGGAGTTTGTCCTACTATCGTTTTATAGGTTGTTCGATAGACCCATAAAGCTTCCATCATTTTGTTGTCCCAGTCACTACGTGTGAGGCCAGAGCCTACTTTGATCAGGACATTCACTAAGATCTTATTAGTAGACTCAGCTTGACCATTTACTTGAGGGTAGTAGGGTGAGGATTTTTTATGGATGATTAGAAATGTTGAGCAATCACTTCATTAATGAATTGTGTGCCTTGATCACTAACTAGTTCAATGGGGCAGTTGAATCATGAGATCACTTGCTCCCAAATGAACTTAGCAGTGATTCTAATATTTTTTTTTCTAGTGGCTTGTGCTTCTACTCACTTCATGAGATAATCCGTGGCAACTATAATGTACTTAGTCTGTGAGTATTGTACTACAAGACTGATCAGCCCAATGAAGTCAATTTCCCATTTCTAAAAAGGCTATCTTGCAATGATTGGACTAGCTCCATTTGGTCTTTGTAGACAGATACCTTAGTCCTTTGGCACTCATCATAGTGCTTTACGAATCATGTGGCATCTCAGAAAAGAGTAGGCCATCATAGTTGATACTACGAGTTGTCGTGAATCCGCTGAAGTGTCATCCAGTAATTTCATCGTCTACCTTTGCAAGTACGTTATCCATCTCATATTCGCACATGCATCTACGCAACAATCCATATTTCCCTAGCTTATAGAGCTGGCCTACTATCAAGTAATAGGGTTGTATCTTGAGGATGAGTCGCCTAAGTCAAGCCTTCTCTCAATAGGTCATTCAAGTAGTCTGTGTTCCAGCACTTGGACTATGTCATCTACCCAGTATGGCATCAAATCGGATCTAAATAAATCCCTCTCACTAGATAGGTTAAACAGATGCACGTTTGGTAAATCGTATGTGATGCCCTGTTCAGCAGCTTCTTCTCCTGTGGGTATGCAAGACATGTGATCAACCATGTAGTATTGCTTCCCTTTGCATACAACCACACAGAGAAGTCAAATGCTAATAGCAGAAGTAACCATTGACCAATGCATCTAGTAGCATAGGGTTTGTTAACAAGATAAAGCAAGGACTTGATGGTCAAAAAAAAAGGTAAAAGGCATAGCCAAAAGATAGTGCCAAAATTTCTTTACAGTAGCAAACACCATGGCTAAACCCTATTTCTCCTTCATGGAGTAGTTTATCTCCATATTTGTGAGTTGTTTGCTAGCAAAGCTCACTGGATAGTCTAGATTGTGTTCACTAGGCTAGCACAACACAGCTCCCACAAGAAGCTTCAAGGCATCAATGTGAATTTGGAAGGTTATAGTCGAGTCTGGGGCTCTTAGGATTGGTGTGGTGGTTACAGCCTTCTTCAATGCTTCATATGTGTATTGGCATTCCTCAGTCCATTCGAATATTATCAGCAATTTGTATGAAGGTCTAGCAATTGATGCATAGCTCAACACAAATCGCCGATAGTATCCCGTATGGCCTAGAAAGCACTGAACTCCCTTGTAATCGGTTGGTGGTGGCAGGTTGACAATAATCCTAACTTTTGAAAAGTTAGTGACAATGCCATTCTTGGACACCACATGCCCTAGGATACATCCACGCTTCACCCAAAATTGGCATTTTAAGGGGTTCAATGAGAGACAATACAATCTGCACCATTCAAAGACTGCTCAGAGTTTGTCTAGGTGTTCTTTCCAACTTGAGTGAACACGCAAGTCATCAACAGACACTTCTAACTCTCACCTAAGCATGACTTTGAATATAGCACACATGAGCCCTTGAAACATGGCTATGCATTTGTTAGCCCAAAGGGCATGACTATGTAGCCAAACACACCCCACTCGGTAGTGAATTATATCTTATGCCTATCATTAGGATGTAGTTGCACTTGATTGTACCCTGAGAAGCCATCTAGAAAATTGTAGGCCTCTTTACTAGCTACTCTCTCGAGTATATGCTCAGTGTACGGTAGCGGATAATTGTATCTCTTTGTAGCAATGTTGACTTTCTTATAATTGATGCACACTCCCGTCTTTCCCTTCTTGATCTTTATGTCCACATAGCCAACTCTCAATGCCCTTTTAAAGAACAAATAATGACACAAATTTAAAGTGAGACATAACACTATCAAAGAAACAAAAAACTAAAAACATCAAAACTAAGCACATCTTCTTCAGTACAATCTTGATGGGTGAAACCTAGTCTGTGTGCTCAATTTCATAAATGAATCCTGCTCTCAATAGCTTATCAATTTTCTCTTTGATAGCGTGAGTGCATTTGGGATTCATAGGATACAATCATTGCTTGACCGGCATTGCATCAGGTGTCATGGGGATGTTATGAGTCACCACACTCGGATCTACCCCTTTCAACTCATCGAGGGACCAACCAAATGCATCGATATACTCTCGTAAGAGAGCAATGAGACTCACTTCTTCTTACTTACTCAAGTCATTGGCTATGAATATAGGTCGAGGCATTTCCCCTTCCTCTTACGAGGCTATGAACATTGCTCTATACTTTGGTAGGTCCTTCTATCGGCTCACTTGCTTGCCCTCGTCATTTGGCTCCTAGCAAGATCACTACCCTATCGCCTTTCTTAAATTTCGTGAATCGTTTTGGTAGGTCTTGTGGCTTTCTCTGCTCCTCAACTTTTGGTTCCCTGGATTGTCTCCTTCTTTCCTCCTTCAACCTTCGATGCCTTAGGTGTACTGGTACATCTCTCTTAGTGCATTTGGTCTTAGGTGGTCAAGGTATCTCAAGATCACTATTCGAGCTTACTTCCGACTTAGAATTGAACTATCCATCTCTTCACTAGAAGAGGGAGTCCCTCCTAGTGGTCGTAGCTCAAATGGTGATTCTACTCTAAACAATGGTATGACACTTGGTTGGGTGAGGCCTACTTATTTGTAATTGATCGCTCCTCTGTGCTTCAACCATGTGCAATGGCAATCCATACGCATGACTCCTTTCTTGATTCTAAAGAAATTCTTTTTCTAGGGTTCGGAGTCTGCCTGTATTTGTTCAATCAAGTGTCCCTTAGTGATGTACTCTATTGTGTCGGTCTTTCCTTTGCTCTCGTCACACTGAAGGAACAACATTCCTTGTACTCATCGTGTGAATCATCCTCATCCTACTACTCATCATCCCCTAGATCTTGATACTTTGTTTCCTTGTCATTGGTGGCTAAGGCCAAATTGTACATTAAGTTCAGATCGTGCACCTTGGCCCATCGCCACCTGGGTTCATCTAAGAGATTCTTGAGTGGTTTAAGATTTTCAGTTGGTTTACCAAGTAATTTGTCTGTCAGGTGCTCTAAGATCTCGTGGAGCTCTCATTTGTTGTTTGGGACATTAAATGTGATAGGGGTGGGTCGTCTATGAGAGCTTCTAGCCATCATACAGACTGGTACTAAGGATTTGTTCTTGGGCTCACCAGCTACCATGGTATCTTATTCATACTCCTCATTGTCCGAGAATGGCAGACCGATTGTGGCTAGCACATGCATCCAATCTCACTCATCCTATGGGCAAGGGATATACTTGGTCAGCGGCTCATAAGATTTTCTGATCTGAGCGACACCCTTCAACATAGTTAAGATGGTGTCTAGGTCGACTGGTGTAGTCTTCCAAGTATCCATCTCCACTCTCATAGCTTCCATTCAATTTCCTAGGAATATCAGACAGTTGCCCCAGTCTTCTATGACTCGTGCATTGCGCATCCAGGGTCGGCCTAACAGGATGTCGTAGTCCACTCCTTTCATGACTATGAAGTTTACAGAGAATTGGACTCTTGCAATCCTCAATGGCCAATTTTTTAGCACTTTGAATAGATTTACTTTCATTCTGTTGGCCAGTGTGATGTTGAACCTAGCATTCTCAACAAGCAGGTCGCCCCAAGCCTAGAGTACTATGTGGCTAAGCACACTGATGCCTGCCCCCGTGTCTACAATTCCTTTTCTTGTGGTATCACCTAGAGCTAGGACCGACAAGACTGTGTGCATCTCTGTGTCTTCCCAGAAAGCATTAACGTGTAGGGGCTTGGACACTGAGCGCAACATCAGGCTTGGTACTTGCATTACTACGTTGTGGTCTTGCAAGTCAATTTCCGTTTGTTCTAACAATCCTTCTACCCACTACTTTAATTCTTGCCATACTGTCAGATAGTGCCTAAGTAGTTCTCCCAAGCTCAGAGTTACAAGGGTGCCACTATCGTTGTCAGAAGATTGTTGGTTGCTTGCTTCTCTCCTAATTCTACGCTCCTTGGCCAATGGCCTTGACTAGTTTGTTGACCCTGGCATTCAAGCTCTATCTAGGCAGCACTACTTGAGGTGTAGATGCATCTCTCGCTCGTGTGGGAGAGATTGGCATACTTATGCTAGAGAGATCATCGATCCTGTTCTCCAAGATGGGCTCAGCATCCTTTAGGTGTTCATGGGCTTCTCTTACCCACTCCTTGACCTTTTCTATGGCTTCAAGTTGGCACTTCACATTGAGGTACTCCCCTACCTTAGCACTTCCTTTCTCAGCAATCTTTGGAGCGAATGTTTTTTCCTCTATGTCCATGACTTTCTTTCCAACAAGTAGTGTCATTGCGCTCTCGGTTTTAAGTGTGACCTTTGTGTTGGTTTTCTTTCTCCTTCATCTATGGCTCTTCTTTCCTATTGAGGTTGTGTCTAAGTTATTGGGCCTTGGCAAGTGATATGCCGATCTATTTTGCCACATAACATGCAATGGGATTGGCGTGGCCTCTCCATTGAGTGTCTCGACTCCGAATAGCCCGAATGGTACTAAAGGTACAATTATCAAACTAGAGGGCAATTTCCATTTAAGGCAATTAGCAAAGAGGTGAGTGATTCCACACTTTGCACATCTGACATCAGCCTTATCTCTGTTGGCTTGCTCCCTCCCTGGGGCAGCGTGAAGAGATGTGTCATGTTGGGTGACCGCAAGTCCAACACAAAATTGGCTCTTGGGTTTGCCCTCCTAAGCCTCTACCTCTTTCTCTTCCTAACACCATCATCGGCATTGGTCAATAGTCCATGAGAACTGGATTGCCCTCTTCATCATAGGAGACATAAGGGTTCACATAAGGCTCCTCATCATTTAGCTCCTCCACGTAGCAAACTGAAGCATCACTCGATGGATGGGTTACGAAAGGTCCATGCAGCCTAGATATGCTAGTCATCCACTCGTATGGACTCTTCGAAGACCCTAGTTAGTGCATCTCTTTGCAAGCTCAAGTTGCCTGCCAAGGCCTTGTAGAGTTCCTCTCTATGAATTCCATTGATGAAAATTGTGGACACCACTCTCTCAATGGGTTGTTCTTTTGTCGGGATTCTCTTAAAGAGACTCCACACATGGGTAATGTAGTCCCTAATGTCTTCTTTGTCCTTCTGCTTAATGTTCATCAGCTACACTATGAGATTATCAGAGTACCCAACCTTAGAGAATCCCTTAATGAAGAAACTCTTGAGGTTGTTGAAGTTTTTGTGCTTCGCAACATCTAGGCTTGTATACCACATCTACCCTTATCGCCTATGCATAGGCCAAAAGCTTGTGAGCACTGAGCAAGATCGGTGAGGCCATTGCCCTCACAGACCTGCTCGAATTGCTCCACAAAGCTATAAGGGTCATTGTCTAGCTGGTATTTATCTAACTACTTCACACTATAGCGATTTTTTATTAGCTCTTGGAGCCCTTAGTAACTCCTAATCCTGCAAGCAATGAGGTTGCTAGTGCTACTGCACTTTGTTTTGCCGACATATTGTCTATGAGCTTCTTCATGAGAAGCTTGCTCAACGTTACTACCTCTAGCGCTCTCTCTCTCTCTCTCTCTCTCTCTCTCTCTCTCTCTCTCTCTCTCTCTCTCTCTCTCTCTCTCTCTCTCTCTCTCTCTCTCTCTCTCTCTATGTGTGTGTGTGTGTGTGTGTGTGTGTGTGCATGTGTGTGTGTGTGTGTGTGTGTGTGTGTGTGTTTGGTTCTGTTCGGTTCCTATTCGTTAGGGCTAACACTCATTGGACTTCCTGCATCTCTATATCCTAGCGGGTGCAATTTCCTAGCTTGTTGCTCCTAGTTGTAGCAGCTATGCTTTGCAAGTCTTTTCACACTAGTTTCCTCTCCTCTTCAAGGTCCGCTGTGATGTCCTCAAATGGCCTACCATGGTGGTCCATCTTGGTGTGCACATCGTATTTATTCACCATATGCTCGGATTTTGACTCGGAAATCTCCCAACTAAGCTCTTCGTTTCTACGATTTGTACTGGTTACTGCCATATCTACAGTCTCTTGCTCCACCAAGTTGTCGATGAGGTTGATTAAGTCAGGTGGTGTTGCATCTCCAATGGTGTCGATCCTTCTATGTATATGGCTTTCTGTGTCGGGTCTCTCTCCTAGTCCTATAGATTGGGGTTCTCAATCACCCATCTAGGTCTAAGAATTGTCTCCCATTGGTGGGTTCGTTCCGCTTATTAAGTATGAGTGGGTTCCTTCTTATTTACATACAGCCCTCAATTTATGTTCACTCAATGTGTGTGTGTGTGTGTGTGTGTGTGTGTGTGTGTATGTGGTGCTCTTTCCATGCACGGTGCGAAATCAGGCTTTAATTTTTTTTTAAAGTTCACTTTAAGTGTCAAACAATGTGGGGTGCAATGCAAAATGGTAAATGCAGCTTCCACACTCTCGTCTATGTTCACGGCCGAATATAGCTTTAGGCTTAGTTACTAGCTACTTTCATTGGTCTCTAGGATCTGTGTCGCATCTTTTAGCTCGGTCAAGGTCTAATTGGGGTCCACAAGTCAATTTATGGCTCTAAGAGGGGCTAAAAGCTAACATGATTGTCAGTGGTGCATGTTTCTAGCTAGCTTGATGCAATTTCTAAGGTCAAATGCGCCTGTAAGGCTTTCGAAGGATTCCCCTATTGTGGGAGGTGTTCTATTTGCCTGAGATGCGCTAGATTTGTCAATTTTTTGTAGTCATATTTTTTGTTTGATTCAACAATGTCTAATTCTACTACATCCAATTCTCAGAATCGGACGTTCGAGTGAGGATGGTCAAATTCATGTGGTTTGATTCCCCACTGTCCTAGTCCGATTCTACCTCATCAAATTTTCACGCCCATGGTCAGATTGTAGGTTTGTCCGATTTTCAAAATCTGGTAGTGTCCAATCAAACAAGCTAGATAGGTCCAAGTGTCCGATTGCCTAGAATCAGGTTCTATTCCCTGCGTCTAATTTCGATGGTGCGAAGGCAATGATGACACTAAATCGATTCCACACAACAATTTACAGCATGAAAGCCTACAAGGATTTCTAGAATGCAAGTATGGACCAAGAATAAGGTTTGTATATACTGGTACATGCACGAAAATTGCCTGTGGAAGACGATCGATCTGCCACTAGGGGCTCTCTCTCTCTCTCTCTCTCTCTCTCTCTCTCTCTCTCTCTCTCTCTCTCTCTCTCTCTCTCTCTCTCTCTCTCTCTCTCTCTCTCTCTCTCTCTCTCTCTCTCTCTCTCTCTCTCTCTCTCTCTCTCTCTCTCTCTCTCTCTCTCTCTCTCTCTCTCTCTCTCTCTCTCTCTTGGAGGTGAAAATGAGATTCACCCTTGCTCTCTGGGGTCTTAAACCCTTGTCCTGCTCAGCCTTGACCTCCCTAATCTCTCCCCTTGTGACATCAACACATTCAAGCACTCTTTTTTCCCATTTTTCCCTTATTTGTGCCTTGTTTGGGCCTGTTCACAATAGCAACCCCAAAGCAATTCGCTTCGATTTCTTGATCCTATCCTACTCTGAATGTAACAAAAATCAAAATCCAAATACTGAAATGATTTATCCTACTTTCCTACTCATAAAAAACCCAAAATACTTACTTGTTTTGAAGACTAAAACCCCAAATCTCCTACCTATATCAAGCATCGGTTCACGGATAAAACCCTACTTCAATGCTTGATTTGAAAAGCGCAAGTGCTCAAGCCTAAATCTGTTGATCCCAGCAACAAAACCAAAATGAAGTGGGAGCTCATGCTCAGCTGCCAAGACCCACTGACTGCTTATTGCTTCAAGCGTTTCAAACAAGTACAAATGGCTATCTCTCACCTAGCTGATGCACCTTGATCCTACAGGGGTGTATTGAGCTTATCTTGATGCCCAAATGAGTAGCCTCCTTTCTCAAGCAACCCAATAGCTCCACGATTCAAGATGAGAGCTCAAGCCTCCTCCTTTGAGCTCCATCCTCCATAGCTGCACGCGAGATAAGAGAAGAGAAGAGAAGAGAAGAGGAAGAGAGGAGATGATGGAGAGCTTCTCCACCACGGTTCCTCATCCTCACACACTCACTCCCTCATACTCTCACACTCCCTCTCTTAAGAACACACAAGCAAGCAAGAAGGAAAGAATAATAGACCACTCTAGTCACACACCAACGAATGAGCTTCTCATTCACTTTTTGAGAGTTTATATACAAGCCCTCAATCCCTTGGGTGACCATCCCCTTTCTACATGACCCGCCATCTTGCCAAGGTCCTCTTTGCCTATTCCCTTCTAGTTACCTTATCGCTTCACAAATTCCCATTCATATTTTACAATTCACACAGGAGGGAGCCTAGTGCTCTTTTACAAAATTTTAGTGGCACCTTTGCATTATAAAATGCCCCTTTGGCTTCAACTTGACCTTTGCGGTCGCCCTTGCACTTTTGGCATTTCCTCTTTTATTCCTTTGCTTGGCTGCCTTTTTTCACATTATTTCATATTTTCTATAAAAAAATTTCTATCTTGCATTGGGGTTAATAGAAGATTACCTGTAGAAATCTTGTCATTGCATGTGGTGCTAAGTTCAACACTCTCTATCCCTTGCTTGTATCTCAATCAATTTACTATATTTTGGTAGTGAATGCAATTCCACATGTATCTATTTGGCATTGTTGCCTTGGGTACATGTCCTTGTGAAAGGAATGAAAATGCGTACTTATTTGTAGTATCTTCCATCCCTTGGCTATAAATGCTTTGAGTCTTGTGATCATTGTTTATCTGGCAGGTAGATATGCAATACATATAGAAAGTCTAGTATAATATGCATGGATGAGACCTTGGCTCTTGTTCATTCAAATGTATATGATACCATGCCCTACAAGTCGTTATTTTGTTATCTTTCATTGATGACTATATGTGTAAGGTTTGGGCATATCCTATTAAGCAGAAATCCAAAGTCTTGGCTACATTTCAGCATCGGCTTGCTTTGATTGAGAGCCAGTTTGGGTATAGGCTAAACTGCCTAAGGTCGAATAATGGCGGTGAGTATGTCTCTAAATCCTTTGAGCATTTTTGCGATGAGAGGGGTATTAAGTGTTAGTTGATCACCCTATACACCCCACCCTAGAATGGTATGACTAAGTGCTTGAATTAGACAATTCAAGAGCAAGTTCATAGTATGCTTAGCCAAGCAGGCCTACCATAGCATTTTTGGGCTAAGGTAGTTTAGGATGAGCCTCATGTTACAGTACATCCAGCTAAATAGCTTGCAATAAAATAGCTAATGTCCCAATGGTCTAGGTCCTTGATGCTCCATAAGATGTATAGGCCCCACAACCTTTGAGACGATCTACTAGAGATAGATGATAGCCTACATGGTTTGAGCCCTCTATGGATTATGTTATGATGACAAATGCTAGCGAGTCTCTTACTTATGATGAGGCCATGCACAAAGGTGATAGTCACTCTTGGAAGAGGGCTATGTAGTCAAAGTATAATTCACTGCATAAAAATCATACATGGGATTTAGTTCATTTTCCTATGGCAAGCGTGCTTTGCCATCCAAGTGGGTGTACAAGTTGAAAAGTACCCTTGGACACCCAAGCCCGAATACAAGGCCACATTGGTTGCTAAGGCTTCAAGCATTAATATGGTGTGGACTTTGATAAAGTCTTTTATCCTATTGTGAATATGACTTTGGTACTAGCTTTGGTTGCCCAACTTGACTTAGATCTTTATCAGATGGGTGTCAAGACAACTTTTCTTTATTGGTGGTGGCAACTTACTCCCTTCAGTATTAGCAATATTCAATACTGTGCGCAGCCATGTTGCAAATGTGGCATCCTCTTTGGTTTCGCCTGAACATGCCCGAGGTTGTTGCACTATGTGCACCAAAGGTTTTTTACCTCATTCTTCTTGATGTTTTCCACTGTTATCTTTCCTTTATCCCTCTTCTTACACTTATGTTATTGATGTGATACATGGCTTAATTGGAGAAGAGATGTACAAAGGTAGAAAGAAGATAGATCTTGCAAAGAATGGAATATTCTTCAATGACCATTCTCATATTGTCTCCATGCAGTGTAGCCAATGGGGATCGATATCCCCCCTTCCTTTCCTAGATTTTCTAAGGGCTATAGATGTAAATTATTTTCTGAGATACAGAGAGCATTAAAACCTAGTATCTCAAGTAGGCTAAGCAAAGTTGCTTTGTTCATGCCTATTAATATATTTATTGACTTATTTTCTAATGCTGAGATAAGAAAATCAAAGGCTATGCTTTCAGTGAAGAAACTAACATATGATCATGTTATACAATTTGTTGATGAGAGATGGGACACTAGGATAAAAGGAAAATTTATATGTAAGATAGATCAAAGACTCTATAGCTTGTAAATATATGATTGTTACTCAAAATTTTATCCTTAGCTTTTATTATAGTAGATGGCATTATGTTGGCGGTAGTCTGGTAGCTTTAGACCAAATATTGATAATTTTAGCAAAGATCCTATAGCGGATCTTAATGTTTGGTACAATGAGGACATTATTGCAATCCTAAAGGTTAGATCATCATGTATGCTACATCAACTGAAAATGGATTTATAGAATGAAGATATTGAACTACCATACTCATTTGTGTTCCAACTTAATAACAAACGAGTAAGTTTTTATTTCATATTATATCCACTTAGGTGTATATCTAATTTTACTTTCTTATTAATAAACATTTATAACACATTTTCTTTTACAGATATCAACGAGAGGAGAGAGAAGAATATACAATGCAAGGATATTGAAGAAAATATCTCTTTACTATCAATATAAAATACATGTATAAATTTTTGTCAGCCATCTCCATGACTTATACACAAGGGCTTACAATTTGAGGCAAAGCTACTTTTTTTTAGAACTTTTCTTAGGAGAAGGGACATCCTTTCTAGGAGTCATTTTGCCTATCTTTGATGCTTTGGTTGCCTTGGGTGTTGAAGCCATAGCTTCACCTGCTGTAGTTACATCCACCTCCTCTCCTTCAATGTTCAAGCCCCCACTATTGTCCATTTCCTTGTTGGTTGTATACAATTGACCATTATATACTTCATGAGCTTTGCTCTTATATACCAAACGTGCTCACTTGTATAGCAGTCCCTTGTAAACTGGCATACATTTGTAAGAAAATAATTTAGATCATTGTTATTTTTTACAATGGACTATTTTGCAATAAAACTATATCTTAAAGTTTAGTATGTTTCACATTACCTTTATAAGTTTATCATCATTGAGATAAATAAACTGAACCTATCTTCTAGCATTTACAATTACTCTCTAGAAACAAGAGTAACTATCATCCTCATGAGGACACTGCAATCAACAATATAAAGTAAAACTAAGAGACTTGTTTATGGTAGTTTTTAGAATAAATTTTCTTTGTATGTTCCAACCATATTAATCAAGACCTTACTGCAACTTGTCTATATTGCATTGTTGCAAGTACGTCAGAATGCATGGGAGGCCTTTTCTCTAGCACTTCAATCAATGTTTTTACAACTCTGTACCAAAAAGGTAATAAAATTTAAAGTTGTTACAAAAGAAAGATCAAAATATTTAGAGTACGTGCAACAAAAAGATCAAAATATCAAGGAGACCCTAGATTATATAACTTACAAATTGGCATTTCCATGGCTTCCTTTTATAGAATTGATAAGGAAACAATGAGAACTAAAAACAAAAATATTTCAATAATCTAGCAAAACAAGATCTCATAAAATTTAGCAAAATATCAAATTACTTACTTTTCATTGTATGGAATTAGAAGAAGCTCCAAAGATTCAAAGTCAATTGAATTGAACCAATGGTCAAAAGCACTTGCATCAAGGTCACTCCTCATATAGTATGAGATAGATGGATTAAGAACCTCAATCTTTTGTTGTGTATCGAAGGGGAGCTCATACATTACACACCTAGCAAAGGAATGGAGATAGTAAGCATCAACATGAAAGTATGTTGCCGAAAAAATATGGTGAGTAAAAATAAATTGTGGTAAACTATACCTCATCCCAACAAGAAGAATCGAGGCATTTACTTCTCTCACTTTATTCTTGAGAATTTGAACACAATCAGAGTCCAAAAATACCATATCAGATCTTTTGTTAATATCACCAAGTAAAAAGCAACAAACATTGAAGCCCTTAGGGTCAGACCTTTCAAGAAGGATACATAACTCCTCTTCAAAAGATGGGAGTTGTTCTGCTTCCTTTCCTTTTTCCTTCTTTCTTTTATACTCCCTCCATTTATCTCCCTGCTCTACTATGGCCTTTTCCTCTTTCTCATATTGTCTTGTGTCCTTTATATGTGTAACATCTTCAACCTTTAGACCAGTATCATTTTTCTTCTTTCTATATGGAGGCACATTTAAAATATTGAAAGCCTTCACATCAGAAAGAGGTACTGGCTCAAGGACCTTTGAAAACCTGTATCTCAATCTCTTGAGAATTATCATGTCTTTATCCATAAGCATAAGCCTATGTGCATGAGTAGTACAAATATAAGAATCTTAGAAAAACTCAATCAAAAAATCATCTGTAGCCACCTGAATACAGTTGAGACTTTCCTAGTCCATCTAAAACTATGTAGACTATGCTTGTCATAGATTTCTCTAACAAGCCTATGAAAAGACAGTTTGGAATTGCATTATTTAGAGCCTTCATTGCACTTCTAATCTCCTTAAGGCACCTCACATGCTATGAGAACCTTCTTGGCTTTGACTTCCTTGTAAGTTTGGAAGGCTTGGAGGATTGATGGATCTTTGAAGCAAGACCTCTAGGATCAAATTTTTGCTTCCTTGCAATGGCCTTAGTTCTAGCCATCTGAAACATCCAAAAAAATAAATAATACAAAAAATATAAAAAATATCTCTTAACCTCTCATATCAATTTATCTACAATCACTAAGTAGCAAGCAAACACTAATCACATAGTCTAAATCCAATTTCAATACAACAACGCACAAGATGTATAAAATGCAAAGAGGCCTTTTAGACCATGGAACTTAATACCATATTGTGTTTCATATGACACAAGGGAAACAATGCATGCTCAAGTCATTTATGAAACGTGAGGAGGCCTCACTCGAAAAAGTGAATATAACACCAATCGTGTTTCATACGTCACAACAAAATAACGGCTAGTCGGCCTCACATGGACAAGAGAAACCTAACACCCATCGTGTTTCATACGTGTATATTCTTGCTATAACATTCAAAGAATAATATGTGGTATCCAATTACTTAGTACCTTCACCTAGTACCTTCTAGCAACATTTTTCATCTCACTATCATGTAGCAAATTTTATATTTCAGAAAATTTATATTTGAAGTTTTTTTGTTTGACTCAGCTTTTAGACTACTTTTTGGGAAACATTATTTCCCCTAAACATTTCAACAGACACACGTGCATTTGGAAGATTCAAATAGATTCTTTCACTTCAACTTATTTATTTACTTGAAGCTTGAAGTTAAAGGCCATAGAGGATATTCAAAGTTCTATAACCTGCATGTGCATGTGCATGACATATGAAACACGAGGATGGCTTAAATGGACAAGAGAAAGCTTACATCCATGTCACAACAAAAACAATGCAGGTCTTAGTCATATGAAACATGAGGAGACCTCACATGGACAAGAGAAACCTAGCACCCATCACGTTTCATACGTTCGGCATTTTTGGGGATGATTTGGTAGGAATTGTCAAGTGATTCAGAGCTTATTCATATTTTAGCAAAAAACTTACACTCTCAAGGGTTCGGTATATATGCTAGGTGATGAAGACTTCTTTAGTAGCCTTGCGCTGAAGAATAACTTTGCACTACGATCAAATTAGCGTTGTGTTGGTTTGGTTGAGCATAGAGAGAGCTTTGTCATCGGAAAAACTCTTTTGTAGTTCAGAAATCAAGTTTATAAGGATATTGGTTTACACGTGTGGCTACTATAATGCATAGTTAATTTCACATGTGTGACTGCATACCATTTTTGCCTTGGAAGTTGTGCCACATGTCACTTACTTTTTTGGCATGATAGCACTTTTATGGCTCCAATTTTTAAGTTTTTTTCATTTTCTTTTTCATTTTAAGCGCACCTCCTCTGAATTAATGCAACGTACTTTTTTATCAAACGTGCGGTGACCGCTGGCACATGTATATGAATACTCACGTTGGGGTTTTGGTTACTATTTCTTTCACGTGTCTTTTCTTGTCTTCAACCAACTATTTATCTTGTAAGCATCACAAGCCAGACCGAACATATTCTTACAAGAAACCATTTATTCTCAGGAGCAAGGCCTGCAAATATCAGGTATCACACTTTTCTTAATATTTTTGTCTGCAATCTTGAATTTCGAGGCATTGAAGATGTTGGTTGGTTTAAGAAGAGAAAGATACATCAAGGACTTAGAAATTATGTAATGGTTTTATGTTGTTTTTCTATCAATATTAGTCTGGTACACATGTTAAACAATGGGGTTTTGATGTTCTTGATGGATTGTTTTGTTCAAATTTTTTGGATGTATAAAACGTAAATTCGTCAAGTTTTTTTTATAAATCACGTGTGAAACGTAATTTTGTGAACTGTGAGGCAGTCTGAATCATTGTTTTCGCGTTTCATGAGTCATAAATGTTAAACAAAGTTTAATCGATGAGACTCAAATTTTCATGCTTTCTTTGGTGCATAAAGTTTTAATTAATTTCATTCATCTTTTATTTCATTTTTTTAGCAATCTTTCTTTAGTCTACTGGATTTGAGAAAATGTGGATTTATATTATGCCCTTTATTTTTATTTTTGTCTTTTGGTTTTTCTTTTGTGAGTGATCAAGATGCCTAAAAGGAAGTTGTCTTTAGAGGGAATGGAGGAGGAGGATCTAGAGGATACCTATGATGAAAAGTTGTTTGATTTTCTTCATGCAACTGAAAATTCATCTAGATTTAGTTACGTCATAGATATACTCAATGTTCCCTTTGATTTGCAAGAGTTTTTGAAGGATCTTGAAGATAAACTGGAGGATTTCAGGGAGTTTTATGATAGACATGTGGAAGGCCTAGAGATTGAGGGATTTATCCATTATAGCGATGTAATGGAAGCTTCCAATGCTGCTAGAATAACTTTGCAAATAAGGTTTAACCTTATTAATGAAGAATTCAAGAAGTGGAAAGCAGATTGCCCTTTTCATCAGAATCAGCAACAATGTCTTCTTGTACAAAAGGATGTTGGATTTCTTGTATATCTTCAATATATGGATAGTTGTTCTTCAAATGCAATACAAGAGAAGAAGATGGAGGATATTGCATGCAAAGACAAAGAAGTTGAAGAGAAGGGTGAAATGTTTCAAGAGGATATTGAGAACTAGTTAGTACAGGGATTTGATGTTGCTTTGTTTAAAAGTGAGAACATTACAAAAGTGGAAGAAAAGGAGATAGAGTTGAATGCAGAGATTAAAACATGTCCTTTTGAATGTGTACCAGCATTCCCAGTTATCTCATCGACAAAAAGAGATATGTATTGCTAAATGATATTCAACACCTTCTTTATCTTAGAGAAGATTACTACTTGGCAATCATTGCTGCATCGGGATAAAATGATAAGAATTTTATAGGTTATGAAGATGAATTGCTAGCAACTCTTGATGTTGAGGGAGAGAAATTTCAAGATAGTTCTGTAGCCTTACATTCTTGTATTAACCAGATCGTGGAATATGAAAAGGAGGGGATACCTACATAGAAAGAGTACTTCCAAATTCAACAAAGACTTGGTATTGATAACATGGGGTATGAAGAGAAATTGAAGTCTCCATTAGAGGAGAAACCAAAAAGTTAAATAAATCTATATGATGATAGCCTTCTTGAAGAAGATGAAAATCCTAAGTTATAAAAGATAATTCTAAGATATCCACTGTGATTTATATTAGAGTATGTTATGCATTATAGATAAATGTTTTTGGATATTTATCTACTAATATCTTATACTATTGTGGTTTATTGTGCAGATAGAAATTGAATATGTAGACAACTTTCTTGGAAGAGCCAAGGGCTCAAGACCATTGAAGCAAGGCATTGGTCATTATATTGGAAGCTTAAATAATCAAACAGTTGCAATTTATCATAGCAGGTTGTCAAGCTCTCCAAGCTTATCAATAATGGCTTTGAAAGCTATCTCCAAGGTGATTGGAGATGCCAAGAATTTGAAGCTCCTTCTAGGCTATAGGAAACAAGAGTTCCTAAAATGTAGAGGTCTCATCGAGTGGGATGAAACAAAAGATTCCCTTAGAGGACCTAGTGAATTCCCTGAAACTAAAGACTCTTCTGAAAAACAGAGTTAGACTAAAAGATGTTAAGGGTTCTTGAAACCCATCTTTTTCCATCTCTTTATCTAGTTTGTAACCATTCAGAATATCTTTGCTTTGCACAAGAGTTTAAATATCCATATTTTCTTCTTTGGATAATACTGGATATAGTCATTGCCAAAGATGATGTATTACATGATGCGATTGTGTCTTTGAGCTTGAATTTGTGCCAAATTTGTCTATAGAACCATTGAAAGATCTCTAATAAATTGTTTTCTTTGTATCTTCCACCTCCATGTCTTATGTATCTAAAGTATTTTGTTCTTGCTTGATAATGTGAATTTTCCATACCTTGGGTTGACCAAATAGATAGAGATCTATATTTCTTGATTAAATATGGAGCATGGTTGTATAAAATATGCTACATAGTTAACAAATAAAGAAATTCAATTAGAAAACCCTATATGAGTCAAACAATAAAGAGACATACATATGCAAACTTCTTAGCATATAGTAAGTGAAGTGTTGATTACCCAAGCTTCTGTCATTGCCTTTTTAAAAAGGTTCAATTGGTTTTTGAAGTCTTTGAGATCATCATCATTCCACTCTGTTTTATCACAATAAAAGAATACTTTGTCTCGTGTTTCCTGAACATTGGCTTTTCTATTCTAAGCTTGTCCATTATCAGCATGATCCTTAACTGCATTATGTAGGCACTTCCATTGATTGAATCTAATAATTGAGCCACCATTCCTAGAGTTTATCTTACCAAGTCTCCCATGAAAGTCTAGGAACCTTCTAGCCTTCACTCCACCAATAGATGGCTTTTTGGGGACACAATTGCCATCCTTATACTTTTGAAGATTTGGTTCAATAACAACATTACAACCATACAAACCAATTGCAAACTTAGATTTTTTAAATCTTTGTTATAGCATATGTTCTAGTTGATAATGGCTTCATCTTCCATGCAAATCCTACATAAAGATGAACAAGCTTTTCAATTATCCTACAAAATGCATGAAGTGTATAGATATGGGCATTCACTAGAGGAATATCTAGGACTGGCTTAAACTATGAATCCTTGTTGTGCCTAGAGGGAGCTCTATCCTTGGTGTGCCTAGAGGGAGCTCTATTCCAATTGCTTGAGTTCAACTCTATGGCTAAGGGACATGCAATATAGGCAAGGAGATCTAGAGTTGGCTCCCTTTGATACATTGTACATACACTTAAGTGTCTTTAAGTCACCAGCTATGTGCCACTCAATCTTATAGTTCCTAAATCCTTTAACAAATAGCTCTTCTCCTACTTGTTGTCTCTTAATAATATAATGTATTGGTGTTCGATGAAAAATCCAATACAATATATCAAAATCCTTTGTATCTACGTCAAATGCTCCTAGCCAGCAGATATTGTGTTCCGACTGAACACTAAATGACATTGAGTGATTGTAATGATCTAATGAAAGTGATCTATTCATCAAAGTAATAGAGACCCTCTCTAGTTTTGTACATTTTAGAATCTCACTTTCATCAAGTCTAATCACAAATCTAGCCACTCCTTGTGCCTCTTCTGGTGACAAGTCATAGAATCTAATCATTAAGCATTGTAGGGTGGGCAAGTTAAGGAAAAAAATTGAATACAACTTTCTTTTTCTTGCCGTTGAAGCTAGCCTTGATATGGAAAGGCTCACCTAGAATATCCATTACCTTGTTATTCACTCTCTGTCTGATAGTTCTAATCACAAATGGCCTTAGAAGTATGCAATTACGTACTTGTCCTTGCTTCATATTTGATTGTAAAAGCTGGAAATGTTATATATAAGCATCTCGACTGATACCAATATTATCTAGTGTCTTCTGAACTAACTCAGTATCCAAAGAGAGATCCTTTATAAATGACTCCAATTATTGATTCTTTGCCTTTTTAAATTTCTTCTTCTCCAAAATATCTTTTGAAAGTACTGAAGGAAGAATATGATAATAAAACTGAGATGCTTTCAAAGAATCTCTTTCACTTACATTCAGTTGAAGAAGAGACCTAAACAAAATCAACATCACAAATCAATACAATTAATTATAAACAAAGTCATATTTCATAATTTTAAAATAGAAAAAAATGTACCTTGCTACTTGGATTCTTTTACTACAACCACCTCCTCCTCATCTGAGACTCTCAATATTGCTAAGAGCCTTTTGTCGATTTCGAAGTCCTAAAATAGTTTAGTTTTGTTGAATAGATTTGATGGGTTTCTCCAACAAATGAATCCTCTATTGATAGCCTTCTAGCTTTTACAGTAACTCGTTGCTATGTTTTGATAAAAGATGGTTCTCCAATTTGAGGACATCCTTTTCTGCAACCAAGTTAAATATATAGCCTAGAAACCCATTATTACCATCACCAATGAACCTCAACAATGAAGAGATATTATAGAAAGGTGGAGTGTTATTTTTGCTAGGATCTTTGGGATATAGCCTACCATCTAACCAAAGATCAAGATTCTTATTTCCTTCAAACCTGAATATATGTTTTATAGACTCTGTAATGGTAATGGGTTTTGATCTCTTCCTTATTGGTTCATACTCACTATCCAACTCAATATGAAGATGATAGAGATGCCTTTTACTAAAGCTATAGAGATCATTGGATGACTGATCCATAGCTAAGGATGTGATTAGAATATTGGATTGAAAAAGTATGCGAATTAGAAACAAGAAGGAAAACGAAGAAGAAACTAGTAAGGTTGGGAAAGAAAGAAGAGAGTGAGAATGGAGGGAAGTAATCAAACGTTAAAAATTTTTCAAAATAAATATTAGTTTTCACTTTAATGAGGATGAATAAGATCGTCATTATGACAATCTTTGTCACCTTTATGGCGGCCTAGATTTCTAGGTTTGATGTGACCACGAGAATATCACGACAATGACTTATTAACAATTTTTTATATATTTACTTACCAAAATATAAAAGTTTTTAAAAATAAAAAATATTTTATTTCCTAAAATATTTTCTCTCTCGGGGATCGCTTACATGGCATTTTCAAGACTCAAACCTCCCCGAATGTCTTTTGGCTACGCATTTGGATCAATGTGATTGTTCAATATTGTGAACTTGGCAGTGAACGCCTAGATCGATATGTTGCCTTGCTTCAAATGGCAGAGTCATTCAAGTTTTTGTACATCTGTTTGGTTTAGTTGGAATCAAATAAAGAAGCCATTTAGTGCTTCATTCCATGATAGCTAACCATGTTATGTTACTAGCCAAGTTGCAGCCTTTTTCTGCATCAAAGATTCGAATATATCGGCTTTGTGGGCTTCATTCACCTGACCATGGTAATTGACTATGTATGCCATGTCAAACTATCTATTAAAAGCATCCAGATCTTCATTAGAAGATCCAAAGAACTTTGGGAATGATATGCTAGGTTGGTGTGCCATTGAAATCAGAAGTACAAGTGGAGTTGTGACTATTGATGGAGCATCTACTGGGTTGAGCAAATCTAGAAAAAAAACTCGATAGGTTTAATGGTGTAATGGGTGCGGAAAGAAAGAAATGCCAGGTTAACTCCCAATCGAAGGGGGGGTGGAATGTGAACAATCATTTTGAAATTTTGAAGAAGCTGTATGTGCTTCAAATACAGCCTCACTGAGGAATGGGAGATCCTTAGAAGGTGGTATCATTTGGCACTATCTAGATCGAGACCACCATGTATGGCCTAATAATGCCAAATTTGCCTTTGACCCTGCAAACAAGTATGCACAACGCAAGAAGGAATGGCAATTGTTGTCGCCATGTGTAATCGATGTCCAAGCACAACCACCATATGAATGACAATAGGCATACTCAAAACCAATATAAACAAACACTAACATGACTTTTGACATTCAATACCCAAGTTGTAGAGTGATACATATTCACAGCACACAGAGATCAAACACCAAATGTACTCAAGACTCAATCCAAAATATATTATTGAAGTGAGAATCAATACAATAGTTAGGGACTGGAACAGTCACAAGATAGATCTTCGGGAATAAAATACACTAATAACTACGAAAATACAAGACCAATGCAATACTACTACCAAACGAAATGGCTTGAGACAGTACAATGTAAGCTCTACTATTAGGGAGCACCAAGGATGCCAATCAAAGAAGACTAGCAAAAAAAAGACTCAAGAAGGATATGGCATGGAGCAACCTTTGTTGCTTGACCTCTAGGGCTATGCATATGCTCGAACAACAACAACAGTGATTCGCTCCCATGCTTTGTATACGCCGCTTCATGTACCAGGACATTCTCTCCACCCATGTGATATGATGGGTAGTCTTTACTACCTTTTGCACCTGTTGTCTCTTTAATGTGCCATTGGCAACTCCTGGCTTAAAAGGCACTGCCATTGCCTTTCACACACACACACATGCACACACAAAGAGATGTTGTGAATGGGATGTATTGAGATGTCTTTTAAGTACTAAATCAAGACTCAATTAATACAATGAATGTATTCAAACCTGAAATGAAGAGAGGATACAAGCTTGATTGATGCATGAATGTTGATTCTTCTCTCTATTTCATTCTCAACCATGGCTTTGAATTTCAAGAAATTAGAGTGCCCTTGATATTTTGTTGGAGAAAGAGTGTCCCTATGGACCAAAATTGTGACAAAAGTCACACACAAATGGCTCATTAGGAATAACTTGTTTGTTCCCTTGAATTTGAATTTGCTGCAAATGGATTCATAGTAAGGTTGCCATATTGACAACTTTCTTGAACTTCATTCTTATCTCTTCTTCTCAAAGAGAGGCTTCAACTTCAATTAGCCTAGGAGAAGACATGTTGATAATAGTAATCGCCACATGGTTTAAGGTCCTCAAATCAGAATTTGAGCAAGGAACTAATGACAATGATGGATTGTCCTTCATCTCTAGTAGATAAATTAGAGTTCCAATATGAGTCCTAGTAACTATGATGTGATTTACAGCAGCCACCAGTGAGCTGATTATGGCCTCAAGGGGGTCACTATGTATAAAAATGTTGCATAGTCCCATAGTCTTTTGAGTTTGAGAAGGTGCAAATGGAGGATGAGTAGCTTATAGGTGCTATTGTAGACAACAATGGGAGTGATGACTCAAGAGTGTATAAAATAGAGTCTAGCAGACTACAATCCAACTCAAATCAAGATTTGGGTTCACATAGCAAGGTGTGGGAGAGCACAATCAAGAGCAAGTCTTGTCAAAATTTAACATTGCCACATAGTATACCTTAGAATTGAGAATAGCATTGGTTGAAAACTGCTACAAGTCATCACAAAGTTGTAAAGTGGATTGACCAAGGGTAGATGGAAATGTTGGGGGTAAAGGCACCTCTGCCTAGCCGCCCGTGTATTACTACACTGACAATACCTGCCACTGCACACTGCAAGTGGCGAGCGCCTATCACAATCACTTATTCTTTATTCTTTTAGTGACAGTTTGAATAAAGGAAGACCTGGCCACATATTGTGGTTGCTGGAGTTCCCACTTTTGAGTCTTGCTCTCTCTTGCTCTTGCTCTCCATCTGCCATAGCTCTCATCGCCAAGCTTCTTCCTCCTGGGTTCTACTTCCCTTTCAACTTGTATCAAAGC
Organism: Lygodium microphyllum; assembly: GCF_053477565.2. Taxonomy (NCBI): domain Eukaryota; kingdom Viridiplantae; phylum Streptophyta; class Polypodiopsida; order Schizaeales; family Lygodiaceae; genus Lygodium; species Lygodium microphyllum. The sequence goes on along the minus strand of NC_141136.1, from coordinate 152,172,820 downwards.
AAAGGCTTTGGATCTTGCCCAGCATTCTCTTCAACCTGGATTTGAAGAGCTTCAACCTGAGCTTCAATGGCAGCCATGGCACCTTCATTTGCAGGTATGTTTTGATCTCCCACCTCCTCCCCAATCTTCTGGCCTTCATTTGGCACCTTGCAGGGCTGCATTGGAGCCCCCTAATCCTTGCCAAGTGCTCAGTAGCACTGCTGAAGACCCCCAGCCCCCAAGAGTAGCCAGTGCAAAATGTGGCGCATTTTTAAGGGGGCTGGGCTGATCTCCTCTTGGCATTTCCAGCTCAATCACCTAGAGCCAAGATCCTCTTCAAACTCCCCAACATTGGATCTTGGCTCTAGGTGATTGATACGAGTGCTTCCACCTTCAGTCATTGCTGTATACATAGTCCCAGGGCTGTCACAAACATAGCAGCACTTGACATTTAATGTTTGATGCTTCTTGGCATTGCTCATTTGATGCCTATTGATGCTCGATGATGCTCGAATGTTATGGGATGCTATGTCTATGCTTTCAGACTGATCTGGAGCAGATTTGGGCACCGATTGAGCTTCATTTGACAGTGAATATGCTTCTGTAGTACAGTGGGTTGAAGCTCATTTACTTGGTGTATGCATTGACTCTTGGATACGGGGTGCTTACTGGAGATTTGAATGATCATACTGATGTATTTGGAGATTTTCAAATGCTTCTTTTTGGTTCTAGAATGCTTTTGAGCTTGAATTAGGCTCCAATTTGGTCGTCATTCATTGGCATTTGGCTTCAATTGGGATGCTTTGGACCGGTTTATGCCTATCGTCACTACTTGACATTTAGGCTTCTTGCATTTATGATTTGGTCAAATATGGATGCCCCTTGGTTTGCCCATGCTTGACAGTCACTTGGAGCTTTGTCTTTGGATGTATTTGAGCATTTTGGACCTATTGGGCATTACATTTGGTTGTCAATTACATGCTATTTGATTGCTTTCAAGCTTATGCTTTAGGGTCTGAGATAGCTTGGGATTTATGCTCTAAATGTACCCTACTAGGATTTAGAATGTCTGATGCTATGTACTAGCTGTATTTGAGTGTTGCTTGCTCTATTTGCATCTGGCTTTACTTCCAGTGGGAACCTCTTGGCATATTCAGATGTATACAGAGTTTTACTTACACTTGAGCTTGAGCTTGTGGGACAGTTACGTGCATAATCTCTCTTGAGAGCTTTATGTCTGCAGTTAGTCTGTAGTGGGCTGATTTGATACGCCTATTGGGGCAGACACCTATCTCCATTACAGGTTTGTCAATTTTGTATGCATCTTGGATGGTTATGCATTGAGCTCCTTGCTCTATTAGTTGTGCTTGTGCTTGGTCTCTTCTCTTACCCCGAGACCCATTACATGTATGACTTCTAGACCTATGAGATGTCACTTGGCTGACAAGTTATTGGTTTGATAGTTCTTGGTACCTTCCCCTTGACACTCATTGTTGGATGTATCTTGCTACCTGGAAGTTGCATGAAAGGGAGCGACAGATCGAAGGTTAGACTCGAGAGCTATGGCGGGAGAGCAAGAGCAAGAAAGGGAGAGACTAGAAATGGGAACTCCAATAGTCACAATGTGTGACCAGGCCTTCCTTTATTCAAACTGTCACTAAAAGAATAAAGAATAAAGTGACGGTGACGGGTGCCCGCCACCTGCAGTGTGTAGTGGCGGTGACTGTCAATGTAGTAATACACGGGCAGCTAGGCAGAGGTGCCTTTACCCCCAACAAACTCCCACTTAAAGGCGAATCTGCCCAAGTGAGGAGTGAAAAGAAAAAGAAAAAACGACACTACAACATGTACACATGTACAACAGGATGAGGAAAGACATCATCTCATCCCACACCCATCAACCTCCTGAGGAAGGCAAAGCGCTCTGTAGAGAGGCTTTTCTAAGCAAATTTGTAGGATTCTGGTCAGTCAAGATCTTGACAAGATCAACAGACTTGTCCTCAACGACCCCACGTATGAAGTGATACCTCACCTCAATGTGTTTTGTCTTCGCATGGAAGACCGGATTCCTGGCTAACTGAATAGCACTCATAGAACCCGAATGCAGTGTAGGGATAGCATCAATACCAAGGTCAGCAACTAAACGACCCAACCAAATGGCCTCCTTGCAAGCCTCAGTGGCTGCAACATACTCGGCCTATGTAGTAGAAAGGGCCGTGCATTTCTGCACTCTGGACATCCAAGAAACAGCACCTCCAGCATAGGTGAATACATAGCCAGAAGTGGACTTCCTCCTATCTGCATGTCCTGCATAGGTGAATACATAGCCGGAAGTGGACTTCCTACTATTTGCATGTCCTGCATAATCAGAGTCAGTGTACCCCACTACTCCTGTATCCTGGCTACCATAGCATATGCACATATCTATAGTGCCCTTCAGGTACCTCATGATACCCTTCGCAGCATCCCAATGCTTATTGCCAGGTGTAGCCATATAGCATGCCACAACACCAACTACAAAGGCAGTATCTGGACAAGTGGCTATCATGGCATACGTAAGACTGCCCACTGCGGATGCATAGGGAATCTTGGCCATCTCGGCCCTCTGCTCATCTGTCTGCGAACAATCAACCTGTGATACCTTCACATAAGAAGGCAATGGATAGCCAATAGGCTTTATGTCCTACATGTGAAAGTGCTCAAGGACTTTATGAATGTACTCCCTGTCAAGATTGTGGGAGAGAAGGAAGGAGTCTCACTTGTAGCTTTCTTGCTTGCACAATGGAGGAAGACACACAAGGGTGGAGGCTAAAAATATTTTTCCTCTTCTTAGTTGTGTTAGCCAAAAAGAACTCTAATACAAAGAAATAGAAGAACCCTATATATGGGTCTCAAACCAAAGACAACTAACTAAGGTGGCATACTAACTGAGCCACAAACTAGAGTAGATAAGGATAGCTGTCGTCTAGCTATTATTCATGGGCGGTGTACCAACCGCATCTACAACTGACAAGTCGGTGACATAAATGCACAACGGTCACCCTAGCATATCACGAGTGGAGCTCGATATCTCAACACTCCCCCTCAAGCTCAATCCCAATTCCTGCACACCAAGCAGGTCTCTGAACTTGCGCAGCTTCTCTGTGCCCAATGCCTTCGTAAATATGTCAGCTACCTAATCCTCTGTGCTGACATAAACTAGATCAATAAGACCTAGTAAAACCCTCTCTCGCACATAGTGATAATGCACCTCAATGTGCTTTGTTCTAGCAGGATAGACTGGGTTATTTTCTAAGTGTATACTACTCATGTTGTCACAATAAATGACAACTGGCCCATCTATAGACTGATGGATATCATAAAGTAGCTTATGCAACCAAGCTACCTCACATGCAGCCATTGCTGCACCCCTGTACTCAGCCTCTGTGCTCGACAAGGCAACTGTAGGCTGTTTCTTGCTGCTCCAAGTGACTGTAGCACTCCCAAAAGAGAACACATATCCACTGGTAGATCGTCTATCAGAAATACTACCAGCCCAATGAGCATCAGTGTATCCATGCAACTGTATCTGAACCCCAGTCTCATAAAATAGTCCATACTGCAATGTGGACTTCACATACCTGAGTATGCATCTTCCAAATGCGGTTTCCTTGGAGCCTGCATAAACTGACTTACCAATCCAACATCATAGCTCAAATCTGGCCTGGTAATAGTCATATAAATCAAGCTTCCTACTATGCGTCTGTACATAGTAGGGTCTTCTAGAAGCTCACTTGCATCTGCGCTTAGCTTCACATTCTGCTCCAAAGGAACTGAAATAGGATTACATCCTGTCATCCCATATTTGGACAGCATGTCCAATCCATACTGCCTCTGCAAGAGCTGTATCCCACTTGGTGATCTAATCACCTCAATGCCCAAGAAATAACGCAGCTCTCCCAAATCCTTCATCTCAAACTTTTGCTTCAATAGCATTTTCACATAAAGGATATCTTCATCACTGTCACCTGTCATAATCAAATCATCAACATAAATGACAAGCAGCATAATACCTTTCTCTGTCTTTCTCACATAAAGTGATAAATCTGCCTTGGAAATCTGAAAGCCAATAGTGACAAGATACTGCCCTATCTTGTCAGACCATGCTCTAGGTGCTTGCTTCAAGCCATACAAGGCTTTCTTCAACCTGCAAACAAACTCAGGATGAACAACATGCACATAACCTGGTGGCTACTCCATATAGACCTCTTCTTGCAAATCACCATGCAAGAAGGCATTCTTTACATCCATATGATGTAAAGACCATCCCTTTGATGCAGCCATAGCAATGACTGCTCTTACGGTTGCCATCCTTGCAACCGGACTGAATGTTTCTTCATAGTCAATGCCATATGTTTGTGCATACCCCTTGACTACTAATCTTGCCTTGTATCTGTTCACAGAACCATCTGCATTCTGCTTCACCTTATAAACCCACTTACAGCCAATTGCATTCTTACCTTTAGGCAAAGGTACCAATTCCCATGTAGCATTTGCTTCCAAGGCATCCATTTCTTCATCCATGGCTTTCTCCCATTTTTCTTTTTCCATGGCTTGCTCAAAAGAAGTGGGTTATGGTTCCTGTATCACTTTGACCATATATGCATAATGAATGGCTGTAAATCCATCATATTTCAGCCTATCCACAAGATACCTAACTCTAGTTGACCTGCGCAAAGTAGGTTCACTCCCAGGTGCTCTCAAAACATCCCTGGTCTTCCTTACTCCAGGTGTAACAATAGAAGGAATACCCAACTCATCATCAATGCTCTGTTCTGAGCCACTGGATTCACCATCTACATAAGAGTGACCTGCATTCACATCAAACATGGGCTGATCAACCTTCTCTTTTCCTTTTCGTGATACCTGCATACCACTATCTGCATTGCTTTGAGAAGATTCTCCTGATCTCAATCTGCCTGTCCATGGTGAAGAGTGTGAACCCTGCTAGAGGACGCTCCAGGTCCACTAATATTTTGTGACTGCTGCTATGAATTCTGTGCAGCATTACCATTTTGTGCATCTACATCATCAATCACATTTACTGGTTTATACCATCTACTCATCTCATCGAAAACAACATCTCTGCTCACTGTAAACTTACGAGTAGAAGGGTTATAGCATCTATACCCTTTTTGATGCAGAGAGTAACCAATAAAGATATCTCAATTCATCTGGCACATGTACATAGGCAATGCAGCCAAAAATTATCAAATGAGAAATATCTGGTTTCCTACCAGTATACCTCTCCTCTGGAGTCATTCCATGTATTGCTGCAATGGGAGTTCTTTTCATTATGTAGACTGTTGTAGCAACTGCTTCAGCCCAATAAAAATCTGGCATGTCTTTTTCATTGAGCATGGCACGAGATACCTCTCCAATATGCCTGTTTTTCCTTTCTGCAATTCCATTTTGTTGTGGGATATGACTACATGACTATGCTGCTTTATGCCATGCTCCTACAAGAACCTTGCAAACTCATTTGAGAGGTACTCTCCCCCTCCATCTGACCTTAGACATTTTATTTGCAGACCTGTTTCTTTTTCAACCATAGCTTTAAGAGTTTTGAAATGCCCAAACACTTCACTTTTCTTCTTCATAAAATACACCCAAACTTTTCTGCTATAGTCATCAATAAAAGTGACAAAATAATGACAGCCTCCAAGAGATGCAGCTTTAGTAGTCCACACATCAGAGTAGATTAATTCCAATGGCTTCTCACTCTCTTGAACATGTCTAGGAAATGGTTTCCTTGCCTATTTTCCAAATTGGCAGGCTTCACATACCTTATGCATTTCTGCAACCTTGAATTTAGGCAATCCTGCAACAATATTTTGGGCCTGCATTGATTTAAGTCGTTGTACATTAACATGACCAATGCGTTTATGCCAGATATCAATATCTGCAACTACACCGGTCCCATGTGCAAACATTGCTGCACTCAATTCAGACATGTCTGCATCCAATGTAAACATTCTGCCCTTCTTCTTTCCTTTTGATATCAAGCGACCTTTATTTTTCATATCCTCAACAAAGCATCCATGAGGATTAAATCAGACCTGCAAGCCCTGCTCAACCATTTGACCAACAGAAACCAGATTCTTGGTGATATTTGGGACATGAAATACATCGGACAGGTATTTCTTTTTCCCATCCTGCATAGACAAGGGAATTTTTCCAATCTGCACAATAGGATGTACAGTATCATCACCAGTCTCCACAAATCCTGGTTTTTCCATTTTCCTGGCATCCTCCATCCATTCTGCATGACCTGTCATGTGGTTTGATGCACCTGAGTCAACGTACCATACATCATTGCTTTCTTCTGCACTTGTCACAGAATTGTTCATGTGCTGCACCATAAACAAATGCTCATTTCTGTCATCACCCTGTCTACTAGAAGATGCATAATTCCCTTGTTGCAATTTTCCATTCATGATGTCATTCTGCTTTTTATAGCAGTCTTTAGCCATATGACCCATTTTACCACAGTAGTAGCATTCAACATTACTGTTTGCATTTTGACCTCTTTGCCATCCACCACGACCTCTTTGGCTCCCCCTGCCTCTAGAGTTACCACGTCCTCCTCCATAGGACTGGTTTTCTTGAGTTTGCTGCATATTCTAATTTCTACCACGGCCTCCTCTACCTTTGCCTCTACCTCTTCCAGCATTTGAGTAGAAGATAGCTTCTTTTGAAGTTCCTCCTGAAGAAGATGCACCACCATTTCTCTGCTCCTTAGAAATTAGAAGAGCAATCAACTCCTCAAAATCAGGAAATCTTTCACGGATGGAAATGGATGTCCGAAACTGCGCATAATCCTTTCCTAGACCATTCAAGGTCACAGAAACTAAATCATCATCTTCCACTGACGACCCAATGGAAGCAAGTGCATCTGCAATCTTCTTCACCTTCATGTGGTAGTCATTGATGCTCATATTTTCTCTTTGCACATTGTGCAACTCTTGCTTGAGCTGCATTTTCTTGGCTTGTGTATTTGTGCTATACATCTTTGACAGAGTATCCCATGCCTCCTTTGGCATACTTGCATCCTGAATATGCACAATCATAGAGTCTGAAATGCTGATAGATAGCCAGTACATAACTTTACTGGCTCTCTCATGCCATGCTTTGAATGCCTACATTTGCTGTTGATTGGGAACATCAGGAAGAACTGGTTCTTCTTCATTTCCTGCAACAAATTCCCAATATCCTTTTCCCATAAGGAAATTCGTCATTCTAAACTTCCATGCTTGGAAGTTGTTCTTGTCAAGCTTTTCAGTGACAATCTGTGAGAGAGAATTAGACGCCATTACAGAACACTGCAAAAAGTTCTATCACTACAAAGAACACAGCTTCAGCCTCACAAGGGCTAATCTGCAAAACTGGCAAAAGTGGTATTTGACCACACAGTCACTTTCTAGTGACGATTTTGCATCAACAGGCAACAAGGATGATTCTGTAACTCCCAATGTCTCTGCACACAAGCATACGATGCAATTTCTACAGCAACTTTTCACCGACCTGTAGAACAGTGGTCGCACAGCATAAAACTGGGCCTTTTCCTGAGTGCGTGCAGAAAACTTCCGCCTCCAAAACAGGCCCCGAAATGGCCTCAAATCAAAAAAATAAGGTCGCCAAGGGCTAAACCCCCTATCTCGCAGCATATACTGCCCTCTTGCTTCACCGTGAAGGGCGTCTCAACCTGAGACAATGCACTCTTGCAATTTCCGGATGTGCTACCTGCAGAGATCTGCTCCCAAAACAGAAAATGAAAGCAACACTGCTCCTCTTACCAGAATACCGCGAGCTTGGCTTGCTTTCTTGAGCTCCTTACCACGAACAAGGCTCTGATACCATGTCAAGATTGTGGGAGAGAAGGAAGGAGTCTCACTTGTAGCTTTCTTGCTTGCACAATGGAGGAAGACACACAAGGGTGGAGGCTGAAAACAGTTTTCCTCTTCTTAGTTGTGTAAGCCAAAAAGAACTCTAATACAAAGAAATAGAAGAACCCTATATATGGGTCTCAAACCAAAGACAACTAACTAAGGTGGCATAGTAACTGAGCCATGAACTAGAGTAGATAAGGATAGCTGTCGTCTAGCTATTATTCATGGGCGGTGTACCAACCGCATCTACAACTGACAAGTCGGTGACATAAATGCACAACGGTCACCCTAGCATATCACGAGTGGAGCTCGATATCTCAACACTCCCTCTGTGACAAGTAGAGGAGTCCCTAATGCCTGTCGCGTCTAATGCACATACCAAGTATGTGAGCGGCCTGTCCCAGATCTTTCATCTCAAAGCTCTTCTTGAGCTGAGCCTTAAGAGCATCTAGCTCATCATGAGCTTTCCCTGCTATCAGCATATCATCCACATAGAGTACCAAAATCAATAAAGAACCATCACGGGCTTTCTTCATGTAAAGACACAGATCCATAGCACTCCGACTATAGCCCTTTGACTACATAAAGGCATCAAACTAATGATACCACTCCCTAGGTGCCTGTTTCAAGCCATAAAGACTTTTCTTCAATTTGCACACAAGGTGCTGCCTGCCAGGTTCTGCAAAGCCCTTAGGCTGCTCCATATAAATCTCATCATGCAAGTCCCCATGTAAGAAAGCCATCTTGACATCCATCTGGTATAAATCCAAGTCAAGCTGAGCAATCAAAGCCAAGACTAAGCGCAGGGTGGTCATCTTAACCACAGGAGAAAAGACCTCATTAAAGTCCACACCATGCTCGTGCTTAAAACCCTTTGCTACCAATCTAGCCTTGTATGTTAGCTTGGGGTATCCAGGGGTACTTTTTAGCTTGTACACCCACTTGCATGGCAAAGCCTTCTTGCCCGTAGGTAGGGAAACCAAATCCCAAGTGTCATTCTTATGCAGGGAGTCTATCTCAGACTGCGTAGCCCTCTCCCAGGACTCCCAGGAGTGACTGTCACCCCTGCACATAGCCTCGTCATAAGTGAAAGGCTCTCCTACATCTGTAACCAAGACATAATGCATTGAGGGGCTGAAATCTATCAGGTGGACGTCTGTCTCTAGTAGACTGTCTCACGGCATGCTCTACTACCTGTCCAACACCCTGACCATGAGCATCTGCTGCAGTTGTAGGCTGTCCAACTGGCTGTGCGGGAGTTCTCGGCTTCTCCTGAAATATGACCTTGCGGATCTCAACAACTCTCTCAGGCTACCTATGCATTTTGTCTTCATGGAAGACTACATCATGATTGCAGATGACTTTCTGCACCTACGGATTCCAGAGATGATAACCCATCTTGCCTGCATTCCCATAACCAAGGAAAATGCATTTGATACTCTTGGGATCCAGCTTACTTCTCTTGTCCCTGGGCGCATGGCAAAATGCCTCACATCCAAAGACACGGAGATGCGCATAAGAGGGAGGTTTTCCAATCCATACCTCCTCTGCAACCTAGAAATCCAAACCACTAGAGGGTGATCTATTTATGACATGCACAGCTATACTAACTGCCTCAACCCAAAAGCTCCGTGGTAGGCCTGCATGGCTAAGCATACTGCATACACACTCCTGGATGGTTCTATTCATCTGCTCAGCCAAACCATTCTGGGAGGGTGTAAGGGGCGGTCAACTGACACTTAATACCCCTCTCATCACATAACTGCTCAAAAGCACGTGAGACATACTCACCCCCATTATCTGTCCTTAGGCATTTTAGCCTATACCCAAATTGGTTCTCAACCAATGCAAGCCATCTCTGAAACACAGCCAAGACATCGGATTTCAGCTTAATGGGATAAGCCCAAACTTTTCGTGAAAAATCATCTATGAACATAACAAAATACTTTGCACCACCCATAGACTGACAAGGCATGGGCCCACAGACATCCGAATGTACCAATGCCAAGGGCTCACTCATGCGTGGCCTACCAGACTTCTTATGCGTAGACCTAGTCTGCTTGCCATAAAGGCAATGCTCACATGAATCAAAACATGCATAATCAAGGGGCGATAAGTACTGCAAACCAGAAAGCATTTTCATTCCCTTCAAAGACATATGGCCCAAACGGGCATGCCAAAAAGATACATGTGGGATAGAACCCATAGACAAAACATGATCAAGGGAAGAAGTTGATACAATCAAGGGGTAGAGACTGCCAGCCTTGGCACCTCTCGCAATTACAAGTCTGGCACGAGTGATCTTCCATGCAGAGTCTCCAAAACATACATGATATCCTGCGTCATTAAACTATCCAGCTGACATGAGACTGCGTGTCAAAGCAAGTGCATGACGTACATCTTGCATAACAAAACTGCTGCCAGAAGGAAACTACAGCCTAGCATCACCAATGCCCACAATATCAAGAGAGCTCTCATCACCCAAGCGCACAGAACCCGAAACAATACGGTATGAATGAAACCACTCTCGGCAAGGTGTCACATGAAAGGACACACCTGAGTCCAAGAGCCAACATTGTGCATACATAGAGTGTATCTTTGTCATCTATGAAGCACTAGAAGAAGCTGCTAGGATATAATCAGCATCATCAACATTCTCAAGCTGCATAACATTGATCTCTTCAATTTTAACACTGGACTTTGCAGGTACTATGCTGCGATCAGAAGACTTATCCTGCACTTTGTCTTTCCCCTTATCTTTGCGCCTTTCATTGCGCAATTCATGGCATTGTGGCCTAATATGGCCCTTTTTCCCACAATGGTGACAAGTAACATCTGCATTCCTGCCACGGGATTTGCTACGTGACTTCCCACAAGACTTGGACCGAGATTTCTGAGAATCTTGTCCACGGCCACTACCACTGCCATGCTTTCCATATCCATCATTCCTACCTCTAATTGTCATAGCATGAGACATACGAGAGGCATCCAAATTCTTACGGTTAACCTCTTCCTTATAGAAGAGCACTCTCAACATCAGATAATTTCAAGGTAGCAGTAGAGACACAATGCAGTGTGGAATACATCCCACGACTCATTAAGAGTACCAAGCAAGAAAAGAGGAGTGACATCCTCTGCAAAAGTGATGTCCTATGAAGTCAAGTTCTTGAGTATAGCATGGAACTGGCTCAAGTGAGCAGACATAGTCACATTCTCCTTCATGTGCAGATCCATAAGCTACTTCAGCCAATACATTTGACTCGTTGGACTTTTCTTGTCATAGAGATTTTTTATCTTTTTCCACAACTGCCATGGACTGTGTTCTTCCTCAAAGACATTATAGTGAACCTGTTCTGTGAGAGACAATACAATAGTGGACTTGCATAACTCATCAAGCTCAAGCCATTCCTCATCTGGCATAGTTGCAGGCGGATGCCCGCTTAACCTCAAAGGTTTGATCTGCAATTTCTGCACCAACACTTGCCAAATCTGCCTCTTCCAATAAGAGTAATTCATACCATCAAGCTTAGTGATGTTGAAAATAGTATGATCAGTGGGACGAACTCGCCATAATGCAGGCTGGAAGACTGTAGGACAGTTCAAAACTGCTTGTTGTTTACTGCAGAAAATGACCAAAAATTTACCAAAATCGAGGAAAAATGGCGAAGAAAGTGGAACCAAAGCTGCTGCCCACCAAGTGCTAGTGAAAGTACATCATTTCAGAGTGTTTCAGCATGAAAAATCCATGTCAATCCATACATATATACCTGCTGTAATAAATTTCAGATTTCAGTAAAAGAGAGCTAACAATGCCAAAATTGGATCCCAAGGCAATCGGATACTGCCAAGACCAAAGTCGGCATCATGCAGGCATAGCATAAGCATATGACGGTCGATAAGCATGAATCCAACACCCAAGTATGTCATACAAACATCTACCAGTGAGTAGGCACACCCCCCAGGCAACGGGGCAAAGTGTTTCTGCCACTACCAAAACTTGACACAAGTAGGTGTCAGTTCACAAAGATATGGATCCAAAACTAAGACTTAGCTCATAAGCATATAGTGAACCAAGACATATGATGTATCATCCCAAAAGGTAAGAATTCCCAAAGTCTCAAGTGTCTGTAACTGCTCAATAGCATGTAACAGCTCAATGCATAAAAGTACCAGCTACTCAATGTCTGATAAGCATTCAAGAATGCTCCCACTGGCACAAAAGCTGTATATATGAGCTCAAGAGCTCAAGCCAAGGCAAGACACAGTGCCAATGACATAAGTCCAATACAATACATCAATAGTACATCCCGAACATGTAGGCGGTAGAGCATCCGTATGTAGCATCCATAAGTATGTAAGACATCAAGTACATCCCAAGATACAACTCTGGAAAGCCAATAAATAACTCAAGTAAGCTCCGAGAATCCAAGGTCAAGCCAAGACCGAGCTCCAGTAGCAATAGGCTCCAAAAAATGTAACTAGCATGTAGTAATGGCATAGACTAAGCATGTCAAGACCGGTCAGACATAAGCAACATACATACCATAAGTACATCCAAGACAGAGCATCCAAATGCTTTGCAAAGCAAGCTCAAGCTCAACCAATGATCCCGAATCAAAACCAAGCTCTATGTCAAGCCCCAAGAGTCAATACATCACCATACATGTCCGAAACATAGCCCGAAAAGCATAGGCATAAGCATACATGAGTAAAATGACTTCAGTCGAACTATGTACAGCAATGATTTACTATTCAAAACTGAGGGTTTCAACACCAAAATCAGCTCCCAATGGTTGCCAAACAATAGGCATACATTCCCCTAACATCCGGGCATCAAACGGGACCAACCGGGCATCAAATGACAATGCCAAACAAGTTGTAGCATCAAATGTCAGTATAACACTGTCATAAACTACCTGTGGACTGTTATGACAGTCCCAAAACAGTTTTAAATCAGTCCAAATGCTATGCCAACACATCAACCATCAAAACCAAGCATCAAAGCATGTTCATATGCCTGAAATGGAGCCTTTCCAAGTGCCAATGGAGGGGGAGAGCTGCTGTTGTGACTGTCAATGCTAAAGACACATATGGGAGGGTTGCGTAATTCTGCCAACTATAAATGTTGGTCTTGGGGCTGCAAAAAATGGTGGCCAAGCTTTGGAGGGGTCCGATTAAAGCCAAGGAAGGCCTCAAACAAGCTCCAGCAAGTCTTGTTCAAAGGCAAGTGAGATATGAAGCAAGGGAGCTTCAATGGTGGCTGCCCCAATCTTGTTTACAGCCTATGAAACCTGAGAACTAAAGTAAACCCTAAAGAAAATGATCAAATACCTCTAATGTAACGCCCTAAAGGTGCCCAACAATGCTGGGAAGGTGCTAAGGAAGCCGGGGAGTGACAAGAGCTCGAAGGAGTCACATATGGCTGTCGGGGAAGGAGACCCAATGCAAGTAGGGAGTCGATGGGATGCTGAGAATGCCACAAACCAAGCTCAAGAGTTGGAAAGCAAAGCTCTGATACCAGTTGAAAGGGAGCGATGGATCGAAGGTTGGACTCGAGAGCTATGGCAGGAGAGCAAGAGCAAGAAAGGGAGAGACTAGAAATGGGAACTCCAACTGTCACAATGTGTGACCGGGTCTTCCTTTATTCAAACTGTCACTAAAAGAATAAAGAATAAAGTGACGGTGATGGGTACCCGCCACCTGCAGTGTGCTGTGGCGGTGTCTGTCAGTGTAGTAATACATGGGCGGCTAGGTAAAGGCGCCTTTACCCCCAACATTGCTTCACTTTGGGATAGTTTTACATACTGCTGTCATTTATTCCAGCAAGCTAAAATCTGCAGATTTCGAGCACTTATATGAGGGTAATGCTTATTGTTTGACATTCCCTTGGTCATATTTGGTGGACAGGTGGTTCTCTTGGTCATATCCACTCTTTCAGCCAATTTTAGCAATGGTTTTAGTGCATTTTTTGCTCATTACAGCAACCTACAATTTTGCATTTTTGCTTTGATTTGGGACAATATGGCTAGTCATCTGAAAGACACATCTCTCTTTAACATTGCCAAGTTGGATGGTACCAACTATGGGTATTGGAAGTCCAAATATGGTAAGTTTTGGTGCAGAAGAAGTTGCATATTACCTTGCATTTCAAAGGCGTTAAACTCGAGGATATGGATGATGATGTTTGGATGGAAATTGATGAACTATGCAAGTCTACCATTATCTTGTCACTCTCAGAAGAGGTCCGTCATAATGTTGTTGAAGATGAGAATCAGAGTGCATGGGACTTATGGGAGAAGATTCAAGAGTTAATGGACCTTTGCATGAAGGAGGAGACATCCCTATCATCTCATTTCAGTTAGTTTCATGCTATCGTGAAGAATCTGTTGTCACAGGGTATTGAGTTTAAAGACAACTTGCACCCGTTGTTTTTGCCTAGCACCTTGCCTAAATCATGGTATGTCTTCCATACTGCCATATGCACGAATAAGCTTGATGGGCTGAAAATCAAAGATGTTGAGAGTGCTTTACTGGACTGAGGAAATCAATAGGAGAAACAATGATGCTTCACGCTCTTCACATGCATTGACCGTTAGAGGTGGCAGACATGGCATGTATGATAATGATCATAAGGGCAAGGACTCTTAGAAGTCCAGGGTCAAAGTCACATGGCCGCAGTAAGTCTCGTGGATGGAAGTCTGATCCCACCTATCATTATTGTGGGAAAGCAAGACATATTAGGCTGCAGTGCCATAAGATATGCAATGATAACCGCAAGGAAAAGGGAAAAGAGAAAGTGCCGAAAAAGTATTCTAAGCACAGTATTATACCTGCAAAGTCCAGTGTGAAGATAGAAGAGGTTAATGTCATGTAGGCCACTGATTCAGATGAGGATTACTACTTGCAGCTTCTTCATGCGATGCCTTATAGGCTTTTGAGACACATTCTATGTATGTGCTGTGTTGGCTTTTGGATTCAAGTGCGTCATTTCATGTGACACCCTGTAGAGGTTGGTTTCACGCCTATCATACCATCTCTGGTTCTGTGCGTCTTGATGATGACAAGTCTCTTGACATTATGGGCATTGGAGATGTTAGGTTGTAGTTTCCTTCTGGCAGTTCTTTTGTTTTGCATGATATATGCTATGTACCTACATTGACTCGCAGCCTTATGTCAGCTGGACAGCTTGATGCTGCACGGTATTTTGTGTCTTTTGGAGTCTCAGCATGGAAGATTACTCGTGGCATGCTTGTGCTTGCAAGAGGTGCCAAGTCTGGCAGCCTCTATCCCTTACTTATATCTAGAGCTACATTGAATCCAGTTTTGTCTGTGGGTTCTATCCCCCATATATCCCTCTGGCATGCTCGTTTGGGGCATATGTCCCTTAAAGCACTGAAAATGCTTCGTGCTTTGCAGTATATTCCGCCTTTTGACTCTTCGCATTTTGATTCTTGTGATCATTGTTTGTATGGCAGGTAGACTAGAAATACGCATAAAAAGTCTGGTAAGAAACACATGGGTGAGCCCTTTGCTCTTATGCACTCAGATATATGTGGGCCCATGCCATGTCAGTCACTTGGTGGGGCAAATTATTTTGTTAATTTCATAGATGATTACTCATGTAAGGTTTGGGCTTATCCCATAAAGAGAAAATCTGATGTCTTAGACACATTTCACCGTTCGCTTGCATTAGCAGAGAACCAGTCTAGGAAAAGGCTAAAATGCCTAAGGTTAGATAATGGGGGTGAGTATGTATCATGTATTTTTGAGCATTTTTGTGATGAGCGGGGTATTAAGCATTAGTTGACCACCCCTTATATCCCTCCCTAGAATGGTATGACTGAATGCATGAATAGGACCATTCAGGAAAGGGTCCGTAGCATGCTTAGCTAGGCTGGCTTACCGCAGCACTTTTGGGCTGAGGCAGTTACTATTGCAGTGCATCTCATTAACAGGTCGCCTAGCAGTGGCATTGACCTTCAGGTTATAGAGGAAATAAGGGGCAGTGCATCTCATTAATAGGTCACCTAGCAGTGGCATTGACTTTCAGGTTGTAGAGGAAATAAGGGGCAGGCAAGCCCCCCTCTTATGATCATTTGCGTGTCTTTGGATGTGAGGCATTGTGCCATGTGCCCAAGGACAAACACAATAAGTTGGATCCTAAAAGTGTCAAATGCATTTTCATTGGCTATGGAGATGTAGGAGAGATGGGTTACCATCTATGGGATCCACAGGTGCAGAAAGTGATTCGCAGCCATGATGTCATCTTTCATGAGGACAAAATGCATATGCAGCTTGAGAAAGTGGTTGAGGTACACAAAGTTATCTTTCAGGAGGAGCCACCTGCTCCCGTTCAGCCCACTTCACGGCCAGCTAGATAGCATGCAGCATCACCTGATGTTCACGGCCCAGATGTTAGACATGCTGATGTTAGACAAGATGTTGGTCAGGCAGTAGAGCCTGGGTTGAGGCGTTCTACTAGAGATAGACGACCTCCTAACCGTTTTGTGCCCTCTATAGATTATGTACTGGTTACAAATGCAGGAGAGCCTCTCACTTATGATGAGGCTATGCGCAGGGGTGATTATCACTCTTGGGAGAGGGCTATGCATTCTAAGCTTGACTCATTGCATAAGAATCAGACTTGGGATTTGGTTTCCTTGCCTTAGCGTAAGAAGGCTTTGCCATGCAAGTGGGTGTACAAGCTAAAAAGTACCCATGGACACCCCAAGCCGACATACAAGGCTCGATTGGTTGCTAAGGGCTTTAAGCAGGAGCATGGTGTTGACTTTGATGAAGTCTTTTCTCCTATGGTCAAGATGACCACCCTACGCTTAGTCTTGGCCTTGGTTGCACAGCTTGACCTAGACTTGTACCAGATGGATGTCAAGATGGCTTTTTTACATGGGGACTTCTATGATTAGATTTACATGGAGCAGCCTAAGGGCTTTGCAGACCCTGGCAGGGAACACCTAGTGTGCAAGCTAAAGAAGAGTCTATATGGCTTGAAGCAGGCACCTAGGGAATGGTACCATAAGTTTGATGCATTCATGCAGTCACAGGGCTTCAGCCACAGTGCTATGGATCCGTGCTTGTACACGAAGCAAGCCCATGACGGTTCTTTACTGATTTTGGTACTCTATGTGGATCACATGCTTTTAGCATGGATAGCTCATGAGGAGCTAGATGCTCTTAAGGCTCAGCTCAAGAAGAGCTTTGAGATGAAAGATCTGGGACATGCCTCTCATATACTTGGTATGCATATTACGTGCGACAGATCTTAGGGACTACTCTATCTGTCATAAAGGGAGTACATTCATAAAGTCCTTGAGCGCTTCCGTATGCATGATGTTAAGCCTATTGGCTGTCCATTACCTTCTCATGTGAAGGTTTCACGGGCCGATTGTCCACAGATAGATGAGAAGAGGGCCGAGATGGCCAAGATTCCCTATGCATCAGCCGTGGGTAGTCTTATATATGCCATGATAGCCACCCGTCCAGATATTGCTTTTGCAGTTGGAGTTGTGGCACGTTATATGGCTACACCTGGCAAGAAACATTGGGATGTCATGAAGGGTATCATGAGGTACCTGAAGGGCACAGTAGATATGTGCATTTGCTATAGCAGCCAGGATACATGAGTCGTGGGGTATACTAACTCTGATTATGCAGGACATGCAGATAGTAGGAAATCCACTTCTGGCTATGTGTTCACTTATGCTGGAGGGGTTATCTCTTGGATGTCAAGGGCGCAAAAGTGTACAGCTCTTTCTACTACAGAGGCCAAGTATATTGTAGCCACAGAGGCTTGCAAGGAGGCTATCTGGTTAGGCCATTTGATTGCAGACCTTGGTATGACAGATGCTATGCCTACACTACATTTGGATTCTATGAGTGTCATTCAGCTAGCCAAGAATCCGGTCTTCCATGCGAAGACAAAACATATTGAGGTAGGTATCACTTCATTCACGAGGTCGTTGAGGACAGTTCTATTGACCTTGTCAAGATTCTGATTGAGCAGAATCCTGCAGACTTGCTCATGAAGAGCCTCACTACAAAGCGCTTTGCCTTCCTTAGGAGATTGATGGCATTGGATGAGATGATGTCTTTTTCCTCATCCTGTTGTACATGTGTACATGTTGTGCTATCTTTTCTTTTCTTTTCTCTCTCACTAGGGTGAATTCTCCTTTAAGTAGGAGGTTGTTGGGGGTAAAGGTACCTTTGCCTAGCCAGCCATGTATTACTACACTGGCAGTACCTGCCTACACACTGCAGGTGGCGGGTGCCCATCACAATCACTTATTCTTTATTCTTTTAGTGATAGTTTGAATAAAGAAAGGCCCGGCCACACATTGTGGTTGTTGGAGTTCCCACTTTTGATTCTTTCTCTCTCTTGCTCTTGCTCTCCATCTGCCATAACTCTCACCACCAAGCTTCTTCCTCCTAAGTTCTACTTCCCCTTCAAGAAAATCAGTAACAAACAATGGCTAATTCTTGATCAATAGTATGGAACAATGTGGATGATTGAGCGATAGGCAAGGCAGCTTGCCCTCGCAAAAATGTTGATGTAGATAGTGGACGTAGGTTGGCAAGAAGCAAATGCAAATGCTATGATGATGGTGATAGCTCTTTGATGTGGGTGACCTATGTAGACAACAAACTCTAGGGAAAATTTTTTATAAGTAAACATAATCGATTAAGGATTTAGGAGCCGTGGGCAGTCGATTGAAATGTGGAAGCTGGTGAGGATGTTGCAAAAGTGATTCAAATCATGTTGCTTGCTTTGGTAGACTAAGATGATAGCAGGGCAACCTTCATAGTCTTGCAATGTCCTCGAGACGGGGTGTGAATGGCAAATGAGAAAGTGGGTTGATGGTTGGTTGGCATAATGAGTTATAAGGATGCACTAAACACAAGACTCATCTTTATATAAAGTTAGGGGCGCATTTTTTCGTTACTCGAAATGTCCTAGTGCAAAGTGGATAGGGCTAAGGAAATAGGTGCATGTCAGTTTTCTAAGAACCTACTAAGACCTTAGATGTGATGTATATCTTCTTTCAAATAGTGATGTTTCTTTTCTTCTCTTTCTTGTAATGGTTTGTTAATGATATTGAGATAAGATAGGAGATTTAGTATTCTCTAGATTCCATAAACAAAATCTATGCAAGGCAAGGTAGGATGGACATGTATAGAAGAGGGAATGATGAAGTATATGAACCTATCTTACTTAATGACATTACAAAATGTAATTTAGAAAGTGTTAATTCTAAATAGGAAGCAAAGCATCACTCTTCAATTGACAATTTGGGAACATCTTGTGATTTGGAGTTACAATAGGTTGGTATATCTAGATTTGAGCCATTATGTGAGCTAGAACAGCTACAGTTTCATGCAGGAAAATCTTATAGGTTCTCCAATGAAAAGCTGTGGTGAGAGTTCTTCTTTCAGGAAGATATGTAATTTTGAAGAAAGCACTTCAAACCTTTTGTCACACCATCATGTGAGGATAGCTCATCGTGTGTCTCTAAGAGGAAAGAGGAAAATCCTATACAAAAATTTCTCGAAAGTTTGAAGTATGCAAGCCAATTTTTAGAATTCGCACAATACAATGAGTGCCTTCTAAACATTGTTTTTGTTGCACAAAATGTCATGAACCTCACTACAAGATGGGCCAATTTTTAGAATTTGCACAATACAATGAGTGCCTTCTCAACATTGTTTTTGTTGCACACAATGTCATGAACCCTCACTACAAGATGGCCCAATAAACAAAATGGCTTGGATTGTTTTGGTTGTCAATGATAATGTTGGAACTAGAGTTGTGGGGAATTGAGCTGAACTGGAAGCAGCAATCTGGGAAATGAGAACAAATCTAGAAGATCTTTCCCGACTCAAGAGGAGCTCAAGAGTCAACATATGTTACTTATTTGACGCAAAGGTCCTACTCCAAAGAGTACTTTTGGTTTCCTTAACAAACAACTGCAACTGCATCTGCTAGAGAACTAAATTCCATAGAATTGAAGTGCTTGCAAGGTTTGCCATTGATAAACATATAAGTTGTTTTGTCTTTCTCAATCCATAATTATGTTTTATTTTACTCATTCATTGTGTGCACTTTCATGTCATTCTTGATCATTATGGTTCTACACAACCAAGAAACTACAAACTCCTCGTTCTTGATAATTATGGTTCTACTTGCTTTTTGGAAGGAACATATGTAGCCCATTTACAATGACATAAATAATTATGAAGCAATGGATGGGCTTGAATTAATGGATAATCCGAATTTGGACATGATAGCACTTTGATGTGTGCATCTGAGCTATTGAAGAATATGATAGTCCTCAGGTAGTTGAAGGGTTGAAGAGTAGGGTAGAATGTCAAACTCGTTGCAAAGACCAAGATCCATGCTCAATCAATGCCACAATGAGCATATATCTGGGGTGTTGGATTTTGTAGAGTGTTAGCCAAAGGGTACTTTTCTTGCAAAAGATACTCCAAACCATCTAATTTTGAAGTTGCCTCATGACATTGACATTGTGCCCCTCCAAATGACTTTTAGAAAACATGCATGTTCTTAACCTCTTATTCACGCATGTGCATGAACAAGTTGCTTTACCAAACACCCACACAAAATGTTGTGTTGAATGAAGCTTCGCTTTGGATTCAAATGGCCAATTCTTCTTATGCAGAATACTAAGCATGTTTCATATGATAAAAAAGAGTGTTGAATGACGAATCCAGATCAACAAAATATTGCATGCTACAACTAATCATCAATAGCACTATATTCGAAATTAAGGTTGGAAGTGAACTTTATTGCATCAATTTCAAATAGATTCTTTTAAACATGTGAATTGTTTGTCAATGTATTTATTTATTCAAATTAAAATTTTCCAATTGTGCCTTTGAATGAAAAGGCTAAGTTTTGACCATTACACTTAATCATGTGATGGAATATTGAACTTCATTTTGTGTAGGCTATTCCCAGTCATCACCATTAGCTGCTAGGTGACCATTAATTGGTTGTGTTTTGCTACTGCAGGTCACTTATAGTCTACACTTACTGATCAAATACTATTTCTAGCATGCCATGTTATCATTTGCACTTGCAATTTCAATCTTAGCAACTATTCACCTCATCTAGAATATATTCAAGCTGCTACCTACTCTACTGATCTATTCCTGAGATGTTTAGCTTGATCCAGACTGTTATTGCAGTCTTCTATAGTTCCATCGATACACCCACTTTTGACATGGTCTCAAATGTGTATGTGAGATCCTAAATTGTCTTTTATTGTTGCAAGTCTCCCACCTACTAATTTTGCTCTTCCTTGACTGCACTACCCAAGCAACCTAATTTTGGTGCAAATTGGCATGTTTTCCAGCCTCTGTTGCCTTCATTTTGACATCAATTGTTTGCATTTTTATTTTTGCATTATTTTATTATTGTGCAGCGTGTTGTCAGTGTTTCTATCGATTGAATTTTGTTGTCTAGCATCTATGGCATGTTTTCCAACCTTTGTTGCCTTCATTTTGACATCAATTGTTTGCATTTTTATTTTTGCATTATTTTATTATTGTGCAGTGTGTCATCAGTGTTTCTATTGATTGAATTTTGTTGTCTAGCATCTATGTTTTTAGTTTCATTCATCCCAAGAAGGCTAATTTTCCCAACTCTATGGGTTGCATTTGATCATATTTTCCTGTTTCAGTACTTTTTGTGATTAGTTGTTTTTACACTGCATGTGAGCTCTTGTCAATGTAGTCTCTACTATCTTTTGGTTGTACTCTTGCTTCCTCTCTTTTCTTTTCTTTATCATTCCTATCCTCTCCCAATAGCACCTCCCTGTTGATGCTCTATTGATGATCAACTTCATGGTGCCTCCTTGTAGGATGGCCTTGAAGAGACTCTTGAAGTGAGAAAAGAGTGTATGTAAGAAAGCAATACTTGTTGCTTTGATATGCAAGATGTCCTTATTGATGAAACCAATCAAGATAATGGTTTTTTGGATGTAGTAGAGCATGATAACTTCAATCTATTAGAGTTGTTTGGAGAGTTCGATAGCAATGATACTTACTTGATTGAGACTAGTTGGACTGGTGTTAAGAATCAAACAGACCATATAATAAATTATTACGATATTGAATTGATGCAAATTGAGCATAATATTTCTAATGCAATTGAAGTGAAAAAAAATGTATCATTGATGAATTTGATAAAGACAACATTGAGAGTTGAAATGCCCTGACGATGAGGATCTACAGATGGACACATTTCTAGACGTCCCTCAATGGGCTACTGAACTAACCTATTGGTGCGCAGATCGGATGCTGTATGCTCGCGTAGTGAATGCCGGAAGGTCCCCAAGAACAATGGAACTCTACTTTTTTGCACAAATTACAAGGTAAAAAGCATGAACAACAAGAGCAAGAGACCAATTGGGTGCAATCTCCCCCCATGCATTGTGTGAGCGCTCCACAAAGCATGTATTTTATGTATATTTCATCTTCATGCTCAAATAATAGCCCAAATTACAAAATAGCAAGCTTTTAGCTTTTGAGTTTGCTTTTATATAAAAATAGGAATAAAGCTAATGGACGGTGCCCAAAGAGTCTGGCAGCCCCAATACAATGTCCGAATAGAAATAACATAACCGTGCGCCCATGCGCATACAAAATAATAATAAATAATCGATGCCTCAATAAATAGGCATGACAAAATATAGGCGTGACGCCTATCAAAATATAATCCATAAATCGAATACTCGCTATCCTCCAATGCTTTCCTCTGCCACTGCTGCTATCTCTACACATCAACTGAAGCATTCACAATCGTTAGTAAAATAATACAATTAAACCGACAAAAGTGAATACCTAGCAGTCTTCAGCTACATAAATAAATCGACTGGTTAGAAATAAATCCTAACCTTAATTTATTACGAGTGCGCACTCTAAACTCATAAACGTTTATTAATTTAATATGCATTTTGCAGAATCACCCATTATGGAATCACCCATGTACACACTAAATTAATGAAACGCCCGAAAAGGACAGGCGTCCCCATCAACTTCTCGCACAAAGAATCCACTTTGTGTATGAGCCCCGGTCATCAAAGTTTACGGAATCCACCATAAAACCCCACGGAATTCACCGTGAAATATGCCTCCTGGCATCATACCCCTAGGGTGGGATAACAATTGACCTCAATTGTTATTAGCTCAATGTGGAGCTAACAGAGTGGGGAAAGCATTTAAGTCTCTAGCATGCATCCATTGTGCTTCCTCTACAGGATGGTTCTTAAATTTAACTAGATATCTAGAATATCTTCGGCCAGTTCTAGTGGTCATAAAGTCAGTGTCTATGATAGCTTCGGGTTCAAGTATTTCAGTCTCTTCCTCTAATAAAGGTGGGTTTTCATAAACAGGGTGTACAGGTAATTGGCCTCTAAATGGTCTCAATAAACTAATGTGAAATGTGTTGTGAATTTTCCAATGAGGTGGTAATTCTAACTTGAATGCATTGTCATTAATTTTATGAATGATCCTAAATGGTCCATAGAATCTAGGGGCTAATTTGACTACTGGGTGTCTATCTACACTTTGTAGTCTACGTTTTTCTATTCTCAACCAAAGATAATCATCAACTTTGAAATTCATTGCTTGTCTTTTCTTATTGGCTTGTTTGGTATATGATTGCTGGGCTTTGGCAATCATGTCTTTAACCTCATCAAAAATAGTATTATGCATACTAGCAATATCATCAGCACTTTGAATTCAATTTGACAAAGATGCAACAGGTGTAGATAATCTATATCCATAAATCACTTCAAACGGTGCTTTCTTTGTAGATGTGTGTGGTGTATTGTTATATGCAAAATGTAATAAATGCAAATGTGTGTCCCATGTCTGTGGTTTAGAGATAGTATATGCACGTAAGAGATCTAGAATAGTACTATTAGTGGCTTCTATTTGTCCATTAGTTTCAGGATGAAATGCAGATGAGAAATCAATCTTTGTCCCTAGGTTAGCAAACAGAGTAATCCAAAAGTTGTTACAAAATCTCGAATCACGATCTGAAATAATAACTTTTGGTAATCCATGGTTAGTGAAAACAGTTTTCAAAAACAATTGTGCTGCTTGTGATGCTGTTAAAGTTTTCTTACATGGAATGAAATATGCTTGTTTACTAAATCTATCTACTACTGTCCAAATCATATCATGGTTAGATTTAGTATTAGGTAAACCAGTAATAAAATCCATAGAAATTTGTTCCCAAGGTTTAGATGGAATAGATAAAGGCATAAGTAATCCATACTGTTTACCATGATGTCTCTTAATTCTTTGACAAATCAAACATTCAGGATCAAAGTTAGATACATCAGTGTCCATATGCGGCCAATAAAAATCTTCAGTTAACGTACGTAAAGTAGATATGATACCCCTAGACCTTGATATGGGGGACAATGAATCTCATTCAAAACAAAAGATCGGAATGGAATTGTAACACACAATCTCTTTTCATAAAACATAAATCCATCATTATAGGATAATGAATCAATAGGAATCAAGTTATTTTGAACTAATTTATTCCAATCAGCATGAAAAGTAATATCCTGATGATAAGTATCTTTCATAGCAATCAAAGAATCAAAAGATATAACAGAAATATTATGAATGGCAGGTCTTCTACTCAATGCATCAGCCACTACATTTTCTTTTCCAGGTTGGTATTGAAGGATAGGATGAAAACCCTGAATAAAGGATGCCCATTTGATATGTCGGTCAAATATTTGAGGTTGGCTAAGTAAATGTCTAATACTTTGCTGATCGGTCTTAATCATAAATTCTGAACCCATTAAGTAGTGTTTCCACTGTCTTAATGCTTGTACAACTGCTAATAGTTCTTTGTCATATGTGGAATATTTCAATTCAGAAGGTTTCAACTTACAACTAGAATAGGCTATAGAATGATTGTCTTGCATAAGTACAGCTCCTATTCCTGATCCACTAGCATCGGTCACTACTAGAAAGAATGGTCTATTAAAATCAGGCAACTGTAGAACAGGGGCATGGGTTAATGCATGTTTCAATAAGTCAAAGGATTTCTGTTGATTTTCGGACCAATGATAGACAATACCTTTCTTCAAAAGTTTGGTTAATGGTAATGCAAGTAATGAAAAATTACGTACAAACTTCCTATAGAAACTAGCAAGACCAAGGAATGAGCGTAACTCATGCACATTTTTAGGTACAGGTCAATTTAATATTGCATCGATTTTCTTAGGATCAACTTTAATTCCATCAGATGATACAATATGACCTAAATACTCAATTTATGTTTTAAGGAATTCACTCTTTTCAGGATTTGCATACAATTGATTATCTTTTAGTAGCTGGAAAACCAATGACAAATGCTCATAATGTTCTTTCTCATTTTGACTAAACACCAAAATATCATCAAAGAAGACAATTACACAATACTGATATTTCAGAAATATACAGTCCATCATTCTACTAAATGTAGCAGGTGCATTAGTCAATCCAAATGGCATCACTAAAAATTTGTAATGACCAAACTGTGTCCTAAATGCAGTCTTGAATATGTCTGGCGTATCTAGTCTCACCTGATGATAACCAGACTTAAGGTCTATTTTACTAAATATAGTAGATCCTTGCAGTTTGTCCATAAGGTCATCAACTCTAGTAATAGGATACCTATTCTTTACAGTGATCTTATTTAAAGCTCGATAGTCAATGCACATACGATAGGTATTATTCTTTTTCTTGACTAACAGAACAGGTGCACCGAATGGAGAACTGCTAGGTCGAATCAATCCTCTATTTAGTAATTCCTCAAGTTGACTCTGAATTTCTTTTTGCTCTATCTGGTTATGCCTATATGGTGCTTTGCAAGGTGGTTGTATGCCAGGGATCAAATCTATCTTATGGTCTTCTGGACGTGAAGGAGGTAAACCAGGTGGTAGGTCTTCTGCAAAATAGTCCTTAAAATGTGCAAGAAATTCTTTATGTCTAGGGTGCATATGATTATCTTTTACTTGCAGTTCATTCACCCAAATGAGATAAGATTTACTACTCTTGCGTAATGCACGTTTAGCTTAAGTATGCGAAAGCAGTGGAAAAACATTAGATGCATGCATACCATATAATGTAATAGATTTTCCTTGAAAAAATTAATATTCATTGAGTGTGTGGAATAATCTATATCTGGGTTATGCTGGTGACGCCAAGGCATACCTAAAATAATATCACTCGACTGTAATGGAACAACTAGGAAATTTCTTCTTTCTGTGTATTGACCAATTTGAATCTCTAAGTCATGCATTTCCTGTGTACCATTATACCTAGTGCCTAAGAATGCAGCTTTGATGCGGTAATGCGTAGGTACAATTTGTAACTTTAATTCTTTTACTAATTTTGCTGAAATAAAATCATGAGTGCTATCGCCATCATGCAAAATAATATTTTCCTTTCCATGCACCAAACATTTCATAGTCAATAAAGAATGTGGAGTTGGCATACCTGGCAAAGTATCCAAAGTAGCAGTAGTGTCGTCCTCATCTTCTGTGAAATCAAGCATATCTTCATGTTTGTCTTCATCCATTGCTCCAAGGTAGTTGATATGGGCAGGTGGCTTCTTTGAATGACAATTTACTGCTAGATGTCCAGGCTGGTGCGCAGATCGGATGCTGTATGCTCGCGTAGTGAATGCCGGAAGGTCCCCAAGAACAATGGAACTCTACTTTTTTGCACAAATTACATGGTAAAAAGCATGAACGACAAGAGCAAGAGACCAATTGGGTGCAATCTCCCCCCATGCATTGTGTGAGCACTCCACAAAGCATGTATTTTATGTATATTTCATCTTCATGCTCAAATAATAGCCCAAATTACAAAATAGCAAGCTTTTAGCTTTTGAGTTTGCTTTTACATAAAAATAGGAATAAAGCTAATAGACGGTGCCCAAAGAGTCTGCCACGCCCAATACAATGTCCAAATAGAAATAACATAACCGTGCGCCCATGCGCATACAAAATAATAATAAATAATCGATGCCTCAGTGCACTCGTAATAAATTAAGTTAGCGGGATGAGCGTAGCTCAAGTTCGTGAATGCAAGGCTTATGTATTTTTGGGTATAGCTTTCTCAATCTTTAGAAAATCTGTGTTTTATCCTTTTTCGTATGCTGAAAATGCTTCAGCAAACCTGCGTAGAGTACCTTCCAATGAACAACTTTGCAGTTCGGAGTTTCTGCGTAGGAACAGCCCTTCTAGGAGTTTTGAGCACAAGTCAGTTCTGACTCCAGTTGACTTGTCTGACTTGCAAAGTTGCAGACTTATGTGACTTGCAGAGTATGAAGATTTGCAGAACTTAGTCGCTTTACAAAACTTGCAGAACTTAACTTGAAGATACTTGCTGAACTTGACTGATTGGGTGTGACCTAGAGTTAGTTGTGACTTGCTAGATTGAAGAGCTTGTGTGACTTTAGCTTAATTTATTAAGCTTGAAGCTTCATGGCAGTAAACGGCGCAAATCATGTGGGGGGGGGGGGGGGGGGGGGGGCGCTTTTTACACCGCGTGATTTTTGGAGGTCTCCTCTTGTCCCGACTGATGAATTTTGAAAGGAAGCTTTAACAAGCTTCTAACTAAGCTTAATAACTTTGAAACTTAAGCTTTGAAGTTTATGAGCTATGGAGCTTACTGTCTGTGGAAGAAAAAAAAAACGTCTTGGAGAGGGAGATGTAGGAGTGGTCCTCCGCCTCTGTAGACCGGTCCTTCGTGATCCAATGACGGAAACAGGGGTTCTTGATCGCCAGAAGTCTGCCTGTATCGACTGTTCGCGACGAGATTGACCGTAGAGTCCACTCATTCCAGGAGCTCTGCCTTCGCACGAGATCGGTAGCGATTGGAAGCTCTTGATCTCAGCTTCGCTCTGATACCACTGGTGCGCAGATCGGATGATGTATGCTCGCGTAGTGAATGCCGAAAGGTCCCCAAGAACAATGGAACTCTACTTTTTTGCACAAATTACAAGGTAAAAAGTATGAACGACAAGAGCAAGAGACCAATTGGGTGCAATCTCCCCCCATGCATTGTGTGAGCGCTCCACAAAGCATGTATTTTATGTATATTTCATCTTCATGCTCAAATAATAGCCCAAATTACAAAATAGCAAGCTTTTAGCTTTTGAGTTTGCTTTTACATAAAAATAGGAATAAAGCTAATGGACGGTGCCCAAAGAGTCTGGCACGCCCAATACAATGTCCAAATAGAAATAACATAACCGTGCGCCCATGCGCATACAAAATAATAATAAATAATCGATGCCTCAATAAATAGGTATGACAAAATATAGGCGTGACGCCTATCAAAATATAATCCATAAATCGAATACTCGCTATCCTCCAATGCTTTCCTCCGCCACTGCTGCTATCTCTACACATCAACTGAAGCATTCACAATCGTTAGTAAAATAATACAATTAAACCGACAAAAGTGAATACCTAGCAGTCTTTAGCTACATAAATAAATCAACTGGTTAGAAATAAATCCTAACCTTAATTTATTACGAGTGCGCACTCTAAACTCATAAACGTTTATTAATTTAATATGCATTTTGTGGAATCACCCGCTATGGAATCACCCATGTACACACTAAATTAATGAAACGCTCGAAAAGGACAGGCGTTCCCATCAACTTCTCACACAAAGAATCCACTTTGTGTATGAGGCCCGGTCATCAAAGTTCACGGAATCCACCGTAAAACCTCACGGAATCCACCGTGGCATGGAATCCACCGTGAAATATGCCTCCTGGCATCACCTATGATGAGGTTGCTTGAGATGTTGGACAAAGCTAGTTAGAGTTGTTTTTTAGATTTGAGTTGCAAACCGACAACATGTGCTATACAATAATAAAGAGCATGTCCAATTTTGTTTAAAACTCTAGGGTATGGGAGATAAACGGAGATGCTTGTATTATAAATTATATGCCATTTTGTCAAGGAATGTTATGTGTCCATTATGCTACTTGGGAACCACTTATTATGCCATTTGACTAGGGGATTGTTGACTAGGATGGCTATGGTAAAGTGCTATATGTAATGTGCATACAAGTCGTAAAGTAGGTTATTGTAATTAGTAGTTTTTGGACAACTTTAATGTTTTGAAAATTGATGTTGATTAGGGAGTCTTTGATGATGCGCAACACATCCAAGGTGTATTTTGACACCTGAACAATAGGATTATGAAGTTCACTATTGCTAAGTCACTTAAGACATCATCAAATACATCTAGATTATTATTGTTGTGTTTGGGATTTGTTGGAGTATATTGCACTTCAACACCTGTGCATATAGCCACCTTTGTCCCAATCTTTGAGAGTGGAGGTTCAAGGATCTTTGATTAAATCTATCATCACTAAAACTACTAAAACTCTTTTATGAAACCTTAGGAGGTAGTTTGAGACTAATTCTACAATAAGGCTAGTATTTTGTATCTATTACATAAGGATCTATGAAATTTTTCTATGAAAAAAGTAAAATTATAGCATGTTATATATAGGATTTGTAGATAGTGATCCCCCCGAGGTAATGGCAGCAGCAAGATAGCTATGACTATGTACACTTTTTGAGTATATTTTACAGCATATAGTAGGGTGACATTACTATCGTTATTCAACCTCAGGTAAAGAGTGTCCATGTTCCTTTCCATGCTAAAAGTATCAAGGGTACATTTGGAAATAATCAAACTCAAGCAACAAAAAGTTGAGCTAAAGGATGACCATCAAAGCTAAAAGGCAGGGTAGCATAGAGCTAGGAAACCATATCACAAATTACTCAAATGAGATGGGCCTTCATAAAGGCATTATAGCAAGTGGTTTGTTAGGTAAAACCCTACCTAAAGGGATTTGTTGGTTGATCTCCTAAATGGATCACAATGGAGCTGGTAGGTGGAAAATGTGGGTTTCTATGGTGCAATATACATGGTATGCATAGGAAGACTCTCCTTTTATGCATGGATACAAGCATAGGATAAAATACTTACTCCTTTTATTGAAGCATGTGTAGCATATCATAGGTTTGATATTTCAGCATAACTTGTATACATGTGTAATATGAAAATTTTGAGTCTTGGGGGAACTGAACCCCCTATAGTAGCATTGTAGGCTATGACCATTAGACTCCTTGACTACCCTCCCCTTGTTAGTAAGTTTTAGTAAAAAAAGAGAATGCAAGGAAAACAAAAGAAGAATGAACTTAGTAGTGGAGTCTATGGATGTTTGATACTACCAATGTTGCAATCATGGTAAAAAAGAGTATGCATGTAAAATCTCTCCCTCCATTAACATGTCTACACAAATAATAACCATAAATACAAACCAAGTAGACAATTTCATAAAAGATACTTGAATATCAAGGAGAACTCCTAGGATTATGGGGATCAAAAAATAACTTGGCATCTTCATTAACCTTGTTTGCTTCCAAAAGATCCTTTGACTCCTTAACGCACTGCATCTAGTGTATCTAGCATAGTGCTTGCTATTTGGCTCTGGTTGATGAGGTCAACTCCTAGCTCTAGGTGATATGCTTCCTATAGATCCTCCTCTGCATCCTTATCATCTCTATTTTCTTGAAGAGTCTTAGTTTAGGGTTGATAGCATACAGTTCTGACATGACATGGAGTCAACCAATGTAGATGTTTCAACATTCTTGAGCATTGCAACATTGGTAGTATCAAACATCCATCGAGCCCTAGGATGATTGATATACACAATCTACAATAGTGAAGAATTAGAAATTCTATAGAAGAGAGCTTACTCACAATGAATGAGAAAGAGAGTAGAAGAATATATGGCCTTAAAGTTTTCCACAAGTCCTTAGAAGAATCAACAAACCAAAAACTTGATGCCTCTTGTCTCATTGTAACATGAGTGCCTCTATAGTTGATAAAGAATCAATCCACTTTCAAAACAACTTGCTAGTAGAGGTGGTGGCTCTCAAGATCAAGTATATTTTATGTGTATGGTGCTAAAATCTAATACAATTATTTGTTTTTACCTTTTTGAAAACAAGGCAATTCAAGCTCGTCATCTACATGGTTTGTATAACTTGAACTAGCACAAATTGTTGCCGAAAAGCTCAAAAATAACAGAAATATTATGTCCAACATAGGTTGTCAATCCTCGCATGTAAAAAATATATTTTTAAGAAAAAATGTAGTATTCAAGGTGATGTGAGTAGACGAGGGATTCACTAGTAGTAATAAGAAGACGTCACCTGTGTGCAAGAAATATATGAAAACACCCCTTATCTACCCCCTGTTTATAGGATCTTACCTTATAAAATGTACCTTCCTTCCCTTAAATAACCCCTCCCTTACACTCACGTGGTACCATACGGTAAACCCTAGTGGACCCCCCGCGTGTGAGTAATAGTTAATGCAATCATGATTGTATTCATTTTCAAGCCTTTAAACCTTCCCAACTACTGCAACACCCAAGCCACTATTTGATCTTGCTGCCTAGATACTTTGCACAAAACTTACATACATAAAGGAAATTTAAAGTGACTTTTTAAGCAAGATTTATAACAATTGAGGTTATCACAACATGTAGTTGAGGTGATGTTGTTTGCATCTATAACTTGATTAAGATCTTCTACGATGCTTTCAAATGCATAGAAACATTAAGTAATCACAATCAACCATATGCAAACATGATGTGTAGCAAATTCTTTAACCACTTTTTCTTCTATTTTGTGCTTTATAAGCAAGGTGTGTCTTAAAGTGCTTCAATCCACGTAAGTGAGCAATGCAATGTAAGTATCCATAAACATGAGCTTAACAAAAAATTAAACATTGAGGATTTTTATGACTTTTTGAATATTCTGAATGAAAAAGAGAGGAAAGTAATCCTATGCCAAACTCTTATTTACTCCTTTTCCACCATAAGGTTGGTTCCTTTTTTCTTGATCCTTCCTAGTGTTGGAGACCAAAAATGTTGGACTTTTGCGTAACAAATGTGCCTTTGAATGTACACTTATTCATTAAAAATCTTCCCTTCTCTCTCTCTCTCTCTCTCTCTCTCTCTCTCTCTCTCTCTCTCTCTCTCTCTCTCTCTCTCTCTCTCTCTCTCTCTCTCTCTCTCTCTCTCTCTCTCTCTCTCTCTCTCTCTCTCTCTCTCTCTCTCTCTCTCTCTCTAATCATCCATTTTAAATACCTTTGCCTCTTAAGTGTAGACTTTTCATCCTTTTTCGTTTGGGGGTTTTAAAGTTTCCCTTGATTGGTGTCGAGCAACTTTCTCACAATGAAGAAGATGCTAGCAACGAGGGCAACAAGAGGTCACTAAGTGGGGTAGGAAAGAAACATAATAAAGAAATTTTAATGTTGATGACTTGCAAGAAGGAATAATAGCAATGAGACGCACTAAAGCCAGGGATTTGGCTACCAAATATTGCCTATTATAGCACTTTTTGAGCTATTTGTCCTACAACATTTGCAATATTGTGTAAAAATAAAAATTTGGGACTATTTTGCATTTCATATAGGCCATTAATTTTTACTATATTGACATTTTATTTAGGTCTTAATTTTACTTTCTCAATAAATGCCATCATAACCATTGTAACCCAAGCTTGATGTGCATGCCAATTGTCTCATGATCCTCTATAATAAAGTGATTTTATTCCTAGCCTTTGCATTGGACCTAGGAATTAGGCTTTGATATTATGAGGGTCATTCTCATGACCACCATGCATGAGGCGAGTTTCATGCAACTTTCCATTGGAATGCTTCTTCTTCATCTTGGCTATGACTACATCGCACCATGAGTAGCATATTAGTATGGCTACAACTTTCCATTGTAAGGCTTCTTCTTGATCTTGTCTATGGCTACATTATGACATGAGTAGCATGTTAATATGAGATATGGCTATGGCATGATGGCTTTGGTCATTTCTTATATTTTCTTAGTTTGAGCATTTTCTTTCAGTTATAGTTTCCTCCATTTCAATCGGTATTAGAGCTTGGTCTTTAATCCATAGCTAGTGTTATTTCCAATAAAATTCTACACATTAGAGGAAGTGAATTTGGTCCAAACTTGTGGCCCAAACCTATGGATGGGACATTTCTATGTCCAAGAGAGATTTTACAATTAACCATGACTAAGTCTATCAACATTTAGGAGATATCATGGCAAGAATAACAGATGTTTGATATATTTAGTAGGTCCTCACCATTTTCAAGACATTTTGAAGGAAATTTTGGACAAAACGAAGGCTATACGGCTTGGAGACCATTAAAACCTCTTCTACTTTTTGGAAGTAGGCCTTCCTTATTTCCAAGCTTTCATATGCTGAAAGTCAGTTATATCTCCCTATGCCTTCTTTTACGACATCAAATATTTAATTAGCAAGCTTCTACACTACATGAGGATCAAGGTTGCTACTATTTAGCTTGCCTAATTCCCGTGGAATGCAATAGTATAACCTATTATACATGGAGGTTTTAATCACATGCTTGCACTACTTGGCAACTTGTTATACATGGAGGTTTTAGTCACGTGCTATAGCCATCAATCATTATTTTCTTACTTTGCTAATGCATTGATTCAAGACCTGGTAAATTTGAAGCCTATTTTTTCCTCCTTCCTTGACCTTTGATGACCATTCTTAAAACCCTAAGAAACAATGCATCGAGATAACAACCATAAAACTTCATCTAAGTTTCAATCTTCATCACAACATCATTGCCCATCTTCTTTGCATCATACTTGAGCATTGCTTTAGCCTATTCTTCAATATTTTTCCCTTCTCTTCATCTAAATCATGTAGCATTGGAAGTCCATGGATGACTCAAAAGAGTGCAAAGATTCTTTATGTAGCATCATTTTAAGACTTCACGCTTCAACATAATACCAATCACTAGAGATAACATCAAGATTTCAAGATTGAGGATCCTTTTGTCTAGATTGGATCAAGAAGCCTGAAATTGGGGGAAATTGCCTTTTAGCCCAAACTCTTTAAGTCTCTCATACTTAATGAGGACCATCTATCGATCATAAAGAAGCATTTGACCATTTTCAACAAAACAACCTATGGAGATTCATTGTACTCAAGCAAAGATCGAATCCTATTAAATCTTTTTAAGGCAATTCTCATCAAAGCCTATTAAATCTCTCAATAAACCTTTTGTTGAGCCAACTATCATTGTTGAAATATAGATTTAGATTTCCCATTCATTCCATTTCTCAAAAACTATATTGGTTTCCATGAAATGGAATTGATAGAGCTCCAACTTGAATCACATAGGCTTGATTTTATAAAGAATAATTAAACTTCAATTTCTATTATTCATCTATCTCTTCAAATTCATTGCCTTTGAATGAAATCTCATCTAATCTTGATCTCTTATGCCTTTCTTGAATTGATTGGAAAATTCATAAAAGGATAAGTCAATAAGTACTATCACTAAAGTACTTTGAGGTAAAACCTTATCCCACTCACTTCCATTTCAACTCAATTCATTTGCAAGTTCATTTCATCATTCCAGTTCCTTTTCCAAAAAGTGTAAGGTCTTTCAATTCAATGCACACGTTTGCTTAGAGTAGCATGACATTGCCATGTCATATTCTTTTCAAGGGAAAAGGCAAATGCCAAACAAGATAGTAAGACAGTAGAGAGGTGACCCTCCTATTATTTAAGACTCTGAAGGTGTACACAACTTAGTCGAGGTGGAAATTTGCACACCCCTTGGTGATTCAAAGCCCATTTAGGGAGCCTTTTTTCTATTTTATCCCTCACATAGGTCCTTTTGAGTGAAACATTGAAGATTGAAGCTATCTTGAAGATTCAAAGCAACTCAAGGAAGTTACAAGCTCAAACAGAGAGTTTACAAGTCATTTGCAAGTATCACATGGATTTTGTACAACAATTATAGGAGTAATAGGATCCTTACAAATTCCCATATAATTGCCAAAAGGTTTACATGGTATACAAGACAAACTAGGGGTAAAATAGGGATCCTATAGGTTTAAATAGGGTGTAGTGCTATGCTAGACAACCCTAGAGAAGTTGTAGAATTCACTAAAGTCATCTTAAAGAAAAGTTTGAACATTTCATTTGAAGAGTGCTTTGTACACTTTGACCTTAACCAAAAAGCTTTGCGAATGGACATTGGAAACTAAAGATATAGGTGTTTTACTTGATAGGGGATTTCCTAAATAGCACCTAGACAACTTGATGCGGGGTATTGTTTATGTCAATTTCACCTATCAACTAGTACCAAAATTGAGAATAAATTGAATTTACCTTTTCCTCATCTTATAAGAGTTATTTGAAGCTCATCCATACTTCATTTAGTGGAATATTCAATCAAATGTCACCCTTTTACTGTGCGATCTATTATTTAAACCATGGCACCCACTATGGCAAGAAGCAAAGGAAAGATCAAGCAATGGACAACATTAATGAAGATTTACAAGCATACCATGCTCATATGAATCTTTCTATTGAAGCCATTAATCAAGGTCAAGGTGATTTCAGAAAATAGTATGTTAAATGTGGAAAGATGCTCGCTTATGGCTCCTATTGCAATCAAATGGATTATATTAATGTCTCTCATAGTTTCAATAACTTCCTATAGTTATCACATGAGGTTAAACCCATGAATGAAGGAATTTATCAACTAAAATGCAATATCGATTCTCAATTTGATTAGTTAGTAGTAGCCAACAAAGACATGAGTTCAAAATCCAATCGATCAATTGCTTTATTCAATGTATTTAGTGAGAATTTTACTCCTACATTAGCTCCTTATGTTCTATTATAGCTCCTAATGTACCTAAAATGGCAAAGCAATCAATTTAGCATAATACATTGACATTTGAAATTGAAGAGTCATCAAGAGTCAAAGACACATATTAGCTAATCTATATGCATGCAAGATTCAAAGGAAGACCTCAATTTACTCCAAGAAATAATGATTAGCATGAAGAGTTACATTCAAGCCCAAGGGAAGAAGATGTACATGGATGTGACTCATTTTACAAATAGTTTTTTAACTCATCATGAACTATCATCACATGAAGAGCTTCCCAACTATGGCAGATTTTAGCCTTTAATCTAGCAAGAGAGAAGTCATAAAGACAAGTCAACTTTTGGACAACATAAACCGAATTATCATTCACATGAACACCCTTCATTTAGGCCATCTTCTTTTGGCAATGACTCTCAAATACCACATTTTCATGGACATCAAGTTCAACAAGTATATCTTTGGTCTTGATCCTACCCTTTCTTCAAAGGCTAGTGGTATGTAGCTTGCCATGATGCATGAAGCCATTAAACTTGTCAAATCCTATAGCCAAAAATAGAAAAGAGAAAGGGCAAATGTTCAACCTAAAATAAGAGGTGTATCTCAAGCAGAATATTCCTCTAAAATAGGAAATTATTTCGACTAACATAATGATATATGTAAGTATGATAGAGGATCTATTTCTTCTCCTAGTACAATCCCAACTTATCCTACAATTCATGCATCCAAAAAAGGTACCAATTTCAAACACAACTCTAAAGAAAATATTGATCACAAATAGCTAATGATACAAGGAAAAATATTTTTCATACTTCTCAAAGCAAGTATCTTTCAAATGAAGACCTAAGTGAGACACATTCCAAAGGAGTATGTTTCAAGTGTGGCAAAAAGTGGTCATTCGATCATAAGGAGAAATGTAAAGTCGAGAATGCAAAGGTCAACATGATCATGATGGATGAATATAATGAAGGCAATGTACATCAAATATTGGCAACTCCCATTAATGAAGATATACATGTAGATATGGAGAACATTTATGAGAAATATTATAGTGCCTTGGACATGTTTCTCTCTAATCTAGGTGGTAGTGAGAAGATATAATCTTTTGTGGGTGATACATATGATGCTTGTGATGACTACTATGATGGGTATCCATTTGATTCAAGCAGCTATATTTCCTTGATGACACTCACCCATGATGAGTACCTTCAATTGATGTGAATCCTCAAGTTAAAGTGAACCCTCAAGCTAAAGAAGAGCTATACGTTATGGAAGCACATGTGAGACAAGGAAGATTCTTGAGTTATAGAACAAGGACAACTTACTATATTAGATTTTTGTCGTGAATTTAATCGCCCTCACTTCATCGTAGGTTGATTTTTAGGTATTGGATAGATACCTTATTATGCCTACTATATCTCATTTGTTTCAATTGAAGATCCCTATGAAAATTTATGGGCTTTTTAGTACAATAACATTGTATGATACTCCTAGTTTTGAGTTTATGATGGTGCTTACTTCCCCGCCATGGAGGATCCATCCCTATTTTTTGAAGTATATTCAGCAATGGTCATATATGCTGAGATTTTCTAACACTAGTATTTATCGTGTTCATGTAATATCAATTTTGAGGACAAAACTACTTTAGGCAGTGATGGTTTGTAATAAAGCAATTTTATCCCTAGCCTTTGTATTAGACCTAGGAACCAAGATTTGGTATGGAAGGTAAGAATGTGCATTGTACATTTTTTTTTACAATCATTTGCAAAATCTCCATTATGAAGCTCTTGAGGATTATCCTCCCACCATCATGAGGTTGAATTCTCATGACTACCATGCATGAGGTGAGTTTCATGCAACTTTCCATTGTAAGGCTCAGAGTCTTCTTGATCTTGGCTATGGCTACATTGTGCCACAACGAGTAACATGTTAATGTGAGATCTGGCAATGGCATGGATTTGGCTTTGGTCATTTCTTGTATTTTCTTGGCTTGAGCATTAAGTTTCTTTCAATTAGAGTTTCTTCCATTTCATCCTCATGTCTACATTGAGAGTAGTACTTCTCCATGTCTCCATTAACTTGACAAGAAACTCAATTAACATGGAGCTTCAATGGAGACGATAATTCACGAGTATAGAGAAGAGAGGGAAAGTGGTATGTTGCTCAACTAGAGTAGTAATATTCATTGCCTCCATAGTCTCAACATGAACGTCGACTATCCTCATCATGAACTGCATAGTGTCCTAAGAAATTGTATTGATTATACTATCCATTATCACACTTGTTCTCGGTGCTAAAGCCCATTTTCTTTTTATCATAGACACCATAATCCTCATAGCAATTGTCTCTATCATGTGATCCTTATCTATTATATAAGAAGGCTTACACTTCTCATCATGAAGATCAAGGTGTGTACTGCCCATTGACTTATGCATGTGCAATCCCGTGTGTCCATCATAACCCATATCCTCTCAATTCAAAGAGCACAAAGGTTATGAATACACCTCAGACACAATAATAGCACATACAATTGTTATGTAACTTTGAGTCTTGCATCTCTCTTAATTAAAACATATGTGTATTGTCCTAGAATTTCTACATTCACTTAGGTGCATCTATCTCTCACCTTTGCATTATACACCTCCCAAAACAAATCCAAGGCATGGGTGGCTCCTTTATTGACATGTTGGCTAAATTGGCATAGGAAAATCTTGTTACTCAAAAACTCTTGCGTACGGATATCCAAGGGTATCTAAATAAAACCAAGGGTGGAGCTCAAAGCACACTACATGATAAATGATCCCCTGCAGATAAACTCTACATGTGTATTCCTCTTTATGCATATAAGCCTTCTAAAAAGGTGCACCGAGTAATGCTCAACTTCCATATGGAACCTCTAACATAATGAGCTTAAATGGGTTTTAAATTTTTGTTGGCCTAAGATTCCTCCACACATCAATCACTAGTACCCAACTCTTTTCAATACCTCTACCAAACAACCAACATTTACATCATTGAAGCATCCCATTTCTTATATGTACAAATCCTTACCTACATGCCTCAAACCCAAAATTTTGAGAGTATATTGGATTCATTAGCCTTACATATTACATACGCTATCATCACATTATCATTCCTCTATATCATTTGTGTCAAACTCTTTTTCTAGCCTTGGCTTTTTTACATGGACTAGCCTTACAGAGGTTGTGGGCTACTTTGCTTAACCTTACACATGATGGACTAACATTGGAACTTAGAGCCGGTACAAAGCAAAGATTCAAAATGGAAGGCTAACCAAATTTGAAGTATAAAGCATGCAAAGGAAAATGTGATGCCTCAATGCTATGATGGTCGAGTATTGAATCATGAAATGTGAGATTCAAAACTTAACTCATTGATGAGGCTTGATGCCCATGGGTTGGATAACTTCAAGTGTCCATGGAAACTTTGAGACAATATTGATGAAGCTTGCTCATGCTCGATTTTGGAATAATTAATATTGGAGATGATTTAAAACAAATTTCCATGAACTGGAATCTTTGCTACCTTGCCTGCAATAGGTGCCATAGAACTTAGATGTTTGCTTGATGAAGCTGTGCCACATTCACATGTGCTCTCACTAATATCTTGCAATTAAATTACTATCATGCTTTTACAATTGACGAAGATGGAAGAAATTTGATTTTAGATCAAGACAAGGCAATGAGCTGTGATTTTTACACTTTAGCAAGCCTCTACATTGACAAGAGCAATGACCCTCAATCAATTTAACAAGCCAGAAATTTGGCCTACTAGAAAAATTAGGGTTTGGTATAGAAGGCAAGCATGTGCATTGTACATATCTTTTTGCAATCATTTGTAAATCTCCATTGTGGTGTTCTTGAGGATTCTCCTCCCACCATCATGAGGGTGTATTCTCATGACTACCATGCATGAGGTGAGTTTCATGCAACTTTCCATTGTTTGGCTTCTTCTTGATCTTGGCTATCACGAGGAACATGTTAATATGAGGTATAGCTATGGCATGGCTATAGGCTTTGGTCATTTCTTGTATTTTCTTGATTTGAGTATTTTCTTTTTATTAGAGTTTCCTCCATTTCATCCCCATGCCCACATTGAGAGTACTTCTCCATGTCTCCATTATCTTGATAAGAAACTCAATTATCCTCCTCTTAATGTGCATAATGACCATATTAAGATTAGTACACAATAATAGCACATACAATTGTTATCTAACTTTAAGTCTTGCATCTCTCTTAATTAAATTACCGATGAAGCACAAAAGATATGTATCTTGTCATAGAATTTCTACATCCACTTAGGCGCATCTACCTCTCATCTTTTCATTATACACCTGACATATTGGCTAAATTGGCAGAGGAAAAGCTTGTTGCTCAAAAAACTCTTGCATACAAATATCCAAGGGTATCCACTAAAACCAAGGGTGGAGCTCAAAGCATGTTACATGGTAGATGATTCCCTACATATAATGTATATTCCTCTTTATACATATAAGCCTTCTAAAAAGGTGCGCCAAGTAATGATAAGCTGCCATATGGATCCTCTAGCATAATGGGCTTAAAGGGTTGTTAAATTTGGTTGCCCTAAAATTCTTACATACATTAATCTGCGAGTACCCGACTCTTTTCAATACCTCTACCCTCTACCAAACAACCAACATTTATATCATCCAAGCATTCCATTTCTTATGTACGAATCCCTGCCTACGTGCCTCAAACCCCCAATTTTGATAGTATAGTGGGTTCATTACCTTAAATATGACATAGGCTATTGTCACATTGTCATTCCTTTACATCATTTGTGCTCAACTCTCCTTATAGCCTTGGCTTTTTTGATTGCTAGCCTTATTGCTCTTCAATCTATCTTGCATTACCCTAATTTTGAGCGTGGACTAGCCATGTAGAGGTTTGGGCTACTTTGCTTAACCTTACACATGATAGGCTAACATTGGAGTTTAGAGCTTGTACAAAACAAAGATTCAAATGGAAGGCTAACTAATTTTGAAGTATAAATTTGGTCTTTCGCCAGATCGATAAGCTCATGTGAAGCTTCTCTTACGAATCACGATAGAGTTGCTTGCTGGCCCCTGGGTAGTTTTTGAAATTTTGGGATCTTGAAGAGAGAGCTTGGTACACTATCTCATAAGTTGTGCTAATGTCCCTTGCTCTTTTTTCTAGTACACCTATGGAGAACGCTATGACTCACGTGCTTAAAAATGGACTTCCGACTACCTCTAAGTTCTAACAACTCCAAAATTTGTACCATTTTCCTTTTTTTTATAAATATAACTTAATGTTTCGTTTGTTAAGTGTTGGTTGCTTTTGGGGAAGACCACAGCATGCATTGGAATTTGGGATTGTCCTGGTGCGCGCGTGGGGCCCACTACGTGAGCCGTCCATTAAAACATTTGCAAATTGCGTGTGACCAGTCGATCGACGGTTGATTAGGACTCCGGAGAAAAGAGCATCTAGTGAAAAGCGCGCTCAGCCATGTGACGGCCCTGCAAAGAGGCATTGCCGGGGCTCACTGCCACCTGCCAGTCGCCCCCTGCAAGCCGACCGCCTCTCCCGGTCGTCCTCGGCGTGGCCTTGACCGTTGGAGCCTTCTCTGACTGAGCGTCGTCTTCTCTGACACGTTCTGTGTCGAGTTGAGATTGTACGGTGTACCGTGTTGTGTTGAGCTGGTGACGTTGCGATGCAGCGTGGCGGGTCTAGTGTTCGTCTGGAGCTTGGACAGGGTTGTGGGAGTGCCTCCCCATGGGATTCCAGAATCCAAGGCCCTACCGTCCCACTTGATATCAAAGCCGCCCTCACGAGTGGCATGTGCAAACCCTCCTGTTGAGAAGCCTGGGATGAGGCGTATTGAGAAAGCTTCAACTTTCAAGGATGACCATTTCTGAGTTGAGAATCGATGTGATAAAGAATCTTTATTTTTTAGAAAGAAGCCTTCTGAATGTTTTCCTTGCGTTGGATGATGTTGTGCGAGGTATGAAGAGTAGGCTGAAGTATATGTGTGGAAATGGGGCAAGTGCCCCATCCCAAATGAAAAAAGAGTTTGAGGGAAGGGTGAAGTTGATTGAAGGGAGACAAGAAGAGTTGAAAACGAAGCTAAGAGGAGTGAATGAGGAGATTGAAGAGTGGGTTAGAGAGAGACGTTGGGGATGAGCGAGTGGAATGCCCATGTGGAAAGAGATTTGAAAACAAAAATTGCTTTGGATTTTAATGCATATGTTGCTATTGATGGGATGACAGGGGTGAAAATAGAAGTTGATGCTATGAGGAGAAATGTGTCTAGTGTTGAGGTGAGAGGAAAGAAGATGGAGAAAAGGAAAAGGAAAGAAGATGGAAAAAGGAAAGAAGATGAAAGGAGTGATGAGTCTAAAGATTCGGATGTTGAATGGAGACGAGTGACGAAGAGA
The DNA here is from genome assembly GCF_053477565.2 of Lygodium microphyllum. Taxonomy (NCBI): domain Eukaryota; kingdom Viridiplantae; phylum Streptophyta; class Polypodiopsida; order Schizaeales; family Lygodiaceae; genus Lygodium; species Lygodium microphyllum. Next base: position 152,130,640 of record NC_141136.1, on the reverse strand, counting down.
AAAAAGGGCCTTTCAATTGAAGAAGGTGAAGGAAATGTTGAATGAGAAAAGTGAATAGTCTAATGAAAGGAGTGATGAGTCTAAAGATTCGGATGTTGAATGGAGACGAGCCAAGAGAGCCCAACTTAAAAGTTTGATGCAAGTAGTAAAGAAGGGAATGAAATAAAGTGTTGTGGTGAAAAATGCTAAGACCAAAAGTGCCTCTAGTGCTAATATATCTAAGAAGAACTTGTGCACCTAGGGCAAGTCTAAACAAATCGGGCCGTGTGTTTCCAAGAATGTAAGTAGCTAAGTGCCAAAGGGTGATTCTATGCATAATGTGTCGAAGTCACCAAGTTCAAGTAAAGCTCATGTTGAGGCAAAGGTTACCAAAGGAAAGCAAAATGCAGATGCCATGTTGAAGCCAAAGGAAAAACCTGTGCTTAAGGTGACTTGCGGGCCGAAATGTGTTTTTGATGGGGTCGTGGTCAAATATGTGGACAAGGCGAGTGAGGCTGAGTCCCAGCCACTTAATCCAAGTGTGTCATTTTGCGGGGTTGTATGCCCCATGTGTTGGAGAGGATAGAAGCGGAGCGTGTTGGAGGGAAAGCAAGGGCAAACTCGTCTAGCCCATCGAGCCTAAATGAAGTGGGACCACTTGTAAATTCTTGTACTAATGAGGCCAATGAGCCAGACGCTAAGTTAGAAAAGAACGAAGAATTTTTGTGTGTTAATGTGAATGTGTTTGAGTGCTCGTCGACCTAGTAAGCTTAAATAAATTGGGACCATTTTTTGCCTTGTACTGATACCACATTGATGAGCCATGTAAACAAGATGAAATGAGCAAAGACGTGTGCATGGATGTCTCCTTACACTGTTAGGATAAACGAACGAGCAACACTGTTGATGAAACTCATGGTGCCGCGAGTACAAATGAACATGCCTTGTGTGTTGAAGAACAACGTGTTGGTGAGGAAGGTAGAGTTGGGAAGATGGGAGCCAGTGAGGGTTGCCCAAAGAGAAAAGAAGTTTGGAAACGCGAGAATCGTCTATCTGTCTGACTGGGGCGAAGGATGAGACAAAGATGTCGATTCCGACACCGCTAAAATCTGAGTCAGCAAAGTAGGTGTCAACGGGTTAGCTTCCATGAGGAAGTGAGGTCCTACTGCTAATGAGCTTGATGAGGAGTTAACCAATTGTGCTTCAATGACTGATTTTGAGGGTGAAAGGCCCTCGTATAGCAAGTATGCGTGTGGAGCAACTACCGATTCCGAGGATGATAGGCCCTCACACAACGTCATGATTGGGAGTGCTTGGGTGCTCTGAGTGTGGTCCCCGACCATGGCGAATGGACCTTCTTGAATGGAACCCAAGTGGCAGAGTTAGGGGACGAGATCATACATGAAGGTGAACTTCAAGGAGGTGCAAGAGTCAAGAAAGCCCACATGCGCAATCAAGCCCATTCTAGTCTTTGGGCTAAAGGGATGCAACCTTCTTGGGAAAGTCAAAGTAGTCGAATGTCTATGAGACCAAACCAAGGTGGAAGCAAGGAGCTTCACCCTCCAGAGGATTCCAAGAAGCAAGAGAGGCCTCAAGGTGATCGCATCGAGGGAAATGGCCCTCACTTTATAGGCGTGACATTTTGATGTGAACCATCGAGTCACCGTGAGCTGTCTAGGTGCTCCAGCCCGCCAATCCAACCAGACTTGATGCGGGAGACATGGATCTCGCACAATGGGCCAAAAGGCATGCAGCTTCCAGGTGTGTCGCGAGGGCCCATCATAGTCGTCACAATCAAAAAATGTTTACAAAGGGCCTTACCCAAACGAGCTGTGTGCCTCCATCTTTGGAAATTTTATCAAAGTAGTAAAGTGTGCAGGTCTAGCTAGTCTCCTAGACAAAATAGCCAAAGATGATTCGGTAAAGTTTACTAACCTACTTAACTAACCAGATCATGCAATATAATTATGATATTATTTCATAACCAATATTCATTTTGTGTCCCAAAAATGTTTGCAATGCTTGCTTCTATGTGGGAAAAAGAAACTAGGTTCTGTTTAGCATTTACCAACCAGCTTTAGAAGCATGCTTTTTTCTAATGACATAAGATGAAGTGCCTCCATGTCATGCCCATCCAAAGGAGAGTCAAAAAATAGCTAAGTGATGCCAACTTTTGAGACTCCTTTGGTATTCCATCTTTGGAGATAAGGGTGGACTTGATGATTAGAGCATGCAATTTGTTAATCTTTTGAGGGCCCTAACACTTAGGTCTTCTTGGAAGTCCTATAGCACCTACACTTTGGGAGATGGGTATCTCAAGTTCCTATGCTTTTGGGAGATGGATATCTAAAGTTCCTACATACCATATTGTCACCTTACGCATGGATGTTTTTACAACTACTAGGAAGCTTAGCCCCAAAGTTTGGACATGCAAAGCATTTTGTAAAGATCTTTCTAAAGTTGGTTTTTAGGCATTGCCTTGAAGCATTGTCCTTCAAAATATTGTAAATATTTGCATTCATGGTAATATATTACAAATCACTTTTTTAAATAAAAAACTTACAATTTCTTTAGAAGCATGTTGCTTCTTTGGAGCCATCTACTCAGAATAGCTAAGATTTGTCGAGTGCAATCATTAAACTGATTGGTAAGCGATATTCTCATGCACCATTAAATCCAAAATTGTCTCATGAGGCATAATGAATCCAAAAGGTTTTCCATATACACTTATAAGTCGCCATTGCTCTTCAAGCCGAATTCATAACCCATGTTTTGGCTTTGTTCAAGTTCCCTTCCCATGTTCCTCTTATCATAGGTCAATGTTGAATTTTGATGTTCACAAGGCTAAGCACTGTTAACCTCAGCACAAGAAGAAAGTGGAAAAAAGTGGAAAAGTGCAAGTCGGGACCTAAAAGAGGTGGCCCATGAGGAAATCAGACACAACAAAAGAGGCAGGAAGGAGAATCACTAAAGGTGCAAAGGGGGTCTCAAAAATCAAGTCAAAGGCAAAAGCACATTTCTAAATACAAGATGCCCCTAAAACTGTTGTAAAAGAGCTCCAGGCTCCCTCCTATGCAAATTGTAAAGATAGATGAGCAGTAGGAAGGAAGCTAGGAAGATAGGAGGACAATGGACAAAAGGGCCCCTCATGTAAAAAGGGGATGACTGCCCAAGGGAAAGAGGACATGTATATAAGCCAAAAAGTTAATGGAAACTCTCATTCTTGGTGTGTGGCAAAAAGCTTCTTCTCTTCTCTCTTCTTCTTGCCTTCTTGTGTGTGCTTGAGTGAGGGTGTGAGGAACTGAGGGAGTGAGTTTGTGAGAGCGAGGGATCAAGGAGGAGAAGCTCCCCATCTCCTCTCTTCATCTTCTTCTCTTCTCTTCTCTTTTCTTGTCTTGCGCGGCTATGGAGGATGGAGCTTGATAGAGAGCAATTGAGGTTGCTCGAGCTTGCATCGAGGATCGTGGAGCTACCAGTGTGCAAGAAAGAGGAGGGTTACTCGATCAAGCATCAAGGTAAGCTCACTACACCCCATGTGTAGGGAGAGCGTATCGGCTATGTGAGAGGTAGCCATGGCCGCTCGGCTTGAAATGCTTGACCAATAAGCGGTCCGTAGGTCTCAAGGATTGAGTGAGAGAGCTCCCTTCATTTTGGTTCTGTTGCCGAGACCAATGGATTTGAACCTTGAGCGTCGCGTGCTTCGAATCGAGCATGGAAGTAGGGTTTCATCCCCGAACCGATGCTTGAGGTAGATAGGAGATTTAGGCATTTTAATCTTCGAAACAAGTAAGTATTTTGGGTTTTTGATGTGTAGATGAGTAGGTTGATTCAACCAAGCATTGTCTTGTGATTTTGTTTAAATTAAGATAGGATAGGACCAAAAGATTGTGAGAAAATAGTAGGGTTTTGCTGCTGTAAACAAGGCATAACCAGGAATAGAGATGGAAAAAGATGGGCTTCCAAGCCTAATGACTAAGAAGGTGAGTTGGGAGGTAAGGACTGAGTAAGGCAAGATCCTAAAACCCCAAGGATAGGGGGAAAGAGCTCATTTCTACATAGTGAGAGTGAAAGAGAGAGCTTGAGAGAGAGAGAGAGAGAGTTGCAAGTCAAAGAAGAGATCACGCTCGTTGATTCGGAGTTTTTCAGCCACCCCAAATAGATACAAACTTTCCTTGTTGTGTATTTTCTTGATCTGGAAAGTCCTGTAGGCTACCGCAACCACTGTGTGGAAAAATTGGCCAAAACGCATCGTACCACACCATCTCGACCACTGTGTCCTGATCTCCGGACTCCCAAAATTGAAGAGTCGGACCATCCGACTGGTCCAGTCGGACCACCCATTAGTCAAACCATGCGGTTCAATCAGACCCACACGCGTGTCCAATCGAACATCCACCTCGATCGTGGACCACCCGTCCAATTGGACACCCAATTGCCAGTCGGACCAGCCCAATTGGATAAGTGAAAAATTGGACCACACGAAAAATCGGACCAAACTTTGAGTTGTACCAGCCCAGTCCGATCGAACCATCCGATCATCGAACACTCTAGTCGGGGACCATCCGACTCCCAGAGTCGGGACCACCCAAAATCGAACAGTCTGATTCTAGAAATCGGACCAGTTGGGTCGAAGACAAAAAACTAGGAATAAAACCACCTCCCTAAGTTAGGACCAATTGGGACACATTCCCGAACATCCTTAGATACCAAATCCGGCTTGCTGAAGTCAAAAACCAGAGAAAACCACAACTATATTGTCTAGAAGCGATCTTTAGCAGCTTGACTTGACCTAGAACCAAAAATCGACCTTTTTTATAAGGTAGCCCAATCTGATAGAGCGTACAGGGAGTAGCATAGACCCCGGACAATCCTTAGGAGTGACCAAAGACCACACTTAGAGCCATACTTGGTCATAGACAAGCCAAGGGGGTAGCCATACCTGTATGATTGCTTTTTTTTTCTTGCACACCCCACAGTGATTTCTTTCACACAAGTGCACCAAAAGGACAGAAAGCCTAATTTTGCATTGTGCACAATAGAGCAGCTAGCACTAAGTGTACATAAGTTGAGGATTTCTTTCAATAACAAGGAATACATTCAAACTCAATAACTCAAAGGAACCCACCAATAGGAAGAGACCCCAAAACATAGTCAGGTGCCTTGGAGCCCCATCGATAGGACCTTTGGAGGTGGTAGCAGGACTAAAAGGATAGTAAGATTGAGGGCAAAGTGCTACCAGAGCTGCTCGGATTGATTGACAACCTCGTGGAGCGAGAAGCACGAACGATATTAGGAGCAAACACAAACCCATGAAACAATTAGCTGGACTTGGGTAAATTCCCAGTCGCGGTCCAAGACATGGTCAACGAGTACGACTTGCTAACTTGAACGGGAATCCATGGTAGGCCAATAAAAGAGGTAGTGGCAAGCCTAGAGGAAGAGAGGAAAGTGATTGGGAAAGCGCTGCAGGGCATAATTGCCTACAATCACAAGCAGAGAGCTAGAAAGCTGCAACAAGACATAGATGTGCACGAAGCTCAACGTGTGCTAGCCTTAGCTGACAAAAGCAAGGCAGGACCAAACATAGAGAAAGAGAGAGCACTAGAGGCAAACCTCACACTGAGCGAGCTTGTGACCAAGTGACTCATGGACAACACAGCTGCCGAACAGAGTGCAGCAGCACTAGCGGCCTCGCTACTCTCAAGCCTAGGAATTACTCAAGGGGTGAAGAGCCAATAAAAAATCCATGTAGTAGCTAAGCAGCTAGACAAGTACCAGCCTAGTAGTGACCCGTACAGCTTCGTAGAGAAGTTCGAGTAAGTTTGCAAAGGCCAACGGTCTCACAGACCTTGCACAATTCTCCCAAGCATTTGGGCTCTACTTAGGCGATAAAGACGTGGTTCACCGGCTTAGACATGGTGGAGCGAGCAAACTTTACCCAACTAAAAGATCTCTTCATTAAGAGATTCTTGGAAGCAAGATACTTCGACAACCTCATAGTCTGAACGTCAGTCAAAAGGACAAGGAGGACATAAGAGACTATGTCACTCATGTGCGCAGCCTCTTCAAGAGAATCCCCACAAAGGAGCAAACCAATGAAAGAGCTATCTCCACCGTGTTCATAAACAAAATCCGCAACGAGGAGTTGTATAAGGCTTTAGTGAGTAACTCTAGCTTGTAGTGAGATGTGTTGGCAATTAGGGTGGATAACTAGCTGAGAGAGAGAAGCTCTCGAAGTTTGAACCCCGACAACTCTAGTCAGAGGACCTTAGCGAGGACCACAACCTCTAATGAGGGATCAACCCCTAGCACATAGGACAAGGGGAAGAGTGTAGATCAAGGCCAAGAGCTAGCCGAGGTGAGAATGGACCTAGCGCAACTGCAGAAATCGGTGAGGAAACCAACGCGACCGCACATCCAATGTGTGCATTGTGGCAGAAACCACCTCCCAGACGAGTGCCAAGATCCTAGATCTAGGCCTTGCACAAATTATGGTAGGTTTGGCCATGATGCCATGCACTGTAGGCTACCTAAGAGATTCCCCTATGTCCATCAGTACATTCCACCATACCTAGGAATAGGCCATCAAATTTCTTTGGAAGAGGAGCCGAGCTGGTGCTCCTAGCACCAAACAACACAAAACTAGCCATCCCTAGGATGGAGATCAACCCAACAGGTGTACCCAAGCCACCAAGACCCTACATAAACCATCCATCGAGTGATGCTCCAGTTCATTACGTAGAAGAGCCTAATGAAGATGAAGCCTATGTGAACCCTTATGTCTCGTACGACGAAGAGGGCAATCTAGTCATGATTGACTATCAACCAGTACCAGTGATGGTGTTAGGTAGAGGTAGGGGCATCGGATTTGCAAGGCTGGATCCAAGATCCAATCTCGTGTTGGACTTGTGGTCACCCAAGCCATATCTCATCACATTGTCCAGAGAGAGAACAAGAGAATAGGGAAAAAACCGGCCTCGGATGTGTTGAGTGTAGCATCACTCATCTCTTTGCTGATTTCCCTAGACAAAAGTCATCCTCTAGCTCCACAATCGTGCCATCAATGCCTTTGGGGTTGTACAGCGAGCACACACCCATCCCGCTGCATGTCATGAACAAAGCACAGACGATGCAGGCATGCATATCATTGCCAGTGCCTAGCCAAACTCACCAAGGGGGACCTGCCAGTTCACTTGAGGCGCAAACGATTGAAGGAAGAAAGGAGAGGATGGACAAAGGAATTGGAAGCGGAATAACAAAAGAAACTGCAGGACCTACCAAAATGTTTCACGAAGTTTAAGAAATGAGACAGGGTAGTGATCTTACTGGGGGCGAAAAGAAAAGGGGAGACAAGTGAGCCAATCGAGGGACCTGCCAAGGTCAAGGAAGTCAACTTGGCAGGGGAAGGTGAGAAGCCTCAACTTGTGTTTATAGTTGACGACATGACCGAGGAGGAAGAGGCTAGTCTCATTGCACTCTTGCAAGAGTATGTGGACGTGTTTGCCTGGTCCTTAGATGAGCTCAAAGGAGTGGATCCTAGAGTGGTGACACATAACATACCAATGGCTCTTAATGCGGTGCTTGTAAAACAACGAATGTACCCTATGAATCCAAAACATGCCCAACCTGTGAAGGAGGAAATCGATAAGCTAATGAGAGCAGGATTCATCTACAAAATAGAGCACACAGACTGGGTATCACCGATCGTGATAGTCATGAAGAAGAATGGGAAGATCCGAGTGTGTGTGAACTATAAGAGGGTTAATGCTACGACGAAAAGGGATAATTATCCATTACCATACACGGAGCACATGCTCAAAAGGGTAGTAGATAAAGAGGCCTACAGCTTTCTGGACAACTTCTCAAGATACAACCAAGTACATCTCGATGATAGGCATGAGACCACGTTTGCCCCACTGAGTGGGGTGTCTTTGCTTATATCGTAATGCCCTTTGGGTTGATGAATGCACACGCAACCTTTCAGCTTCTAATGTTCACCATCGTCAAATATATGCTTAAATGAGAGCTAGAGGTGTTTGTAGACAATCTATGCGTGCACTCTAGCTAGGTAGAACGCTTGGAAAAGCTGCAAGCAGTCTTTGAACGATGGCGGCTTTACAACCTATCATTGAACCCCTTGAAGTGCCAGTTCTGGGTCAAGCACGAATGCATTCTAGGGCACGTGGTGTCCAAGAATGGCATAGCCATTGACTTTTTGAAAGTCAGGGTCATTGTTGACTTGCCGCAACCCAAGGATTATAAGGGAGTTCAGTGCTTCTTAGGTCACATCGGATACTATCAGCGTTTTTTGTTGAATTACACATTGATTGCAAGACCATTGTATAAGATGTTGATTGTGTTCGAGTGGGCTAACGAGTGCCAACGAGCATATGAGGAGCTGAAGAAGGCTCTTACAACCGCACCAATCTTACGAGCCCTAGACTGGAACATCACCTTCCACGTGCATATAGACGCATCTAAATTTGTTATTGGAGCTGTCTTGTGCCAGCCTGATGAGGATTACCTTGTGAGTTTCGCTAGTAGGTAGCTCACTAACACGGAGATGAACTACTCCACCATAGAAAGAGAGGGGTTGGCCATGGTATTCGTTGTAAAGAAGTTTTGACACTACCTCCTGGCCACACCTTTCACATTTTTTGTAGACCATCAAGCCTTGTTGTATCTTGTGAATAAACCATGCACTAAGGGATGCATTGCAAGATGGTTGCTTCTTCTTCTAGATCTTAATTTATCTATGGTATTATCCAAGGGCAAGCAGCACTACATGGCTGATCACATGTCCCAGATACCCATAGGAGAAGTTGCTGGACAAGGCATAGCTGACGATTTGTCGGACGCTCATCTTTTCAGCTTGTCTATTGAAAAAGATTTGTTTAAAGCTGAATCTAATGTCGTACTGGGCGAATGATATAGTCCAAGTGCTAGAGCACGGTCTACCTGGAAGACCTATCGAGAAGGCCAGGCTTAGGAGACTTACTCTGAGAATCCAACCTTACCAATTGATAGCCGGTCAACTTTATAGGTTAGGGCAAGATGCATTGCTACAGTGATGCATGTGTGAGCATGAGATGCACGATGTGTTTAGCGAAGCGCATGGTGGGATTGCTAGAGGGCACTTTAGCGGGGATACAACGGCCCGTTAGGTGCTACAATCTCAGCTATGGTGGCCCACCCTATTCCATGATGTTGCTAAGTTCGTAAAGTATTGTGATGAGTGCCAAAGGACTAAAGTTCTTGCACGAAAGAATAAAATGGAGTTGACCCCTGTCATTGCATAACAACCCTTTCAGAAGTGGGGAATTGACTTCATTGGACCCATGAGTCCTATAGCACAATACTCACACACTAGATACATCATCATAGCAACTAACTATCTTACGAAATGGGCCAAGGCATGAGCCACCAGGAAGAACGACGCTAGGACCACATCGAAGTTCTTGTGGGAGTAGGTTATCTCACGATTTGGTTGCCCTATCGAATTAGTAAGTGACCAAGGCACTCACTTCATCAATGAGGTGATTGCCCACCTACTCTCAACCTTCTTAATCATCCATAGGAAATCCTCACTCTACTACCCTCAAGCTAATGGCCAAACAAAACCCACGAACAATATCTTAGTCAATGTTCTTATGAAGGTAGTTTCCACCTCACGAAGTGAATGGGACAACAAACTTATGGTAGCATTATGGGCCTATCAGACGGCCTATAAAATGGCTGTGGACAGATGCACTTTCAAGAAGCAAGCACACTGCAACGTGGACTATGATATTCAGTGTATTCACCTTTCCATTGGCAATGTTCGAATTGTGACAACTTTCAGCAAGGGCAACAAGACCACCAAAGCCTGCTATACCACCGATAGAGCTACCTAGGACCAAGCCTAAGGAGGGGGGTTGTGAGTCATCACAACCCACACAGACTACAAAATTACCGCCAACTAAGGCCATCCCAAAGCCACAAAGCCCATGCTTAAATGGGTGCCAAAGCACCAAAAGTGACCTACTCGTAGCCAGCAAACACATCCCCGCAAGGATAACAACTATCATTGGAAACCTAAGAGACCGACCTGATGCTATCGATGTAGGTGCATAATCAAGCCGCGATGGATCCCCAAAGATTTGTTGTGAGACCAAGGATACTACGAAGGTAACACCTCGATATGGGTGCCCAAGAAGGGAAATCCTAGAAGCATAGCCCAACCATGACCATCACTTGCCACCCCACCCCCACATAGCCACAGTCCCGCTAAGACAGTGAATATGATGGTTGCGATTAAAAAACCCCAACCAATCTATCGACCCAAATAAGAGCTTGATACCTAGTATCATCTAAGTCCAGAGAGCTTGGTACCCTAGAGGCTGCACAAGAGGAAGGCAATGCACCATCTATGCCACTGGAGACACCCTCGGTACCCTAAAGGAACACTGGACACACGGATCAGACTACGGAGCTACCCTTAGAAATAGCACTGTCAAGTCTACTGCCACTGGAACCATCACTGTCTAGTCCAATTCCACCGCAACCACCAGCAGGTCTTAGGCCTTCCTACGAGCAACGTTCATTCCTATCGATTCACCGAGGACCTTGTTGAGAATGTGGGAGATGACTTGGTGACTTGCATCAAGCTCTTGGACAACACTTTCACCACGTTCGCTAGGAGCTATGAAATACTTAACCTCAGCTTGCTTTGATGAACCCCTTGCCTCTAATGTTCGTTCCTTATCCTGCACTTGGGAAGAATGCGAATTCATGACTGTAAAGTTTCCCAAGGTCGCAAAGGAGTTGATCGATAATGGTGAAATCTCAAAAGAGCACGCACTCATCAGATAGCTAATAACATCATACCGCAAGCCCCAAAGGCCTGCGTCACCCATTAAGCTTGAGGAACTCACTCGCCTCGCTGACTCTGACTCATCGTTCTTACAAAAATGGTGTAACCTACGTCTCCAATGGGAGAAATGGGGTTGCAAGTAATGACTAATGCTTAATAGCGATGTGCGATTAAAACAACCAAGTATGACCCCAACTTACATAGGCCACCCTCTTTCAGGGTCATGGCCATCACCCAAAACAAACACCTAGATGACCAGGCCACCTTTCATTGATCTCACCCTTATGGAAGACGAGCTACATGTGGCTAGCCACATTAACTCATGTGATTTTCTAACCAATGTCCTAACTTACATTACCCAAGTATGCGTTAGCCCTCATAATCTCGATCACCATGCCCACTTGGAATACAACCCTGATTTCTATGATTGGCTTATGCCAAAGAAGATAGCACCATACTATGCTCAACTGCCCTTGCCTCTCCCATGTCCAATCCTAGGAAGGATTCTCATCATTTCCGAGGGGGGAGGGGGTAAGGTGATAGGAAAAACAAGGAAACAAAAATCCTTAATCAAAGTTAAAAGCAGGAAAGAATAAAAGAGGTTGGAAAGAAAATGTCGAAAATGTTTTGGAATGAATAGGATGTTGCTCTAAAAATTTCATGTCTTTAATTCCTCTTTTTCATTCTCTTCATGGAAGCAAAATCAATTTCATGCTTACCAAAAAGCCATATGAGGAATACTAATGTTGGATTATGATGAATGATAGGTACATATTATGGTAGGGCAAGATAAAGGTGGCAAGCTCCCTTTCATGGAAGAAGAGCAAACTAGGTATGGCCTGAATGTCGAGGCAAGGGGCTTTAGCCATTTCACCTTCAAACATACACTGAACCTGGACAAAGCCATCTTGGAGGAGACGGTTGTAAAGTAGCTGGTGGACAAATGTGCCCTCCGGAAGTACATGGAGGAAGTAGGGCAAGTAGTTGACTACAATATGTGCGCAGAGTTCATGAGAAGTTTTGATGATGCAAGGAACTGTGGCACAGTAATAGTTAGGACGACATGAGAAGAAGAGCGTCAAGTGGAGGTACCACTGAGCCTTGCAATGATCGACAAGGCCCTAGGCTTGGCCGTCAAGACAGAAAGATACCCTCGGAGAGATGTATATGCCATGTTGGGAATGAATAAGCATGATGTGCACACAGTGGATGGGATAAGTCTGGCAAACATCCCAAACCCAGAAGTACGGATGCAAGCGAAGATGGCCCATGCCCTCTTCTTGAGACAAAGGTACAACACATTGATGAACAGGATTGGCATGCCACTGTTGGAGAGCATAGCCGCAGGGTCCCCTGGAGAAGTGGATTGGCATGGGTTGTCTTAAAAACCATCAAGACCTCGGTCATCCTAGCCACAAGCGTAGCACCAACAGGAGGGGAGTCCCCAGCCTCAATGGCTAGTACAACACGCAAGAAGCATGCCTCCAAGGCCTCCACAATCAGATTTGGTGGGGTCTTGACAGCAATCATTCAGGAACTAGTGTGAAGGAGGTAGAAGGAGTTGAGAAAGAAGTGGGAGAGACACCCCAACAGTTGCCACACCCTGACATAGAGCAATCCAGTGAGAGAACCATCAGCGAGATTGGGAAGAGTAGGAAGTGTAGACTGCCCAAAAGGAGGCCAAGGCACAAGAGAAGAAGAAGGCCACAAAGCCCTAGCAACAAAGGAGAGAGGAGATGATGAGGGCAAAGTTGAAAAGAGCCCGAAAAGAATCCAAAAGGGTAGAAGAAGAATGAAAGAGAAAAGAGGAGGAAGAAATGAAGAAAGTGAGAGAAGAATCACAAAGAGCCGAGGAGGAGAGAAGAAAGAGAGTGGAAGAAGAGGCTCAAGAGCTAAGGAGAAAGGAGGATGAAGACATGGAGGAGGCCAAGCATAGGTCTATCGAGGAGACCCATGGTGCTGGAGAGATTAACCCCCTGAGCCTGCGATAGGAATGCAAGCCAAGCGGCAGTGCAAGAGCAGCCCCTGTTGTTGCACGAAAGGGCAAAGCCCCGCTGCACCCCCTCCCTTTGACTCTCACACCTCAGACCGCCACCACCACCTCCACAGCACATGAGCCAGTGCCTGCCATGGACACCACTCAACTCATGTCCATGATGCAATTCCTGGTCACGAAAGTACAAGAGATAGTGCCAGAGGAAAGAGCCAAAAGGCCGGCTGTGCAGATGCCGAGTCAAGGCAAGAACCAAAGCGGCAAAGGTTGGACACATCCACCACCACAGCACCGCCAACAATGCCCCCAACTACGGACTATGATGCCTATGTAGCTGAACTCCTAGCCCAGCTAGAGAAGGATAAGGAAGAGAAGAATGCCGCGGTTGCAGAACTAGAGGCCGAAAAAGAAGTTTCCATGGCGCTAAGGCTAGAGATAACAAGGCAAGCCACGGAACATCATGAAGAAATTCGAAACCTAAAAGAGCAACTCAGTGCCAAATAAAAGGAGGCACAAGAGAATGAAAATTGCATAAGGCAAAGGCTAGAGGATAAAGCCCAAGATCTAGTGGCAGAGCAACAGGGCCACAAGTTACTCATCCAACAATACGCTCAGCTCCACCAACAAATGGCACGAGTGGAAGAGATGAATGCAGAACTACGAGAAAGCCAGTGGGAAGGAGACCAGGCATCAAAAGAACAACACCAAGAACATGAGGATGCCATGGTATTCAAGCTGTGGTTAGCAATGGAGGAGCAAGGAAGGCCAGAGAGAGAGATAGGAGTTGTGTCGAAGGAGAAGGAAGAGGCCATAGAAGAAGCCCCCAGGAGCCTGCAGGACAACCTGCGAAACACCTGGCAGGAAGTGGACGGGACTAATGGTCATGGCCATGACCGAAAAAAGGCTACACCAAGCAGAACTACAAATCCAAGTGCAAGTCACTAGAGATCTATTAGAAAGGCTCGCAGAAGCCCACTAGCAGTTCTCGGTGGTGGCTGATCAAGGTAGAAGAATAGCTAAAGAGTAGCTGAACCATTGGGATAAAGAGAAGACCCAAATGTTGGAAGTGTGGAATGAGCAGCAAGAGGTGGCGGCTAGGGAAGATATGGAAGAGAAAGCACATCAGTGGGAAAGGTGCAAATTTGAAAGAATGCAAGGATTGACAGAGTGCCTGGCAGTGACGAAGTGCGAGAGGGTGCTCGCAGAAGCCAGGGCTAAGGCCGCTGAAGTGTGCTTCGTCGACATGTAGAGGCAAGCCTTTTTTAGCAATGTTCTTTATGTCACACAAGTTGAAGGCAAGGATTTGGTGGAGAGAATGAAAAGGAAGTTGAAGTTGATGACTAGAGCCTTGAGGTATGGCCTATAAGAGTGCACACTCCCAACCGACACACAGGCATAACCAAGGAGCAGCAATCAGCCACTTGCGACAAGTTGGCCTCTCCACTGATGAGCTCAAGGAACTTGGATTTGAGGAACAAGAGAGCAGCCCCATCCACCCCCAATCCACCAACCCACAATGGAACAAGACATCGAGGAAGGGCCTTCGAGCAGGAATTTGAAGAAGAATCAAAACCAAAGAACCTAGTATGCCCTTGTCTAATCTACCCCCAAAAGAGCCAGAGGGTACCTAGGTTCCCGAGTGTGTTATTGCTATAAGAAGAAGAAGACAGGAACTCGTGGAGAAAGCCCAACAAAGAGCACGAGCATGGCCACATCAGCTTCCTAACGAGCCCATGCCACTACACAAGGATCACTATCTCGTCAACTAGCCACAGGAGCTGACTATCTGGCAACAACAGGAGCTCCAATCCCGACCCTTTCGAGTTCTCTTTCCTCTACCCACGAGCCTTGGACTAAGTCTTACCCCTGGAGGTAGTGGAAAGGATCATTCGTTTGGGTAATAATGTGGTGAACCGATGGGTCGAGGAGCGGAGCATCGTAATCACAAAATGGAGGTGGAAACCTGCGAAATACTGGCAGGATAAGGTCTATCAAGTTCCCAAAACCATTAGAGATTAAGAGGCGCAACCAAAGTGGCAAAGAAGGATTTGGGACACCAATTTTGATGTATGGATGGCCTTTTGCAGTACCCTACCGGAAAAAAGGAATGATCCTATCTACATGCCCTATCCTTGTAGACATGGAATGGATTACAGTAAGGGGGTGCATGGCAAATACGACTTCCCAAAGATCTACAACGTCAACGCAACAACTCCCAAGGAATGCATGACCTTTAAAGCAAGGAACTTGCGCCCACCATCCATTAGCCGCTTCCTAGAGGATTTCTCTTCCTGCTTGGATCCAGCCTTAATAACTACTTGTAATTACCTTAGGACCATTATGTTTTTGCTTAAGTAAAAGCCAATAACTGAGGAAGCCCACCTTCCCCCACTCTTTTTTGACATTAACTTAGGAATAGATAGCTACACTACGTCTAGGCTCATGATGAGGGTGACCCTGCTTCCCTCTTTTTGTATGAAGATCCTTGAGGACATGAGTGATAGCCACTTTACGGGGTGCAATTATCCTTTCTTGTCAACCACACCTCTTAATACAAAGGCTAGTATCAAGGAATACCTATACAGAGCTAGACCTTTTTTACTAAGTCCTTAAGGCCACCTCACGAATCGTCTAAGAAAGATCAGGGTAGAGCCTAAGAGCACCCCTTGCATCAAAATGCCGGCTATAATCATCTACTCAAAAAAAAAGGAAAAAAGAAAAATAGAAAAAAAGACAAACAAAGAAAAAGTGGAAACACTGGACCCCCCCAAAAGCATCTTGAGTGCCAAAATCACTGCACCTAGGGTTTCCATACCTAGCCCCGTCCTCCATTGCACATGCTTAGGGCACATCAAGGGCAGGACATTCTCCCAGGCATGTCTCCCTAAGTGACGCACCGCACATACAATGACACACGAACTGGGTCCTCAAGTGTGAAACACCACCGAGGGCTTGCCCAAGGTAGACCCATCTCCCAGTTCCACAAGCACGTGCGCCATGCACCACATGGCAGAGTAGACACCCCCAAGTAGTGCACCTTCTTTTCTTTCCAACCGAGGGCTAGACTCATCTCCTAGTTCCATAAGCACGTGCACCACACACCACACAGTAGAGTGGACACCCCCAGGTAGTGCACCTTCTTTTCTTTTAGGGTACAAACAAAGGCCCCAACCACTAGCTTCGGAGGCCCCATCTTCCATGCTATATGCTCCCATCCCCCACCACCTTAACCGGGTGATCCATTCCATCCCATGTCCAATAGCCATGGGACCCCATTAACATCGACTCACACATCCATGCTTCCTCATCAAACCCCTGCTAGCTCAAAAGGAAAGCGTCCTGAAACCAGCATCCGCTTACGAACGGGGCCATCTTGTGCAACGATATCACCATGCAGGCAAAATAGAACAACCAACAAACTGAGGCAACCCCAATCAAAACAGAACGGGACCATCTTGTGCAACGATATCACCATGCAGGCGAAACAGAACAACCAACAAACCGAGGCAACCCCAATCAAAAAGTGAATGAAGAAGCTCATTTGGAACAGTACACGAGCAGGCAACCGCGGAGGACCAAAAGATGGATCCATCTAACTATATCTTCAATTTCAAATATGGATCCGTCCATTCGCCTCTCTCTAAGAAGGACCCATCCAACACCATATTCAATTTTAAAAGACAGATCCATGCAAGGCCAACATCAAAGAGAGACCTGGCCCAACTACATCTTCAATTTTACGGGTCGGTCCATCCAACATCATCCCCCACAAGGGCTTGTATACAAACTCAAAAAAGCCATCTAGCTACACCCATCCCACCTTCCAACTACTACACATCAGTGCCATGGGACTGGCACTAAGCTAGGAGGGGGTAATGTTAACCTCAGCACAAGAAGAAAGTGGAAAAAAGTGAAAAAGTGCAAGTCGGGACCTAAAAGAGGTGGCCCAGGAGGAAATCAAACACAATGAAAGAGGCAGGAAGGATAACGACTAAAAGCGCAAGGGTGGCCTCAAAAATCAAGTCAAAGGCAAAAGCGAATTTTTAAATACAAGATGCCCCTAAAACTGTTGTAAAAAAGTCCCAAGCTCCCTCCTGTGCAAATTGTAAAGGTAGATGGGTGGTAGGAAGGAAGCTAGGAAGATAGAAGGACAATGGACAAAAGGGCCTAGTAGACCATGGCCGGCCATGTAAAAAGGGGATGACCACCCAAGGGAAAGAGGGCATGTATATAAACCAAAAATTTAGAGGAAATTGTAAAGGTAGATGGGCGGTAGGAAGGAAGCTAGGAAGATAGGAGGACAATGGACAAAAGGGCCTAGACCATGGCCGACGACCATGTAAAAAGGGGGTGACCACCCAAGGGAAAGAGGGCATGTAACTCTTATTCTTGGTGTGTGGCAAAAAGCTTCTTCTCTTCTTCTTGCCTTCTTGTGTGTGCTTGAGTGAGGGTGTGAGGGAGTTAGTTTGTGAGAGCGAGGGATCGAGGAGAAGAAGCTCCCCATCTCCTCTCTTCATCTTCTTCTCTTCTCTTCTCTTCTCTTCTCTTCTCTTCTCTTGTCTCGGTGCTGCTAGGGAGGATGGAGCTTGACGGAGAGGGATTGACGTTGCTCGAGCTTGCATCGAGGATCATGGAGCTACCAGTGTGCAAGAAAGAGGAGGGTACTCGATTGGGCATCAAGGTAAGCTCACTACACCCCATGGGTAGGGAGAGCACGTCGGCTATGTGAGAGGTAGCAATGGCCACTCGGCTTGAAACTCTTGACCAATAAGGGGTCCATAGGTCTCGAGGGTTGAGCAAGAGAGCTCCCTTCAGGCATACAAACAAGTGACTAAGAGAAGGGTTTCCTTTGTCCCTTAAACATTTTGATAACACCATATTAATCTTATCTACTCTAATGTATTTTCTTTAGTATATAGACTATGTTTTGCTAATGTCGAGAACTAGACTAATGTGTTGAAGTGCCATCGATTAAATATTCAATTTATTAGCTTTCTAAGATTAGGGCCATTGCCCAAAACCTTGCTTGCTAGGAATTGATTGATGAATTGTGAAAATTGACCTCTTAAGATTAATCCAATTATAAGAAATATGTATATCGATAATTGACAATCTCTTAGTTGTGATTGTTTAATATGCCAACAAGTTAGAACTCTTAGTGGCATGTCTCTAGTCAACCCATAATTGGCTTCCCATATTCTAATGCTAATTTAATTAAAACATCACTTGCATACACTATACTAGACAAAATGCAGGCAACTTTCTTGGTTCCTCAACCTAGCAACACATGCATGGAACATGACTTTAGAAAAGGGAGTAAAAGATTTAAAGTAAGGGATAATTTGGAGAGCATTGGCTAAAAATAATGGGAAGAGAAAAACTACTAAAGAACTCAGATCCGTAAGATTAGAAACAACATCAAAGCAAGTAAGATTCCTTAAATTCCAAAATCTACAAGGAGTGTTCAACCTTTCTACTCTTGCAATGAAGTAATCGATCCGATAGAATTAGTCACATGATTAAAATCCTAAAAAACAAGACATTAGATGACATGCATATTCACACAATGGGTGTGTTGACAAAATAAGTGTTGGGAATAAAGACCCTCGTGCCTTTAAATGTGCTCGCGTGTGAACACACCCTTAGCACTTGTACTTTTATATATATATATATATATATATATATATATATATATATATATATATATATATATATATCTCTCTCTCTCTCTCTCTCTCTCTCTCTCTCTCTAAAAACCTAAAGTGGTACACTCATCATGGTACCCACAAATTGTGCACACTCTCTACTTTGCTCTCTCTCACTCTCTGTGTATCTCAGCACATAAGGAACACCAACTGTCTCAATCTTTGTGCCTCCCGGTCACTACAAACTGGTATTAGAGCCAGGTTGAGGCATTTTGTACTTTTCAGAGTTCGTGCAGGTCAACAAGTCACGTCTTGGTCAGGCAACAATTCTAGGGTGCATGTGCAAGACAAAAACGTCATCTCTAGATAGACAACATGTTGTTTTGTGACCTGGCAAGCAAGCGTGAATCAGGCAGCATTTTTTTTGCAACGTGACTATAGGTGATTGGCGGGAGCTGTAGGTGTGAATCGGGCAAACTTTTTTCTGCAACACGAATGTAGGCGACTGGCAAGAGCTATAGGAGTGGCATCAAGTGGCACTTTTTCTACAATGTGATTGCAAGGTGACAGGTCACAACTATTGCGGTTGGTCAATAGGAGCAGATCCATCATTTTCCCTTGCAAAATTTTAATTTTTCAAAGGTTTCCTGCAAACAAGCCCTTTGTCCCCACTAATAGGCATTCGTACGTGTAGACATAGTCAAGATTTTTGGTAGATTTAGGCCCAGAAATTTGGGGCTTTTCCCGAATTTGGGGATCTTAATGCAAAACTGGACAATCTGACTCAAAAATTACAAAGTCGGTGCACATTTGCCCGAGAATTTTGGGGCTCTAGTGAAATTCTTTCAATTTCATTGAAATTAGTGCACACAAGACTTGGAAAATTTGGGGATTTGTCCAGATTTGGTGCTTGCAAGATACAACAGTGATGTCTGTCTCAAAAATTGCAAGAATTTGTGACATTTTGCCTCCGACATTTAGGGCTTTTCATGTACATGCAAAAATTGGGTTGAAATTTACCCAATTTCTCGACATTGATTCACATTGGACCCCATGTAATTTGGGGCTTTTGTAGTTTGGGCAAAACTTGTGGGACATCCAACACTTGGAAATTTTGGGGGTTTTGCTGAAATTGCTCTATTTTGGCAAAATTGGCATGTTCTATGCATGACAGAGAAAATGGGCAAATGTGTGGTTGATGCTTTGAGCACAAAAATTTTGGGGCTTTTGACCATGCCTGTCAAATTTTATGCCTATGGGTACATGTACAGCAGAAATTACAGCTAAATTTTGGGGTTTCTCATGTAACGTGATGCATATGCCCTTGGAACAGATGTAATCAATTGTGGAATGATGTAACACATGGTTTGGTGCTTTTGAAAATTTAATTTCAAATCTAAAATCTTTGCTTCTACGTGGTCATTTATTGCTGGTTGGTACTTGTTTGTACCTTGGTCATTTGGGTGATAGTTTGGGCCTACATTTGTTGGATTTTTTGTCACATTTGGGCTAAAAATCATGGCTAGCAGCAGTGACAGCAATAATCTCATGCACATAAAGAAGCTTGAAGGAGCACATAACTTTGCAGTTTGGCAAAAAAGTGCTACAATATCCTGTTGCAAAAGAAGCAGGCAAAGCCAATTAAAACCAAAGGGGCAAAGCCCGCAGACATGGAACAGAAAGATTGGAATGAGTTAAATGAACTTGCATGTTCAACCATCGAGCTATCAATTTCTGATGCCTTGTTGTTTAAGGTTTGGACTCTGCATATGCTATATGGACTCAACTGGAAGAACTATATGCATAGAAGAGTGCTGCAAGCAAAGTGTATTGGCTGAAAAAGCTTATGGATTTGTGTATGAAAAAGAGCAATGTCTACTCACTTGAGTGAGTTTAACTCTATTTTTAGCCAGATGGTTGCCTTGAAGTTCTTGATTGATGAAGAATTTAAGGCTATGTTCTTGCTTTGCACTCTTCCAGAGAGTTGGGATATAGGACTGCTATGAGCAATTCCAATGCGATTCTTTTGTATGCTAATGTAGAGAGTGCTCTACTAATGGAAGAAATGAATCGGCAAAACAATGCATCCAGTAAGTCTTCTAGTGCTTTGCATACTAGGGGCAGATCACAACAGAAAGGCAAATCTAATAGCAAGGGATGCAATAAATCACATGGCAAAGATGTTGAATACCACCATTGTGGTAAGAAGGGTCACTTTAAACGTGATTGCTATAAATGGAAGAAAGAGAAAGGAAAGGGAAAAAATATAGATGATAGCAAGGAAGAGAAGAAAGAGGGTCAACCCAAGAAGAGCAGTGTCAAAATTGAAGAGGTGAATGTAGTCGCTCATGACAGTGAGGACAGTGGGAATGGTGTACTTTTGGTCTCTTCACACTTTGGTGCACATGCTTTACTTGCAGATACAGATGAGGACATGCATACCTGGATTCTCGATTCAGGTGCTTCCTTTCATGTCATCCCTCATCGAGAGTGGTTCTCTCAGAGGCCTATACAGGGGGTCGACATGGTGTTGTCCATCTTGGGGACAACTATGCATGTGACATTGCAGGTATTGGCAGTGTGGAGTTGGAGTTTCAGCATGGCTCTGTCTTTGCACTTCAGCATGTATGGCATGTACCTTAGCTCAAGAAGAGCTTGATTAGCACAGGGCAGCTAGATGATGATGGTTTTCATACCACCTTTGGTGATGGAAAATGGAAGATCTGTAAGGGATCTAGAGTGATTGTTAGAGGTTGTAAAAGTGATACTTTGTATCCTCTCCATGTATCTAGTGTGAGTGATCATATTGTTGTCGTGACCGAGTAGCCAAGCGTTTCTTTGTGGCATGGCCAGTTCGGACACATGAGTCAAACAAGAATGAAAGTGCTTTCTCGTTTGGGTTACTTGCCTTGTCTTCGTCATGCTGATTTTTAGCATTGTGATCATTGTATTTATGGTAAACATGCACAAATGTCTCATAAAAAGTCTATTTCGTTAAAATCTTCTCCTCTAGAGTTAGTACATTCAGATGTGTGTCAGATGCTAGGATTATCTTTAGGGGGAAAGAAATATTTTATCACCTTTGTTGATGATGCTACATGAAAGGTATGAGTTTATCCTATTCGTGGCAAGGATAAAGTGCTTGACAAGTTTAAATTTTTCTTGGCATTGGTTGAAAATCAAATTGATAAGACTCAAGTGTCTTTGCTCTGATAATGGTGGGGAATATGTGTCCAAGGTCTTTCAGGCATTTTGTGCTCACTGTCCCTCTTAGTCTACCCCAAAATGGAGTTGCAGAGCATATGAATCAGACCATACAGGATAAGGTCCGTATGATGATGTCTCATGCTGCATTACCCCATGGTTTTTGGGTAGAGGCTGTTATGACTGCTGTACACTAAATTAATTGGTCACCAAATAGGTCTTTGGGGCCAAATAGGTCTTTGGGGGGGGGGGGGGGGGAGGGAGTTCCACAAGAAGCGTGGTTGGGCAAGCCATCTTCATATGCTCACTTGAAAGTGTTTGGCTACGAGGCTTTCGTGCACATTCGTAAAGAAAAACGCAGCAAACTTGAGCCAAAGTCCTGTAAATGCATTTTCCTAGGATATGGTGACGAGGGTGAAATGGGGTATAAACTGTGGGATCCCAAGAAAAGGAAAGTAGTACACAACAATGATGTTATCTTTTGGGAATATCGCATGCATAAACAACCCGAAAGGATTGAGGAGGTCCTTAGGGTTGTATTCCAGGAAGAAATACCTTTTGGACAGCAAAATGTGCCCGTTGTACAACATCAAATACCTATTGTAAATGAACATGTAAATGCAAAAAATAATGCTAGAAATGATCAACCAGCTATTGCCCATGATAATGAGCCACTACATGTGCAGGAACAGCCTGGACAACAAGCTGTTAATGCTTATTTGTAGGCTGAAATGCTAGGACAGCAAGCTGAAAATGCTCAACAGCCAACAAACAATGATCATTGGGTTAGGAGATTGTCTAGGGCTACTAGGCAACCTGATAGATTCATTCCTGGTGCAAATAATGTGGCTGATTATGTCATGTTGATTGACTGTGGTGAACCGTCTTGCTTCAAGGAAGCAATGGACAGACAAGATAGCAAAAAATGGTATAAAGTCATGTTGTCAAAGATGGAATCTCTTGAGAAAAATGGCACCTGGGACTTGGTACAGCTACCTAAAGGTCAGAAAACACTTCCATGCGAATGGGTTTACAAGATGAAGGTCACTTCTGGTTCCTCACCAAAGTACAAAGCAAGATTGGTTGCAATTGACTTTGATGAGATTTTCTCTCCTGTATTCAAGATGAATACATTGAGAACCAATTTAGGCTTGGTTACAACTAAAGATATGGAGCTCATACAGATGGATGTACATACTGCATTCTTACATGGTGATCTGCATGAAGATATATATATGCAATAGCGTGAAGGGTTTGTTGAAAAAGGGAAAGAAAAGATGGTATGTAAACTCAAAAGAAGTTTGTATGGGCTGAAACAAGCACCAAGAGAATGGTATCATAAATTTGATACATTTATGCAATCTCAAGGTTTCTATAGAAGTCAAGTAGATCACCACTTATACACTAAGAAGGCAGCAGATGGCAGCTTGATTATCTTGGTTCTGTATGTTGATGACATGTTGATTGTTGGCAGGGATACTCATGCCTTGAATTCATTGAAGCAAAGTCTTCATGGCAGTTTGGACATGAAGGATCTTGGTGATGCAAATCACATTCTTGGTATGTGAATACTTAGAGATAGGTCAAAAGGATTGCTCTATCTATCTTAGCAGGAGTATATCTCCAGGTTTTGCAGCGTTTCAATATGGAGGGGGGGAAAAATTTGGGGTTCCATTGCCTCCATATGTGAAACTCAATGCAGAAGAAAGCTCTATATCTATTGATAAGAAGGCTGAAATGGCCAAGATACCATATGCTTCAGCTATTGGCAGTTTGATGTATGCTATGGTTTGCTACACGTCTTGATATTGCCTTTGCAGTGGGAGTGGTTTTAACAGATACATGGCAAACCCTGGGAAAAAGCATTGGGATGCAATGAAAGGTATTATGAGATACCTCAAAGGCACAAAGGAGTTGTGCATTTGCTTTGGAAAGCAGAAGGAATCTGTTGTTGGCTTTATGGATGTGGACTATGCTGGTCATGCGGATTGCCGAAAGTCCACTTCTAAGTATGTGTTTACTTTCATAGGAGGAGCAGTCTCTTGGATCTCCAGGCTACAAAAGTGTGTTGCATTGTCTACTACAGAGGCAGAGTATGTGACTGCCACTAAGGCATGCAAGGAGGCTTTATGGCTTTCATGTCTGGTGGGAGAGCTTGGCATCACAAAGTTACTTGTTCTCCATTGTGATAGTCATAGTGCTATCATGCTAGCATGGAATCTTGTCTTTCATGCAAAGACGAAGCACATATAGGTGAAGTCCTACTTCATTAGAGATGTACTTGATAGCAAGATCATTGAGCTTGTCAAAGTGCATACAGATGATAATCCTACAAACCTTCTCATGAAGGGTCTTCCAGCAGAGCGGTTTGCTCATTGTCAATAGATGATGGGAGTTGGATAGATATATGTATTTCATCTTTGTACATACCTAGACTTAGTTGATTCTTTTCTCCTCTTAAGGCACATTGCCTTTAGGTGGGAGGTTATTGGGAATAAAGGCCCTCATGCCTTTAAATGTGCTCGGGTGTGAACACACCCTTAGCACTTGTACTTACATATATATATACCTATGTAAAAACCTAAAGTGGTACACTCATCATTGTACCCACAAATCGTGCACACTCTCTACTTTGCTCTCTCTCTCTCTCTCTCTCTCTCTCTCTCTCTCTCTCTCTCTCTCTCTTTGTGTGTCTCTCTATGCGTAAGGAGCACTGACTGTCTCGATCTTCGTGCCTCTCGGTCACTACAATAAGCACATGATCATGATTTTTATTTTGCTTATTTGAAAGCATCATTAGCTACATATGTAAGATATTTTGCAATTTGCGTGACCTACTCATTTCTTTGACTGGCTTATGAAAAAGAGGCTCTTTCCATCCAATCAAGAAGTAGGGATGATACACAATTGGCAACTAAGTATAGAATAGGACCTAGTTGCTAGTGTTGATCTCACCATGCTTCATGATATACTCATGTGGTGCAACAAAGAAAGGTGTTAAAGGCATCATTCATTGGTCTCTTAAGGCCTCTTTGATGGGGACAATGGTATTAAAATGCCTTCAAATGTAACTACAAAGCAAAGCTCTATGTGTACTTAATGATGTTGGATGTTGATGTGCACATTGTACTCAACCATATGCTCAAAGTTGAAGTAAAGAACACTCAAGCAAAATTCCCAAGGAATTGTTATTCTGATGATAAGGTGTCACTAACTATCTCTCTATCAAGAATTTTATTTTTCTTTCTTAGCTTCAAAAATATTGAAGGAAAACCTAAGGGGACATTATTTCACCATTAGAGTATGCAATATGTGACATGCATTCTCATCTCTTTAGAAAACATGACAAATATTTTCTCTACTCCTTTCTTGTTCTGAGAAGAAGAGACAAAGTATGACTTCAAGTTCACTCATTTCTTTAGAATCTTTAAGGTCATCTCACACCTAGCTCAGAGGCTAGACTTTATGGGAGTCTTGCAAGTATAGTAAACAGGGTGTGGCATGTGCTTTTGCCCCTATAGTTACAAAAAATATGGCTCTCTTTCCATAGAAAGTCTATTCAAGACTCTATGTGTGAATTTTCCCTTGTACTTTAATCTAGACTTTACACGTACTAATGGCCATTTCCCCCAATCACAATGGTCTCATAGGAATTTTCCTCTACACAAAATTTAGAAGCCATGTCGAATAACAAGTATTCATTGAAGCACGTTCGGGCAATCTTGATACTAAGTATTGAATAATTGAGGAATTACAATATACAATTGATGTAGTCTTGTTAGTATACACAATACAAAGATGAAGATAGATGTTGGCAAGAAACATGTTACTTTTTTAATTTTGGAAGAAGGCTTAAATAATGGAGAATGTTATCATGAAAGTTGTAACACAGTTAATGTCTTCTCATACATAAGTCTTTATCTAATTAATGTATAGTTTACTACATCTAGATTTGAATTTTGAAAAGAAACTGCAAGGGCCCCAGTCACTATCAATGTGATTCAATGATTTTGCAAGCCAAGAATATGGTTGTTTCCTACGTAGAGATGGAGATCACATTATTTTTGGTTAGGATGGTAATAAGTTGACTCACATTTAGAATCCTAGAGTCTTCGATATTTTGTTCAACAAGTCACTTTGATATTTATCTCATTAATACAAGCTCATGTTACAAAGAAAAAAACTTGTCATCTTGTGAGAGCTTTGCTAATCTTCACTAGCATTCTGTGCGCGCTTCGCGCGCACAGAACGCTAGGCTACTTCATGGCAGCTTCGTTGCCTTGAAGCGGCAAGCAAAGTTGCCATGTTATCGCACGACAACTTCGCTCAACAATCCATTTCTCATATTTCTCTCTCCTATTTTTCCTCTCTCTCTCTCCCCCAAATTCCTTGTCTATTTTTTTTTCTCTCTCTCTCTCTCTATTTCTTTGCCTTCTATTTTTTTTCCTCTCTCTCTCTCTCTATTTCTTTGCCTCATATTTTTTCTTTTCTCTTGGTTCTCTCTCTCTCTCTCTCCTTTTTTTCTCCCCCCTCTCTCCTCTCTTTTCCTTCTCTCTCCCTCTCCTCTTTTTTCCTTTTTCTTCTTCTTCTTCTCTCTCTCTCTTCATTCTCTTTTTAAAAATTTTATTTTCTCTCTCTCTCTCTCTCCTCTCTTTTCCTTCTCTCTTTCTCCTCTATTTTTTATTCTCTCTTTTTAAATTTTATCTTTTCTCTCTCTATAATTCTCTCTACATATTCTCTCTCTCTTCTTCTTCTTTCACTTTCTTTCCCTCCCAATCTTTCTTAAAGTATGTAAATTTTATCTTTTTCCTATATATAATTCTCTCTTTATGTTTATATTCTCTCTCTTCTCCTCTCTCTCTCTCTCTCTCTTTCTTTTTTATTTTATCTCATTCTCAAAATGTGTGAAAAACTATGTTCGAAAAATTTTAAATTAAAAAAAGCTTTTAAAATGTTTAATTAAAGAAAAGTTTAAATTAAAAAGTTTAATCTAACTGAGAGAGAGAGAGAGAGAGAGAGAGAGACTTTTGATTTAAAAAGAAGTTTGATTTAACTAAAGGAGAGAGAGAGAGAGAGAGAGAGAGAGAGAGAGAGAGAAAACCTAGGCCCTACACATGAGAGAGAGAGAGGGGGGAGGGGGAAAGAATTTAATTAAAAAGGGGATGGGGAAAAGAAAGAGAGATTATAAGTGAGAGAGAGGAGAAAGGGTTTTAATTTAAAAAGGGGGGGGAGGGGGGAGGGAAAGGCTTTAATGAAAAAAAGGAAGGGAAAGAGAAAACGAGATATTACACGTGAGAGATGAGGGGAAGGGGGTTTTGATTGAAAAAGGGAGGTTTGGAAAAGGGGGTAGGTTCGGGAAGCCCTGGCTTTCCGAACCTATAGCTAAAATAATATAGTAGTAAATAGTAGTAAGATATAGTAGTAAGATGGAACAAGGACACTTATTTTGATGTGGAGTGCATTAGCTCTTTGCATAAGATTAGAACCCCTTTTGAAAATGAAAATCAAGCTTCATGTTGAGGGTCACTACTCAAGCATTCAATCTCTTAGGAACAATTACATTTAAAAGGTATCTTGTCTATAGTGGGATGGGATTGTTTTGTTGAACGTGTCACTTTGATACTTATCGTTAATAATGCGGTGGTACAAAGAAAAAAACTTGTCACTCTTGTGAGAGCTTTTTCTTAATAATGCGGTGGAGAAGTATATTAAAATAGAGAAAATATTTACATGACAAGGGAGGCCTAAAGGCCCTCCCGCCTATGCAAAGCTCATACAAGTACAAAATTGCATGTGCCACATTGGCTTAATAATGAGCCATTTGTAAGGAACTTTAAAGACTTGGGTTTGATGTTTGAGTACTCTTGTGAGAGCTTTGCTAAAGTTAGTGGGCCAAGGACTTTTATTTTGATGTGAAGTGCATTGGCTCTTTGCACAAGATGACGAAAATCAATCTTCATAACAATATAAAACTTGCATTATTTTTTCTATAAAACACTTAGTGTTTAGGGTCACTACTCAAGTATTCAATCTCTTCGCAAGTCATTTAAAAGCAAGTGACATGGATAGGCCTTAGATCTTCTAGCCACCACTTTTGTAAGATTTTTTGCTTGCTTTTATTGGTGCAATAGAGATGTATTTGCCTAACTATGACATACATGGAGTATATAGCACAAAGCAGACATATTAGTTGAGTATTGTTACAACATATTAGTTGAGTATTGTGACAACATATTAGTTGAGTGTTGTGACACATGGGACGACTCACTTTGTAGCTAAGCACAAAACTTACACTTACAAAATATGTTGTGGATGGACTAAGCACAAAACATGGAGAATGGAAAGGTTACATTGTTCGAGGAAGAATGTCTACTGCAAACTTGGTTGCCAATGCTGCCTATCTTCCTGTAACCCACATCAAAGGAGGAGGTGACACTTGCTAGCCTTTATTATGTGCTTTGAGACAGATATTTACAAAAATTATGTGTACTCTGTTGGAATCTACTGTTTGGAGGGCTCTAACTATTGGAGACAGTAAAATGCGCGCCCCCCCACCCCCCCTCTCTCTCTCTTCCCCCCCCCCCCCCCATAGCATTAGACACATTCTCTCCCTCTCTGTGTCTGTCTGTCTCTCTCTCTCTCTCTCTCTCTCTCTCTCTCTGTGTCTGTGGATGTTGATTTGGTCCTCTCAGAAACCGACTTTCATCATTTGAGCTCCCTTGGGCCACCATCCATTTCGGATCCTGTTTGCTCGACAATATTCTCCCACCTTCCTAATCCAGCCGGCGTCTAATCCATCCTGTAATCCAATAAAATCCTGACATCAATAGTCACTATCTTCATCTTTTCTTCCCCGTGTGGTAAGGTTTATCCCTGCTGATTAAAAGAAGCATTTTCTTCCCTTACAAAGATCAGAGTACAGTCGGTTTTAGGATTCGTCTCTTATCAAATTAATCAGGGTTTTTCTGGAAATCGGCTGACGATGCTAGAAGGCTACAGATTACACACAGATGTTTCAACATGTCTCCTTTTTTCTTTCCTCTTACTCGGACTAGGCAGCTATGCTGCTCTGCATCCTGCAACTGCGACGTGTTTTGATGGACAACAACTTCGTATGGCAGGTGAGAGAGATGTCGAGCATGATGGGATTGCAATTTTCTTCATGAGGATTTTGTATGATTGCTTCTTGTCTTTCTTATGTGCAATTGTCTCTGGCCGGCATCAACAAAATGCCTGTTTGTTTTCAATGTTTCTGCATTGAACCGAAGAAAGCGCATTTCAGGGGACAGGGGAGGGCTAAAACTGTGACTTTTATGCCTATCGAAGTGATTTGCCATTCCGAAATGTGCTCATATCTAAACAGAGATTAGTTCTGATATTGTCTGGATTATTGTGATTTCCCCCCCCCCCCCCCCCCCCCCCCCCCCGGCTTGTCATCCCCCAATTTGCATTGTGGTTTATCTGTGAATTCTACTGCAGAGTATACAACATCGCTTCCTCATCATCGTCGCAGTCTGCAGCAACTGGCTGCCCCCTCCCCGCTTCCTGAAGAAAATATCAGTAGCAACTTTCTCATCTTGGCCCAAGATCGCACGGAAAGACGAGATCCCCTAGACAGCTTCAAAGTCTATCGTGGAGGGTGGGACATTAGAAATGGGCATTATTGGGCTGTAAGTACATATTCTTCTTGTGATCTTCTGATCATTGTTACTTGATTGTGGGGATAAGCTAACTATGCATAGTGTCTGAAAGATGTAGTGTCTCCCAAGTGTCTGAGTGATGCAGAAATCTGTTCATGACATTGTGCATGCTTCAGGTCATGAAACTGGTCTCGGCTGCATGTGTGGATATCATTTAGTTAGTTGCAGTTGATTTTGTCCGTTCGTGATTGTGACTGTGCTCAAAGTATTCTATTCCGCACATTTTTGACCTTAAAATACAGCAAACGACTGTGGACCAAGTAGCGGAGCTCGACTTGATATGGGAAAACCTTGGCTCAAAAACCCATTGAGTGCATCGATTGGCAGGCAGATACATGAGTAAATGGCAGAATTGTTATAATTACTCAAAGAAAATGCTGTTTTTTGTGGCACAGTGACCATAGGAAGATCAGCTCTCAGGCTGCAAAGCGCGTTCAATGATCATTGGAAGATTGCCAATGTCTGGGAATCTCTGCCTGATCTCATCTTACATTGGATAGTGATATAGATAGTGTTCCTCCGTCCCAAGCTTCATTTGGCATTGCAGTAATATCTGCGGATCATATTTTGCTGTGGAAAGGAGGTGGTGAGGCCCACATGCATGCGTGCGTGCACACACACACACACACACACACACTCCATGCCCACAGTCTATGAATGCAAGCCCCGTTAAATAGTTTGATTCAACTCATTGATATTGTTTGATGTGCAGTCGGTTGGTTACACTGCAGCTCCTGGTTTTGTGCTGGCAGCGGCCTGGTTGCTACTTGGACTATGCCATATTTTGCTTCTCTGTTTCTGCTGCTGCTGCTGTAGAGATAAGCTGCATGGGAAACATCAAGGCGGCAATCTGTTTCCTTTTCTGTTTTTACTTCTCTTTACTGGTGCTGCAGTGTAAGTTATGCGCTGGGGGAGACTAGCATTGTCTTAACATCCTCAACTATAGTATGCCTGCATTAAATTATAGGAAAGTTCTCACATGGAAGTATTGACATATGAAGTGGACTGATTTTTCAGGGCAGGCTGTTTTCTGGTGTACATTGGTCAAGCAGAGTCCCACGATGAGCTATCTAATACACTGGATTATGTTGTTCTAGAATCAAATGGAGTGGTTTTGCGGCTCCATAGTGTCTCAACAGCTCTTTCAGATGCTCAACAGTTAACTGTTCTGCAGTTCGCGCTTCCGGATGCAGACAAGAAAAGGATAGTGGAATTGAATCAGCAGATAGACCGAGCCTCGACAACATTGCAAAACAGAACAAAAGAAAATGCAGATAGCATAATGTCTGCTCTGAATAGTGTGTAAGTGTTCTGCTCTTTGAGGTAGCTACGAAGTTGCCTGTCCTGCAAGATTTCTGCCATTGAAGCCATTCTAGTCATGGTTAGCTTCAACTAATGAACAGAGTTCGTCTTCAGGCGACTTGCAATGATCATCGTTGTTGGTGTCATGCTACTTCTGGAGCTTCTTGGATTCCGTAATCTCTGGACTCTCTCTCTCTCTCTCTCTCTCTCTCTCTCTCTCTCTCAGATCTATCGGTAAGAATCAGGCCAGACCTATCAGTAAGAATTCCAAACCTCCCCCTCCCCCCCGGCCCTGCTGCCTGTTCCCTTCAAGGGGGGAATGGCTGTCGGGAACGGGGGACTGGAACATTCCCGTCTTGGAACGTATTCCCTGTTTCTGACCATCAGGGAACAATATACCGGCGTTTTGAAGCCCGCGAACAGTCTTCCATTTCCAACCCACCCCCCTTTAAAAAAGACCCAAGAAAATAAAAATACAAATAACTGAGAAAAGGAAATCCACCTGCTCTAGTTTACTTTCTGTGTCTTGAGATCTCAAATGCATTTTCTTTTCTGCCTGTGCAGTGTTTTCCATACTGGGCATGTTGCCACTGATGTACATGTAAGTGCTCTTCGATGGAAAGCAAATACTTTTCTTTTAGCCTTGAGGTCCATCACTGAGCTGTGTATTCTATCTGCTGACAGCATTTACAAGTTATCTGATCGCATGGGTAAGG
Source organism: Lygodium microphyllum (assembly GCF_053477565.2). Lineage (NCBI taxonomy): Eukaryota > Viridiplantae > Streptophyta > Polypodiopsida > Schizaeales > Lygodiaceae > Lygodium > Lygodium microphyllum. The sequence goes on along the minus strand of NC_141136.1, from coordinate 152,099,249 downwards.
GCATTTATGGCATTTTACTGTCACTTCTGAGTTCCTTTTAATGCAGGTTGGTGTTTTTGGGCTGGTTCCTTGTTGCTGGTACCTGGATTTTATGTGGAATATACATCATGCTCAACAAGTGAGTACAGAAAAGAAAGCAATATATGGTTAGACTTTTGTTTAGTCTTAATTGTGTTGCCATTTGTGAGCTTTTAATAAACCGCATCATGTTCGACAGTGCGGTTGGAGATACTTGCATTGCTATGCAAGAATGGGTTGCTAATCCCTCTGCCACAACCAATCTGGATGACATTTTACCGTGTGTGGATATCCGCACCACGAATACGACATTGGCACAAAGTCGAAGGGTGGAGAATGAGACAGTTATGGGCATTAACACTGCAATCACAAAGTTCATCAACAGTAACCCGAATACCCAGCTGCCTTTGATGTGCAATCCTGTGGCTCCAGAGCTATCACCTCCTTCCTGTGTCAATGTATCAAATGCCTCTACGGTGAGGGGCAATTATGCATTCAACTTTTGACCTTTTAGTCTGCATTGCTTTGATGCATAGGCTCTTTTTTGTTAATATTATGGGATCGAACAACCTTTAATATCATTGCATATGTTTGAACTTGTATGGCTGCAGGAATGGGGGAAATTTGCATGCAATCAAAGCAACAGCAAAAACTGTTCTTTGACACCAACAGTGTTTGATCAACTTGATAAATCAGCCACGGTTGTGAATGCCCTGAACAATGACATACCTTTCTTATTAGATTTGCAGAATTGTGTTTTTGTGCGCCAGGTTTTTACGACTATCCAAGAAGATCATTGTCATCCACTACGGAAATATCTCAAATGGCAGTACATTGGGTTAGCATTGATTTCAGGAGGCTTGATGTTTGCAATATTGCTATGGGTAGTCTTTAGCAGGAGGAGGAAACATAGGTTTTTACACAGACGGTCTAATGATCAATTTTTGCAGAAGGGTACACCTCAAGATGGAGTCTAACTTGATAGATTCGCAATGCTCTCTCTCTCTCTCTCTCTCTCTCTCTCTAATAGCCTTCAGACTTTTCCCCTAGCCTGTTCACCCAATACTTCAAATATGGTGTGTGATTTTCTCTTTTGTAAAGATTCATTGTATGTACAGTGCAGATTTTTCCCCTCCTGGGGCTTCTAGACCTGGGTTGCATGCTAGTCAAAAGTGTGTACTTCGTATGTTTAATGGGAGCTATTGGCGTTATTGCAGTCCTATGCTGCTTTGAAGTTTGCATGGCATGGGTGAAAGAGCTAATTATGGGTAGTAGTCTGTTACTCCAAACTGTCTCTCTGAAAGATGGAATTGGGGTTGCATCAGGCAAAAGCAATTGTCAAGGAAAGTTCACAGTGAGTGTAAATCGACAAAGGTGGCAGTAAATGGCTTTCTTTTTTTATTGCTTTAATCTGAAGTGCTTACCAAGAAATATGGATAGATTGGTTCAAGAAAGAACCTTAAATTTTGTTGGGCTCCTTAATGGGCAATCATTTGTAACAGTATTTTGCATATGATAATATTCTAATCTACTAAAATTGGATAAGGTCTCTATTGACACCCTTTTGGGACTGCACGATGAATTTGCTTCAATTTTAGGTTCTATGGTAAGCAATTCTAAAACAAAACTCATTTATATTTGGATTGGTGTGACCCCTCATGTGACCCTCCCTAGGTGGGTGATGGATTATGGATTCCATTTTATACGACACGGCCAGGTTTTTCAATATCTTAGTGCTTTGCTAGGTGTGGTTGACACAAATGGGCAGTGTTTAGATTAGCTTCTAGCCAAGGTGAGGATCAAGCTTGCCAAAAGGTTATCGGCCTAGTTGGTGATGATTTCAAAGATTGTATTGTCCTCTTATGTGATCTATGTTTGGGGCAACTTTCTTGTTTCTTGTTGCAACCTAAAAGGAAATGGATGCTCTAATGCTTGGGCTAGAAATTGGAAAGACTGAAATTTTTCCAACTAAAGCAGTTGTTCAAAACTATCCGGCTTTGCAATAAATAATATGGCTTTGAGATAAATAATTTGGTCCTACTTGGAAGTCAAAGTAGTTTGGTTGGATGTTAAGAAGGCATTGAATAGGGTTAGTTTTGTCAACAAACAAGTATTGCCAGGTAGTAAAGGAAAATTCAATGATGATGATGAGGTCAAATTTTGACACATCTTGAGAGCCTTGGCTATTATGAAAATTTGGTTTGTTAGAAATGCTCTAATGTTTGGCAGCGCAAAGAATGGATTTGTGTTATGCCTACTTTTCTAGGAAAAGTCTTCAACACTAGTGCTCTCATGGAAAGCCTTTATATCAACAACTAAAATGCTCAGGAAAGTCTTGTAATTATGTTTTTGTATCCCTTTTGTCTTATGGACTTGTGGTACTTTGGTTGGTCCTTAAGATGACTTATTTTCTCTAGCTTAATATAATTTTACTCATTTGCATTAACAAAAAAGTAAATATTTTTCCTTCCATAACGGTATTTATCTTCACCTCAAAGACAAACTTCTCTCCCTCACATTTTCTTCAACAATAGAGCAGTAAGCATAATATTAGGGTTGATGTTTTCCCATAGTTAGGAAATTACATTGTAACACATTGACGCTCAACAATGTTGTCTTCATGTTAGTTCTTTGACCTAACGACCAAGAAAAATATACATAATTGCTCATATGTATTTGCTATTGACTTATAAATGAATAAGTAATACTTGGTGAGACAATACACATGGCCCTAAGCATTGGTTGAACTGTATGCACATTGTGGTGGAATAGATGCAAAGTGACATGGCATGACAAATCTAGGAGGTCCCATTACTCTAGTCCTTGGGCATTTATTTGGTGTATTAGGGAGAGACATTGTACTCAAGATCCAATGGGTATACATATGGAGATCAAAGGTAGCCATATAATCTTACCTATATATGTATAAGAGCTCACATATAAGTAAAAGGATTACTTATAGTGTCCTACAAGGCTTCTACAAATGATGGCACTTGTATAGTATAGGTTGTAAGGTTTATTGCACTTCCATTTGAAAGGCTAAAACACAATAGCAATGGAAAATAGGAGTACCCATCTAGCCAAAAATAAAATTAAACTAAAGAATGGAAACACTTAAAAGAAGCATTATCAAGATTTTGTAGATGTAAAAAAGATTGCTATCATTTAGCAAGAAATGCCATTGGCTAATAAAGTTACAAATAAATTTAACGATGACATATTGAGATTGCACGTAAGCATATATGAAAGAAAATTTCATTCTTGAAGTAGGGAATGAAATATTACATCACTAATTATATAATTTAAAAAACTTCATTGTATAAAATGAACATGCAATATCTAACAATAATAGCTATGAGAATCAAATGTTATAATGTTTTTGTAAAAATTCATTACATAAATATTGATGATGGCATTTATCATATCATCTTTCTCATCAAACAAAACTTTCAAATAATGTGGTGGCTTTGCACGAGAGAATGCAACATAGAGTTTCCAATGAGCTAAGATTTAACTTTTTTAGATCCAATCCCAATACAATAATATTTGTCATAGTGATTTGTTGACTACCATTACAAATGCCAAACAAATAGGAAATTGCATCCCTTTCATAAAGAGAGAAAACATAATCTAGTTGGAATGAAAGAGATTGTTGGAACAAATGCTCTATATTTAATGATAGTTACTTTTGTTATCTCGATTCTCCATCTTATATGACCTTCTTGTCCAATGCCATGCATATAAGCATGGTGCCATTGCACAAACCCTTACAAAAATTCATATTCATGACAAAAGTTATTAGAGATATTATCTTTATAGCAAAAAAAGAAGGGGAATACCTCCTTTGAGGCCAACAGAATTAAGATATTCCACATAAAGTAAAGGAAGGAGTTTTGATTAGTCTTAGCAATGGAATTGTCACTATAGTATTTGTTTGACATCAACTACAATGCATGGCCCATTTAGAATTTCCACCTCAACATTTCAAGGTACATGATCAAAATCCTCTTTAAAGAATAACTTGTAATTATTTACATTGTGTACATCTCCATAAACACGTTTAATCAAGTCCTATATTGAGCTTTGATCTAGTATCATTCTAGATGGATTTCATAACATTCATCATTATTTGACAAACATTGTTTATCTCCAATGTCCATACAACTATTTACTAAGGTGACACCCATCAATTGCATACCTTTTGCATCAATTTCAAAACCTTTTTGTGGTACCAAAAATTGGAAAAATGTAGAGTCATACCCATAATATCCTCATGAACACCCTCAGAAATGACGTACAAATCCAACAACATTTTCCTCATAGCTACTCATTGGTACAACATGTAAAATCTTTCCTGAAATATCTACTAAGAAGAAGAACCAAACTTTCAAATAGCTTATCACAACACATGAAATTCTTTAGAGTTCTTTTGACTACCTCAAAAGTGTAATGATGCATCATTGGAGCTTCACCCCACAAAATAAGCCCAGTCTCTTTCAATAAATCTATAAGGTTACTCTAAGCAAGTAAATAGAAAGTGGAATGATTATTGAGTTCTTAGGGTATTTTAATTTGAGTGGGCTATACAAGTTTTGAAAAAAGTAATGCAATGATACTAGAGGATGTTGTGGGGCTAAGTCAATGCAACCAGACTATGTTACTTTGTGAATCAACAATTGTAGAGAAAAGTTTTTCCTAAACCAATTAGATCCATAAAAAGAAGATTCACATGAACTAGCCTCAATAGAATGTATTACTATTTAGAACATCATTCTTTTGTTCATATTTTAAATATTTATTCCATAACAAAGCAAATTCTCCCTTGTTTATTATGACATAAACCTATTCATCTTGGAGCAAAGGGTTTGCATAGTTGCATTCTCACCTCATGCAATCCAAATTGAGCAAAGTAAACCCATGTTGATGCAAAAGATCTTGCATATAAACCAAAGCTTCAATATTAACCTCATTCTATAAATGAACATTTGGTTTATTTTGCAAGGTCAATCGTTAGTGACACTTAAAACTCTTTCCAATGTTAACCAAGGGATAATGGCTAACATAAATACCATTCTTCATCAAGTTCTAACATACCCTTTGCTATGCAAGCTTCCTTGAATATGGAGTACAACACATTATCAATTATATGTAAGTCCTCAAAGGAAGTGTGTCCCCTACATACAATAACGAGTAGATGCAAACATTATTGTTGTTTGCATGTAGGAGCAATAAAGTAGATCCGATTACACATGTGATTGGATCTACTTTATAACTCCTACATATAGGAGACAAACAAAGTTCTCAATTGCACATCGATTTGTATTAATGTAGCTTTCTACAAGCATGGTCCATTCTACATGTGCAAGAGCAATAAAATAGATTTGATAACATGTTCTACACATGTAATTGGATCTACATTATTAGAAGTAGATAAGTGCAAATAAACCACCTTGTAAGAATTTATTTTTGAGCATTTTCCATTGTTGGAGTAAAAAAGTTGCAACATTGTTTCATTAGGCAAGTGCACTTTTGCAAATAGTGAAGATCAAGTTTCATTGTTTGCAATCATGAGTGTTATCAAAGTAAAAAAGTTGCAACATTGTTTAGTTAGGCAAGTGCACTTGAAAATAGTGAAGATCAAGCTTCTCATCATAAAGATGGTACTCAAATATCTATATGCTTAAGTAGAAATATATTTTGTATCCAAGTATCTCTCAATCTCATCTTTTACTAATTTCATTGAATCGTGCATAATTGTAGTTGCACTACAATGGAACTTGTAGGGATACTTTACAAATACTTAAATACAATAAGTGTAGAACATGCCTCCACATTTAGATATGTGTTATGTCTTAAACCCAAGTAAGGGTTGTAATACATAGTTTGATATAGAGATGGAAACTTATCTTTATCAAGAAGCTCAACAGACACTAATCCATCACAAAGGTAAATGTACTAATTTATCATAATGATATTGTGGCTAAAACGTAGCTCTAATGCCAAGAGCATGTGCAAATTAGATGATCCTCTCTTTTGGAATTCTATAAAAAAATATATCTAGATATGTTGCCAAAAAAGTGCTTCTTATTATCACATTCATCATATTTCCATATTCTTTTCATGAAAAACTCAAGCATAATATCTTGGCATTCCATAGGTAGTTTGGCCTAGTAACAAAGCATCATTTTTTCCCCCAATTAGCATTATGGGTCATGGTTATGAATAAAATGATTTTCCCTTGCTTTGCACAATTGCCATAGCATCTTAATATAGTTGGTACATGAATCTTTCTTTTAAATGCGAAGGATAGATATATTGTATAGTAAAAACATTTACATCATCCCATACAAAATGTGTGGGAAAGCCGCCTAAAGCTTCATCTCACAAATGAGCTTGACAACAGGTTTAAGAGCCTTGCTAGATCTAGACATAATCTTGAACATTTGAGAAATGTCCAACAAAATGCTGTTATAAAGATTAACAAGTGTCATCATGAATGGCTTATAACAACCAAAAACAATGTTATTTCTCAAAAACTAGATATTCATCAAAACAATCCCTCTTATGACATTCCACATTTTTTCAAAAGCTTCATTCAAATTACCACGATCCCCAAGCAATGTATGTTTCAAACTCACCACATGATGTAAATTAATCCCTTTCATTACTGACTTGAGTTTCTTCCATAGGGCCTGGCTCTCCTGAGATTCCTAGAAGAGATGTTTAACTGCTTCTTCTTTCCTTCTGCATAGAACACATAAGGGGGGTATATGCCTAAACTTAACAAGCTTATCCTTAATAGCAAGCTTGTTAGCAACAATCTCCACAAGAGTACATTCTTTCCAAATGAGGGGTTGCCCATTTCTTCCAAGTCATAAATCCTCCATGGCGGTCAGCCCTTTTCCAAGAGTCCATAGTTCTAAGCAGCCACCTAGCATTTGGCTCTCTAAAGTCAGGTCTCCCTTTGCAGACAGCTGTGTTGCAAGGGACTTGCCACATACATTAATCAAACTTTTAAGTAGAGATCAATCATTTATACTTAAACACACTATTAGTGAATTTGGGAATTTTCCACAAGTTTAGGACCTATGGTCAAAACTTTCTCTTTGCTATAATTCTCACATTGTTGCTCCAAATTTATTATTCAATAGCTCAACAGATTCCATTTTTCATAAGGTTATCAATGATGTGTCACATGATGGCTTTGGGAAACTTAAATATGTATTTTTGGAGTCCCAATATTCTAAATAATAAAGAATGGGACTTGAAAGATTCCCAAATTCACTAAAATTGTGTCCTTAGAGAAGTAGGACATTCATCTTTAGCTCTGCCTAGCACCTCGTATCAACCTCTTTATCATTCAACCCATAGTGGACCATAATCTATTCAAGAGAAAGAAGGGAGTTGGAGCTCTTGTCCCAAATAGTGTACCAACTTCTAACTCCCTTACACTAAAGTCTATAGGAAAAATGAGTGTTATGTTGAGTGGGTATGAAATTGGCATCATAAGAAAATGGAGTCAACTGTATGTTAAGGGCCAATGAAGCATCTCCCTTACCACTACAAGCACCTTTCCATGTGAAAATATTGCTACTAGTTTTCCAAGCAGAAATAATTTGGGTAGTAACTCTCCCAAACATCGAATATTAATCCTTGTGTCTTGTCATACCACTCCTCATTTGGCCAAATCTTGCCATATACTTTGCTAGTAGAAGTCCAATTCATGAGCAATATAGACCTTGGTTACCCTTCCCTAATTGTTTTCAAAAGGGAGATTTAAAATCTTTGTGCTTGCTCCTTGAGTGTTTCAAGGCCAAGTTCCCCTTCACTGATGGGCATGGTGGCTTGCTCCCATGGGACGGTGGGCCACCCTTTCACCTCCCCATATGACCACAGAATCTTCCTAAAAAGCACCTCAATCTTCTCACACTTTGACTTAGCAAAGGGAAATATAGATGCAACAAAGACAATCATAGGTGACTTGACAATTCTTAGTAATACAAGCATTCCAGTAAAGCCAATAATGAAGGTGAGTTTAGCATTAATTTTATCCTTTACCCCAATGGTAACCCCAAGATACTTGATGGCCTGACCTTTGGGAATTCATGAATCTGAATCTTTTTGACCCACTACCAACTATCCTCCCAAGATAGGAACACTAATTCAGATTTTGGATTACTGATTTTAGAACCTAATAAGTGAGAAAACTCCTCACAAATTCCTAGGAGTGCTCCGCATCTACTTGTACTATGCTGGAGCTATCATCATCAAGCATCTGGGTGAAAAAGTAGAACCATCGTGTAAGACCAACACGTGGATAGTCTGACTCTAAATGGCATAATCAATACAACATAAGAGGGGGTGGGTCACTAGAGCAAAAAAAAGTGGAGCAATAGGGCACCCTTGCCTTATACTACACTAAAGGGTAAGGTTGTTTGAGGCATATCCAATAATGAAAATTGTTATTGTAGCATTTGAGAATAGAGCTCCAATGAGACAATAGAATTGACTCCCAAAGGTTGCCTTCTCCAAAATTGCCAAGACAAACTCCCTAACAACTCTATCATATGCTTTTTCCAAATCCATGTTAATCAACAAAAAGTCCCCTTTGAGGGATAGTGCATGATCAATGCCCAAAATAATATTAAGAATGGCATCTTGGATATGCCTCCCATGAATAAAGTTGTATTGCTTGACATGTACCTATCGGGATAAGGACGTATTTAATCCTATTCGCTAGAGCCTTATCCATGAGTTTGTAGGGAATATTGAGCATTGTAAGAGGTTTCCAATGACTAGGTCTTATCCTCTCAGTAGCCTTAGGGATAAGTTTGATGATTCCTTCATTGGTTGTCTTGGACATACTACTTGAGACTTTGAATAGATTCAACATCTTACACAAATCATCAGCACAAACATCCCAAACAACAATGTAAAATTCTACAGGAAACCCATTTGGGCAAGGGGTCGACCCTTTTTCATTGATTTCAGCACAAATAGTAACTCTTCATTAGTAAAGGGTCTTGATAGGGCCAAGGTAACATCATCATCTATAAATTTATTCATGTGTTAAAGGAAAGTTTCCATCCTCCTTTCCCATTACAAAGGGGGGGTTGACCAACAATGGTAGACAAGTGCCATTAGGGCCAAAAATGCTTCAAAAAAGGTACTTGTAAGAAAATGATTAAGGTGTTAATTAGTTGAGATTTTGGAAGAATGAAAATGCCAAATTTGGTTGCTTAGATGTGATTAATGAGAGAATATTGAAATTTTTAAAGAGCTTAGCCATTAAATGTCCCTCATCTTTAAGTTATATCAAGGTTACCTTTTTGACCATTTTTTGTCTTGGAACTTGGGAGAATTTGTATTTTCGAGAAATGTCCACCTATATTGCGGTTTTTTTGCTTCCGCTCTTTCACCGTTCTCTTCTTTGTGCTCACTTTCTTATCACTGTGATCATTGATATGCTAAAATGTTTAGCAATACCTCTGCAAGTAATACATATGCGAGCACATACAAGTACAAACTTACCATCCAACTAGATCCAATTTATTCATATTGGAGAAGTATACATTGTCGAGTACTGATAGATGAGATGGAGGCCAATAGATTGTGAACTCAAGGAAAGAAATATATAGATTTGTGGGTGGATGGAAATATTTATCCCAAGGATCCTTCAACAAATAAACCTCCTAATTTTTTAAATATTCATGACTACGTGAGATATGTTGGGGAAGGTTATAATGGGATGCTTGGCTATTGTAAAAGGTTATACTCTACATCTTACACATACATGGCTCAGATGAATGAAACGAGAAAAGCATTATTTATTGCACAAACAAGCATTTCTGAGCTTAAAAATATGATTGAAGTTTTGAAAAATACTAATAAGTCATTATAAGACAAGCTAGCACACTTAAAGAAAACTCCAATAGGATTCAGAGAGAGAAAGAGATCATTAAAAAATATAACTAGCTTATGTGAGAGAGTAAAGAAAAGAAGATTGAATCTTGCAAAGAAATATGTCTCTAACATGTCGAGTGTTAATATTCGAGAGAGTGAGGAAAGAACCAGTTTTTTAAAAGAGACCATGAATAAAAATTATATTTTGAGGATTCTTAGGTCACCTTAGAATATGGATTTGAGAGGCCCAACTCTCAAAGAATTGGTCAAGACTTAAATGACACAGTAAAACCAAACGAAATTGTAAAGACATGTGATACTGTGGGCATTAGTCGAAAAGGTTATTGGGCTATCTCAAGATTATGGTTTAAAAATCTAAAATGTAATAGAATAACTGCATTTGGGTTACCTCGAGCCCTAAGAGTATCGGTTGCAAGGATTGCCATGAATCATAAGATTCCACAAATTTTTGGGGAATACATTCATATTGAAGCATATATGCCATATGAAAAGACAAAAAGAAAATCTAGTTTTGAATACAATGCATTTAACAATATATGGGTTGATCTAAGAAGAGTGCAGATTGTAATGGTTCACATGTGTAGACTCACGTTAGAGGAATGTCATGGTGTTTTGAAGTTTTCCTTGAAGTTAGATGAAGCACAGATTCAAAAAGGAAAAAAGATGGAAAGAGTTAGCATTTGCATCATGAACAGGGTATTGGAATACAACAATGGTGGGGGTCAAGCACCAATGCATAAGTTCCAGTATGAGATGGAGATTTGGTGGGTTGGTGCAACTTAGATATCGATAGAGAATCATCAAACATTGAAATGGTTGTTTACTCATACAGGTATTCCAAACATGATTAAGTCTCAAAGTGAAGGAAAAATGCTGGTTGTTGATGGGGTTAGCAATTTTAATGTGGAATGGCAGATGAGCGCTGACTTGAAAACTATCAAATGTATACTTGGAATATATAATGGGGCAAATGCAAAATATCCTTGTATTTATTGCATGGAAAGTGTTGGGTCTAAAGACTAGAGCAACATGCACCTTGTAAGAAGAGCCTCAATTAGAGACTCTATAGATCTAAGTAAAACAAAGAACAAGGAAGATATATGGGATCCAATTCTTTCAATTCCTCTTACAAATGTTCATATATGTACTTTGCATGTAGAGATTAGAATTATTGATAAACTTCTCAGGTTGCATCTTGATTATGCATACTCAATTAAGCCTTTGTCTTTATCGGATGAGTGTATTGACAAATGTGAGGCATTACTCTCCAAAATGGGTTTTCATGGAGGTTAAGTTCACTTAAGAAAAGATCCAACACTTTTAGGGAAAATAATAGATGTCTTGGCTAATGTCTCAATGGGAGGCTCAAAAGCTAGACATTTTTTAGGAAACCATATAGGAAAATATGTGAGCATTACTTGGGAGCATTGGAGAGAGTTGTGTGGGATAACGAGATACGTTGCAAGCACACCATGACTTGTATTTCTAAGAATCCAGGTTTGGAGACACCTCGATCTTCCTAAAGCTCCTCAAGCAACAAACGAAAACCTACACATATCTAGAAGAGTTCAAATGTTCGATTACAAATCTTGTTTAAGCAATAAAGGAGGCATGGAGAGAAAAAGATATCACATTTTATTTGGTAAGAGAGAATATTTAATCCAAGCTTTCTTTGATAAAATTTCCATTGGCATAAAATGATCATTACTATTATCAATTTGCAGCATATCCTTCATATCCATGGGCCTTACTTTGTGGAGGAGCAAGGCCCCCTAGCAACTTATAATGGCCAAGGCATGGAAAAATCTCACTATCAAGCATGTACAAGTTTTTTTTGAAGCACAATACATGGAGGAGGAGTTACAAAAAGCAACTCTCTTGAGGAGCTATTCAATTGGTTTTTTCGACAACAGCCTCAAAGAATGAATACTTCAACTTGAGAATTCATAGTATTTTTCAAGAAAGAAAAGTACAAAGCTAGCTCTTAGGAGTCTTTACATCATCCTCCCCCTTCGGGATATTTCCTCTATAATGCATAAATTTTATTCTCTTGTAGCCAACTATTGATTTTATATTAGTTCGGTTTGATGCCAAAGCATAAGATGAGAGGGCTAGAAAGTATCATCCTCTAGAAGCAAAGAAACCAGGACCATAACTAAAAATTCTAATTGTCGCAGTCTTCTCCAAAAATATCACCTTGTGTGCATTGTACTATAACCCTTGGAGAAACCAAGTAACCTTGTAAGTGCCTTGATACATAGTATAGACCATGTTGCTTCCTCTAAGAAGATGTTATGAAATACCAAGAAAACATGCGGATCAATTCTTGCTAAGTAATGGCCAAGTGCAACATCACCAGCTTTTGTCACTTTACCCCGTCCTAAGAAGTTATCAAAATCTTCAATCCCAACTGTAAAAAAAGATAAATGCCATATGAATTTTGAAATCAAACATATTAATGTATATCTTACAGAATTCAAGATAATAGTACCAATTGATTTTCATCATTCTCTAGCTTAGTTGGATTCCATATGTTAATTGATGATTGTGCCTCATTCGTATATTCTAATTCTTTAACATATTGTGACTCTTCTCTTCCAAAATTGGAAATTCCAAGTCGGTCTTGAAGGCTATGGAACTCCTCTTTAATAATCCCATACTCTTTCTCAGCATTTTTTGCCTTACAAAAACAAAGAGAAATTGTATCCCCTGCTTCAATAAACTTGTTGTCCATAATTTCGGTGTTAAGTTTAAGTAACTCTTCTTTTGATTCATTTTCAACATCAACAATTCCATTTGCAACATCAAAAGCCTCTGTAATGATTGCTTAACAATAATCCTCCCTAAGATTGAAGAGCCTTTGGATGTTTGCTAGTAGTATGTATTCCTTGTCCTTGATAGGGAAAGTTGGAAGTGAAGCAACAATATAAAAAGAAGAGTCACATACAAGATTTGCATTTGCATGGTTTTCTTCAATAATGGTCTCAGCTTTGAATTGGGCAACATCTAGTTTGCCAGCAATGTATGCTTCTTACTCAGGGTCCAAACATGCCTCTGCATCCTTGTCATTTGCTACCTCATCCAAAAGGCAGAAGTTGAAAAATTTTGGACCCTCTAATTGTTGTTAATAAAATTTAACAGGATATTTAATAAGAGTATACGCAATGAATGCATTTGTTTTTGACATTAGCGTGCATTTCCTAGAATGAGCAAAACAAAACAAATCTGAGGTACAAAACCTGTCAAGAGAATGAGATGTACACTTTCTTGAAAACAAAGCCTTCTCTGAAGGTGATCTCCCAATAGGTATGTGAACATATTCCTTTGCATCCTTTTCAACTACCGGAAATGCAAGAATTTCAAACTCAGTAAACTCCTCAAGGAAAAACTTCTTGCATGAGTTCAATACATGGTCAATATCCCAGTCAGGGCTGAAAATATCCTTTGTAGTTCCGTAATAAGATAACTCCATGCCATTCTAAAGAAGAAAGTCTAAGAGCCTTTCTGATGGAGAAACCTTTGTGATCTGAGACAATCCAGAAACCCTCAATGGTGACTTGCCTTTGACTAGATACTTCCTAGGCATTCCCACACTTGATACTGAACAAGGGGAGGAAGCTGTGGGAATTTCAGGGGAGAAGGTAGCACAACTAGAAGCCCTTGTTGACCCTGATGACAATCTTCTTCTTTTCTTAATAGGGGTGACTTGCTCTTGGGAGCTTGCAACATCCTTAGGTTTTGACATGAGTGAAAGTAAGATACGACATGAAAGTGTGCACTCGACCTCATGAACAATGCCTCCTCGCTTCATATTTGGGGATCTACAATACGGTGCGAAAGTGCGCAAGCGAACTCAAGAACAATACCTCCTTGCTTCGTATTTGGGGATCTACGATACATCGCCTCGCTTCATATCAAGGGATGCATGAAATGGCGCAAATTGACATATGAAAAACTAAAAGTGGACCTCAACTCTAGCTAGGCTTGATAATTTGCCAAAAAAATCATGAATGTCTGATTACTTGTATATATAGACCGACAACTATTTGCCACGTGGAGAGCCACGCAAACAGCCACATGGATGGCCCGCGCAAATCCTAGCCAATAAAACAGTGCCATGTGTTTCCTATCCCACAGGTACAAAAGATCGATGCCAGCTTACGTGGCTTACTTGTATATATAGACCGACAACTATTTTCCACATGGAGAGCCACGCAAACAGCCACATGGATGGCCTGCGCAAATCCTAGCCAATAAAATAGTGCCATGTGTTGCCTATCCCATAGGTACAAAAGATCGATGCCAGCTTACGTGGCTTACTTTTCGAATCCATGAGCACAAAAGACGATACCTTCTAAGTGACATTCAATCTGCACATATGACGCAAATACACAACAACGTCAAGTTCAACGACTGTCACATCGCCCTATATCGGTAATCCACAAATACTGTGCGAGTAAGTTTTGAACCTATGTTTCACTTCTTTCGCACCGTATCAGTCATCTACAAATATGGTGCGAGTAGGTTAATTTTGAGCCTTCGCTTCACTTCTTTCACGCTGTATTAGTCATCCGTAAATACGACGCTGGTAGGTTAATTTTGAGCATTCGCTTCACTCCTTTCGCGCCGTATCGGTCATCCGCAAATATGGCGCAAGTAGGTTAATTTTGAGCCTTCGCTTCACTCCTTTCACACCGTATTGATCATCTGCAGATATGGCGCAAGTAGGTTAATTTTGAACCTTTGCTTCACTCCTTTCACGCTGTATCGATCACTAGCAAATACGGTGCGAGTAGGATAATTTTGGACCTCTGCTTCACTCCTTTTGTGCCATATCGGTCATTTGCAAATATGGCGCGAGTAGGTTAATATTGAACATGTGCTTCACTCCTTTCGCGCCGTATTGGTCATCTGCAAATACAGTGCAAGTATCTTAATTTTGAACAAGTGCTTCACTCCTTTCGCGCCATATTTATTGTTTCTGATTAGGGTCTAAGGTTTCTTATTTATGGTTTTAAAATGTTCTAACTTGTCTCATTTTCCAACAGGTCATGGCTAGGACAAAGCAGATTGCAAGTAAGGTGTATATAGATAGCAAAGATATTGAGGAAGAGACAAGGCCATCAGTGGTTCCTCAATCTTTCCCTCCTCAGATCCCTCCTACCCCTAGTTTCCCTTAATCTCCTACCATGCAATCTAAGAAATCTAGTGTAGAGACAGTGTCTTCTCCTACCCATAGTAAGCTTCATCATGTACAGTCCTCCCCTACAACTTCCAAGTTTCCAACCTCCCTTAGAGCCCCTATTCAACAAACAGAGCAACCTGGACCCTCTTATGCCCATGGAGAAGAACACCCTTCCAACTCCAAGAGAAAGAGAAAGTCTAGATTTTATTATGTTCAAAAACGTTTTAGTGAGATAAGGAAGGCGGCACAAAGAGCTACAACATGTGATTTGAATGACAACATTTATCAGAGTTGTCAAAGATATTTCTCATAGATTATCAAGGGTGTCCATTGAAGTTAGCATGCAAAAAAAAAGGCATCTTGCAACCATTCTTTGCCTTCAGGAGGCTGTTGAAGACTTTGTAATTGATTTTATGAATGATGCTTACATTGCTGATGCCCACGCTCATAGAGTGACTTTGATGAACAAATGCTTTAGTATGGTCAATAGAATCAAGTATAGGTTCAACAAGGTATTGAGGCCCTTGCCCACTACTGATAAAAAAGCATTTGAGATCCTTAATGTTCCTCCCAAATTATCTAAGAGAGCGAAACAACCAATGATCAAGGAGGTGACACATTTATACCCTACAAAGACAGCCTCCCAACAAGTGTATGCCCAACAAGAACGAGCACAAGAGATTATAGAGTCAGAGAATAAAGTTTGCAAGAGGAAAATCATTGTCCTTGCTCCTATCAATCTAAAGAGAATGGGGGAGGTATACGAGCAAATGGTTGTAAATGTCTCTTGCACTTCTTTAGAAGAGGACTATCTTAGTATTTTCCTTGAGGACAAATCCATGCTTGTTAAGAAATATGTTCAATTGTCAGATTTTGTAGTCTTTTGTTGCATAAGGTAAAGCATTTTGACTCAAATTTTTAAAAAATTGAATGATAGTGTTGTTCATTGCAACTGATATTCATTTGTTTTTGCTATTGGTTTTAGGGCGTTGATTGCTTCTCTTAGCCAAGAAATTTCTAAAACCATATTTATCATTGATCCATTGTTATCAGTGGAATTGTTTTCAAGATCTCATTCAAACATATAATTATTTTTCAAAACGTTCGATCCAATCACACACTATCATTTTTTTTTCCTTATGTTGAAAGGTATGTACTTTTGCAAAGGGCTTAATGTATACTTATTTATAGTATGCATTTCTTACTAAATTTTACTTTGCAGAGGACATTGGAGCTTAATATATATTGATATTCTCACTAGAGAAATTATCCTTATGAACTCTCTTAGTGGTATCCATAGTCAAGCAAAAATATGCATTGAATACAATAATCCTCACTTTTTGGTTTATTGTTTATTTTATTTGATTGTCTTTTTTTAGTAACATGTTTCCATTTACAATGCTGAAAGGTTAGTGGTTACCTTTTTGGACACCACATATGAGGATATTGCTAATCCTCAAAAACCATATAGCTTTCTCTTACAAGAAGTGCCCTTGCAAAATGACACACATTCTTGTGGATGGACAGTGATTTCAAATGTTTGTAGGACAATAGATTCAAAGATTCTCAAGACAGATGGGGTTCATGTAAGTATCTTTCACATTGTTTTTTGAGCAACATGTCTTTGTGTTTTCACAACAACTGCTACATTATCATCAAATTTTATAATCATTCCATTTCTTTGTCTTAACCCCCTACAAGTACGAACTATCCCTGCCCTAACAACTTTTGACTTTTTAAGATACATGTTGGGTACAATTTTCAACTTACTACAATTTTCTTTGTAGTGCCAAGATTACCTCGATTCATACACATGGTGGATAAGAGAGAGATGTATTGAGTTAATTTTAGACATGGCAATCACATTAGTCGACCCCAGCTCTCCTCCACTTAATTCCTTAACTAAGAGTAAGAGTAAGGCAAAATGCAAGTCATTTGGAAAGACAAGAAAGGTAACCTCCAAAAAGATAGAAATGCCAACACTTTCTCATCCATCTCCTCATCAGCCCCCCTGAAGAGAAAAGGTCCCCCTGTCCAAGACAAATTCTTCAACCAACCAAAGAAAAAAGCCACTGTAAGGAGATTAGATATTTTTTCAAAAAGTGATGAAGAAGTTACAAAGCTAAAAGAAGACAAATAGATGCAAATGAAGCAAGATCCTTGTATATTTAGTAACTCTGCATTCAATGAAAAGCTTTTTGTCAAATGTAAATGTCATTAATGTTTTCATATTTATGACTCAAAGCTTACAATTGTGGGAGGCAAGCAAGTCATACAAGAGAAAGAGTGTTCAGCTCTTTTCCCAACTATTTTATCGTTTACTTTGAACTTATATTTTGGGGATGTACAGTCTAGCATCTCCAAGGTATCCCTCACATCTTTAAGATTCCAATTGAAAGTGATATTTACCTCCTTTTCTATAACTTGCACCTTAAGTTTGAAGGGTGTGCAATCTGTATCAAAATCCAAGGGAATCCAGATGCCTAGTTTAAGTTTGTATCTCCTATAATCAAAGCCCAAAGCAAGAGTTTGTCGTGCTATATTATAACACAAAGAAAAGGATTGGGGGCATACAATACACCTCATGGTGTCGCCCTTATGGTGGTCAACCTTTCTAGATTTCCAAAGCTTTCCTATAATGTTATCTAGTTATACTTCTGCAAAAGTTCTACTTAGCCAAGATGCTTTTGTTCTTTGTAAGTTTGCTATTTTGAAGCAGCCCACAAAGATATGTAAAGGAATAAACCATGACAGGCATATTCTTGTTGAGATTCTTCCAACTGTCATGAACTTTTGAATATCTTGACATATTTTGAATTTAAAACTATGCATCGTTGCCTTATCAAGAACCTCCCAAATTAGAGATGAGAGACTTGGCAATGGAAAATCCTCGATATGTCCATATGTACCCTCTTTAGATGGAACCACATATTGTGCGTAATATATAAAAATTCTTCTCTCACTAAAAGAACTGACTGTCTCATAAGCATATATAATGTCTACAAACACCTTATGAATCGCATTGAAAGTTCCACTCAAACTCTCCACAGGTTGCCATTTAGTACTTGTTGATGGAAATATATCTACAACCAAGAATTGGATATTAATACTTGGTTAAATGAAAAAATATATCACATATGTTATCAACTTAAGACTTACAATATGTTTGATGGCAAACACGTTCATTAGGAGACAAGTGCATATCCTTGGCCATGTAAACATGTTGCACTTTGACTAACCACCCTTCATGCGTAATTTTGAAAGCAATGATGCGCCCTTTTCAGTGATAAAGACCTCTACCAAATAGAAAGTAAGAGATGCTTTTTGCCACATAGTTAAGATAGACTTGATTACTTCACAACAAAATGCCTTCCCACTCTACAAGGGGTTGGAGAGGTTTTTGGTAGTTTTTATGAGTGATCTTAGTGTTGTTCAATATCTACAAAAGTACATTACTATAACCCCAAGGGCTATCAACTTGTAAGGAACCTTCACATTATGAACATCATTTGTAATGTTATCTTTTTTCGATAAGTATCCTCTATGTGCAAAGGACATGTGACTTTGTCTGATATTGAAAATTGTTGTACCAGCTTAAAAATATGAACAAAAATCTTAGTTTCGCACATTACTCTCAACTTTACACAATGAGTCCTTGGTATATTTCTTATTGCTTAATTATAATATTTATTATAGATATTTTGAGGAAACATGAAGTTACATTAGAGAAAAAAGTGAAATATACAAAATTGCACCTTTTTTGTAGGTGGTCCCAACCTTAGCCATAGATGTTGAAGTGTAGGCTGTTGAGAAGCCCTTTTACAAGCACATATTCAGGGTTATTAGCTATATGTATAGCATTTGCAATGAATTTTTTGGCTTGTACTTCTCAAAAAATTAAAGACCTCTCTCTTTCATGGTATTGAGGAGATTGTCCAAGGGAGGACTCGAACAATTGCTGGAACATCACTTCTCACGTCTTCATCTTGAGTCTCCTCTTCTCATGGATTATAAGCTTCATGGTCTCCAACTTGTAGTCTTCTTTTTTTCTATAATTGGTTTCTTGTCCTCCTTTTGATTCATTTGAATTTTCATATTCTTTTGGTAGCAATCACTATCCACTTGGATTTTACTTCCTATATGCACCACCTCCAATAAAAATTCAGAGTTAAATCTAAGAAAGGGATAAAAAATGACTTGCTTGAACACTATCTTGTTCATGTTGATCCATGTCTGTGACAAATAGATGCTTCTAATATAATTTCATACAACTAGAGGAATCCCATATATTTTTCCTAGTAAATTTTCTTTCCAAGTTAGCCATGTTGGGTGGAACCCCCTATCATGACTTGTAAAAAACTAACAATGTTAGAGTTAGAACTACAAGATAAAAATAGATGAGGGATTGTTTCAGTTTCCTTATTACACCTTGGGTATATCGCATTTCCAATTCCTAGTCTAGACTCTACTACCAGTCTAGATAGCTTTCAATAGAATGATCTCTCATCAACCCAACAAATCTCTCTATTGCTAAATTCCTTATTTAGTTGGATAGTTTTATATAGGGTCAGCCCCCACCAGCTTACTCTTTGCTACAATAGTGTAGCTTCTAGTTGGATAGTTTTATATAAGGTTGGTCCCCATTGGCTTACTCTTTGCTACTATAGTGCGGCTTCTTGTTGAGACAAGTGGAATTGGTATCTAATGTCATTTAGTTCTCTCCATGACCCTCTATTGAAGCCGCATATATCCAACTAGTAATTGACTCATTTTTTTAATATTGTATTTGCGAGTGGGAGTTGGTCACACTCTATTGGCCCATGGAAGATACTATACTAGATTGGGTCTTGTGCACACTAGGGAAGTGTGAACAAAAAGAAAATCTTTCAAGCTTAGGTAAGGGAGTGTTGCTACTCGATATACAAGATGAGGAGCAAAGGGTTACTCCACATGTGTTCCATCATTTATTCACCTAGAATAAGCCCTTGACTCGCATACCAAAATACCTAAGTGGCTTATGGAGGACATCCTAACAAGGAACCTAATGAAGCAAGATTTGAATGCATTATGGATCGAACGCATCATGGAATCACCAAGGCCCACAAGATCTACTCAAGGGAGACAACCGACAAGATGAATCGTATGGAAGCTAAGAATACTATCATTAATTACGGTAGTGCTCTGTCCCACATAGTCACTCACTTGGGCATATTTGTCAGACCCAACATTATCCACCTTCCACACCCAACCCACAGGAGCTAGAAAAGGAAAAACAATGAAAGGAATCTAGAGGCAAGGTAGAGCAATGGAAAAGACAAAGGAAAGATGATCATGACAAAGAAGACAAAATTTTGCTAGAAAAAGACCTTAACAATCCAAAGATGAGCACAACAAAAGGGAACAAGAAAAATAGGATGAAATGAGAGGGGAGTGGGAAGAGTATCATTAGGTTATAAGGCTTTCCTTTGAAGAGTCCTTACACAAGCAACTGGGTGAGATCTTGATAGAAAAAGGAGAAGGTATCTCTGGAAAAGGAAAGGTGAAGGTAGAAGAGGTTCCACCCCCACTAACCCAACTCTCCCACTAAACCTACAGAGCCAAATGGAAAACCAGACAAGGCAGCCACAATAGTTGTAGGCATAGATAGCAAAGCTAGTCAAGTCCAAATGTACAATCAAGATTATCATTGTAACACATCAAGAAAAGTAGTAGCAAGATGAGAGTGAGTCTAAACCATCCCAAGTAACAAGGCATAGTGAGCAATCTGGAAGCCTTGGAAAAAATCTATGAAGAGGTTAAGGGAAGTAGGGTAGTAACACTTAAAAGAGAAGTAGGAAGCCTAAGGAAAGCTAGAGGAGACTCAAGAGAGCTACAAGACTTTCATCATCCAGACAGAGAAACAAAAGCTAGAATTTCAAAAAGCAGTTGTAAGAAAAGGAGAATACATTGTAGGAGAAAACATAGGAGATAAAGAATCCCATAAGAAATTGCAAGAGAAGGAGAACTCCTTACAAGAATAGGTCAAGAAACTCAGCAAAAAGGATGCCACCTTAAAGGACGAGTTTTAGAAGCAATTGTAAGAAAAAGAGGGCATATCCTACAAAAGCAAGCCATAGAGATTGAGGAAAGTAAGATGACACTAAAGGAAAAGTCAGTAGAAATAGACAAGATGAGAAACAAAAAAGTTGATTTGATAACATTTCAAGTTGATCTCTCTTAGGGAGCGGAGCTTTCAAGAGAAGGAAAAAATACAACTTTGGGAAAGAGAGTACAAGCATCACTTGCAAGAGAAAGAATAATGGAAGGTTTCCCACCATGAGGAATTGCAAAGGACAATGACCACTAGGCTAACCCAAGAAATAGAATTTGTAGAAGGGGAAGTGCAAAGATTGCTAGAATTAGCAGTGATGAAGATATCCTCTAACCTGAGGGATGCTTTATATGGGGAATTCCAAAACAAGGCAAACTAGATGCTTAAATGTTCATCCTCACTAAGTAGCATGAGATATACAAGAAGGCAGCACTCAAAGCCTATGTTCTACAAATTGGCAACCCTACTAAATTTAAGGCCATATGCATGCTAGAAGGCATGGAATAAGTAAAGGAGATCAAGCTAATGACTACGAAACCAACTAGGCAATACCTTATACATCACCTGCAACAAAAAAAGGAATACATGGACGAAGGGCTACATGCCTTTTGACTCCTACAAGCCAAGCCCTCCCCATTAGAATTTCCTCTTGGCTTGGAACCACCTACCATCATGATCCCACCTATGGATCTACTAGACCTTGACTTTGGAGAGTCAATGAAGCAGCCAACTTAAAGACCATTGAGCAAAAGGAAGCCTATAACCCCATGGTTGAGGAGTTGAAGGCACAATCACAAAAGGTAACTAAATTTCCCCTTCCACCAGAGCTTCTAGTAAAGGAAGAGTAAGAAAACCCTAAGGAGGTGATACAAAAATTTTAGACAAAGGAAGAATCCACCAATGTAGTGATTTTTTATTTTAAGCTGGATGAAGGAAACAAATTCAAGGAACCCTTGCCTCCTAGAATAGTGTGAGTACTCATTTGAACAAAAAAAAAAGCATAGTAGAGAAGTGGGCATGGTTGTTGGATGCATGCTAAGGCCTTCAAGAGATCTTGTCAAACCATAGGTGGCTGATGCAGATACCTCACCCTCAAACCACATGAAGCCTGGCCATGACAATCGGAATGGAGATACCCCTCCTAGAAAATGACAAGGAAACATGGCAGGCCTTCATTTACTTTAATGTTAGTGTAAAGATAGACCCACTCCATTGCCCCTATCCCCATTAGCATGGCAATAAATACATGGTAGATATAATTTTTTTAAGATTTCAAGCATTAAACATCTCATTTTCATCATTTGAGTACCTAACCCTGACACTAACTTATTGAGTGTCATTCTTGAAAATCTTGATTGGAGAATCTATCAAAGAGGATAAGAAAATTTTGTAAAAACCCGTGAATCATTGTTGATTGGTAAGCTCTATCCCATTCCCTGTTATTCAACCCTTGTATCATTCAATTCCTTGCATAACATTGAAAATATGAAAGATTTCTTTCTGCTTTGCACTTCATCCATTTTTTCATCATATGTATTGAATATGGTCATTCCAATGTTAGGCTAAGAAGCAATGGCACACTTATACTACTTGATTGAAATTTTTTGGGATTCTCATTTGTGAGCTGATGTCTACAACATGTTTAGATGAGCTAGACTGAATTGGTTGTAGGGTATCAATAGATGTACATGTGGTACTTGGATGTTATACAAGCATCTTGATCATTAACTTGGTTTGCAGGGAGTCATGCATTGATTGTTTGAATACTACAACAAATACATAGAGTTGTAAACATGGAAAATGTAGATAGGTTTAACAATATTACACAAATATTGGGTGAGAAGCTAAAAAATAATAACTATGCAATATGGAGATTCCGCATGGAAAATGTCTTGGTTGCAATGAGAGAGTGGAATCGCATAGTGCACCATAACTACAAACATCACAAAGAGACAAAAAACATGTTGATAAATTTACTTACAATAGATACTCCGCTAAACACTATACATACAAAAAAGTAATGTGTTACAAAGAACCCACATCATTTGCAAAACAAGTCAAAGATGAGAGTTGGTGTAAAGCAATGGATGAAGAGTATGATGCTTTGTTAAAAAATGGAACTTGAGATTTAGTCAAGTTTCCTAAAGGCAAGATGCCTATTGGATGCAAATGGGTCTACAAAATCAAATGCAAATTAGATGGCTCACTTGAAATATACAAGGCCAGGTTAGTTGTGAAGGGTTATGCTTAATAGTATGGGCTAGACTATGAAGAGATGTTTAGTTCTATTGCAAATATGGCAACATGTAGTCATTGCATTGGTTGCATCCAAAGGTTGGAACTTATATCGAATGGTCATAAAGAATGCATTTTTGAATGGTGATTTGATGGAAGAAGTCTACATGGATCAACTAGAAGGATATATACATCTTGAATATCCATCCTATGTTTATAGATTGAAGAAAGCACTGTATGGAGTGAAACATGCACCACGGGCATGGAATGCAAAAAATAGCTTGTACTTACAAAGACTTGGCTTTCAAATGGGTAAAGCTGATCATAACCTGCTTACCAAGAAGACAAAGAAAGGATATGTGATTTTGGTGGTTTACGTAGATGATTTTGTCATTACAGGTAATGATACATATGGGATTGATGAGATCAAATCTATGTTGCAGAAAGAGTTTCAAATAAAAGATCTAGGAAACCTGAAATGCTTCCTTGGAATTGAAGTCATATGCACACCTCAAGAAATCTGGATGTTACAAAAGTACTATACACATAATATGCTAGAAAAATATGGTATGTTGGAGTGCAAGCCCATGGATACTCCATTAGAACAGAATGACCAATTGACAGTTGATACAAGAAATGAGATTGAAAATGTAACCATGTATAGGCAGATGGTTGGTAGCTTGATCTATCTTACCATGACTAGAACTCATCTAAGTTATTCAGTTGGGTTGATCAATTAGCTCATAAAAAGGCCAAGGAAACCTCATTAAGATGCAATAAGAAGGATTATGAGGTATGTGAAAGCTACACTATACTATGGGCTATTTTATGAGTATGGTAAACCTCTTGAGCTTACAGGTTACAATGATGCAGATTGGGCTCAATGTGTAGACAACAAAAGATCGAAAAGTGTGTATGCATTTGGTCTTAGCAATAGCATGATTAGTTGAAGTAGTAACAAGCAACCCACTTCCAAGCAATATAAGCTACATCTATATTGGAACTAGGGCAACAAGAATGCAAGCCCCAAAATTCCAAGTTTTATTGTTCTTGTCTTGAAGAAGAAGTTCCAAATGTCATGCTCAAATGAAGCTATCCACATAAAGGGACTCCTCTTCATTGTTTACCCATGATGGGATGTGCTAGGTAGTAGTCATATTAATCACCTTTTTAGTGCATAAAGGGAGAATGAGGCATGAGTATTCCACATTTTTTCAATAGATGCCCTTGGTTTAGGATTTTCCAAGGAAAAAGGAACCTTATTAATAATGAAGACATGTTTCAATATCTTGAGGAACTAAGCCAATTGGAATGCATCTACTCGTCCTCGTAACTACAATTTGGTAGGCCTTTTGCAATAGCTTTTACCTTAGAAATAGTTGCTTTTGGTTCTAATAAGTGAGTTTGATAGACTTTAATCCATCCTACATTATCAACTTGCAATAGTAATAGTACTTTGGAGTCCAGGTCATTAGCCAAGATGGAGCAATCTAGATTCAAAAGGGTTTGGTGAAAATAAATATAATTAATACATGTGAACAAGCCTTGAACAAAAATGAGAGATGTGGGGAGAATACCTTGAACAAAAGTGAGAGGTGTAGGGTAAGTATCTCCATAACCTAGAGTAAGCAACTCCGCATGCCACATATTTTGAAAAGATAGCAATAATACAATTAATAGTTATGGAAAAAGAACCAACTTTTTTGATCAAGTGACAGGAGAGAGTTGATAAAAAATTTTGGCAATCAAATTATCGCAAATAATTTAGACATGTAGAAAGGTATGAACTATCATGTATTGATGGTAGAGAATGAATTGGATCCTTGTAGTGAGATGAAGATTGCATTATCCAAAATTTTGTAAAGGTTACATTTTTCAAAACAAAAATACCAATTACATGGTTAAGAGATGATCTTGTTACATACAGACCAACCAAAAACACTAGTTAGTAAGGACTAAAAAGAACTAACAGTTGTAGGTAGTAGTGAAACCAAGTCCCTTGTTATTTCCTTTACACCATGTGGATGTTACCTAATTTGAAGTGATATAAGATCTTATTTATTATGGGTGGTAGTGGTCACATTCTTCTCTCAAGATTTGTGTATACTAATCAAAATTGCTATCAAAATCGGAGGAATGTATGCTCAGCACACAAGAATATGAAGGAGGAAAATAGTGAGTTTGTGACAATATTGTCATATCTAGAGATGAGAAAATGAAAAGGGGGACGACATAGAGAAACATGATGATACAAAAAAGGGGGATTTTTGGGAAGGGTGTATTTTGAGAAAAAATAAGTGATAACATAAGTAGGCGTATGTTGAGGGACTAGGTTAAATGAATTCATGATACATAACAACATAAGTGACCATATAAGAAAGTATAATAAGAGTGCTAAGGAGGTAGAATTGAGGATATGAGAGTGGTTACTTAGAATGACAAATCTCATTTTATATGCACATGATATTTGTGTGAGAGAATCATTTAGATGCTACATTTGTTTTTGTCTAAGAGCAATTGGTTACATTTATACAAAACAATAGCGGAAATTGATGAGATAAGTGAATCTATTGCAATCATTTAGAAGAGGTTCGATGTCATTCCATTGTTGTGGACAGTTGCATATAGCTTGCTGGCTATTTTTGAATAGCATAGACTACATGATAATGTTGAGTGTGCTCATTCGAGTAGATTATCTCTATAGGAAATAGAAGGTTATAGGCTATAATCAATGGACCTCTACTATTCAAAGAGTATTGATGGTTTTTCCTTTGAGAGATGGACGTATAATACTGATGTTAGTGTATAGCCATTGCCCAAGAAACATGGTAGTGGAGTATTGATGAAGAGGCTGAAATTTTGGTGCCAAGTCATGCTTCAAGAGATAAAGCTTGAAGTGCCATGTAATTTAAGACGTATTAGCTTATCACAGGCCAACTAATTGTGCATTGTGTAGCTCACAAACATGCAAAGCTCATGAGGCTTCAACTCATTTGCTTTGCACTTTTGTGAGCAAAGGGAAGTAGCCATACTACTGCATGGTCCCTTCCCTTTTCTCACAAAAGAAGAAATACTATGCTTTGCCTACTAGAAGAGGCCATGGAAATAGAAATAACAACCAATGATGTGGACTTAGAAGAGTGGCCACAACCCGAGTAAATACCATGATATGGCAACATGAAGAGTGTATCTTAGGCAAATTGATTGAAAGAGGATCCATACATGTTGCCATTGAGAAGAAAGGAGTAGATTGCAAATGTTCTATTATCCAATCTTCAACTAATTACTAGGGTACATCATTTAAAATATTGATTGGTTGTGGTAGTACTCATTCCTTTAAGGATTGTTAATGTGTGCTTGTGAAACCTATGCTGCAAAGACTATTTCTATGGCTCTTAAGAGCCATAGAGAAGCTATGTGAGTTCTCAACAACAATGAAGAGGTTGCTAATGTTGAAGCTTAGAAGCAAACCCCAAAGTTATCTCTGAATCCATGCAACCCGAAGAGATTGTTCTTACACAGCAACCCAAGGTTGCGGTCATATCCTGAACATGAATGGCCAGATGATGATAATCATGTTTGGCATAAAAACTAAGATTTATTTTTGAATTTCTAAAATTATTATCTAGATTTTACTATTTTCCTAATTAATCTATGCAATTATTCATATTTAGAGGGAAACAATGGTGGGATGCGAGGTAAAGCTATGGAGTAAATGAGGGTTGAGAGAGAGGAAATAAGAGAGTTATGTGGGTAGAAAATGAATGGTACCCTTATTTTTTGTTATCTTCACTTATATATAGTTGTACATTGTGCGCATATACAAGGGGTGCCCACCCAGCTATAGGCCATTGGCCTTTACCCCAATAACCTCCCACTTGAAGGCTAATGCATCTTTATGGGAGTATAACAAGAAAGTGATGATACTATCCAATGCCCATCAACACTCTCTAGTGTGCAAAGTGCTCAAAAGATAAAGTTTTGGGAGAATATCTATAGGGTTATCATTTATATGGATCTTAACAAGCTTAATGTGCTTGTCCTCAAGAACCTCCCCTGATAGAGTGATAGTTCACCTCGATGTGTTTTCTCTTTGTATAAATTTTTTACTATCACAATGCAATGTAAAATTAGGGATATGGTTTAGAAATAGGTTAATAAATACTTGATATCAAGATATCACAAGTATATAAGATGTAAGAGGTCACCCAGTCATAATCAATTTTTCTAGGTAATAATACAAAATCCTCTTTCATCTCCAAGCTTCTTCTCTTAACTTTCATGGTTTCTTTCACCTATCTCCTATCTTTCTAGTATTTCTCACTCCTTGTCACTCTTTCTCTCTTCTATTTTCTCTCTCTTTTGTACTCCTCTTTGTCTTACATAGTTCTCCTCTTGACAAATTCTATCAGAGCAATGGTCTTTGATTCTTTTTTTCTCCATTCTTCATATCTAGCTTCATTTTTAATTTGGAAAAACCTTATCTTAGACAAGTACTACAAGTATAGGACTTGAATTTTGATTAGTAGTGACTTGCAAGACTGCTATAGTTATAAGGCATGCTTTACAAGTGATTGTGACAAATTTGGGGGCAATGAGACCAAAATAGCAAGTCATGGATAATTTTTGAGCCATTTTAACAAGCAGTTTGGGGAAAGAGCCTTCATTGGACTTGGAGGAGACTAAAGACTTCATTACTTTTTAGGAAACAAGGTTTTTCCCCTTCTTCTCCAAGCTCTCTTCAACTCCAATGGAGGATTTCTATTCTTATCTTCTCAACATCACTTCCCTTCCCCCTTGAGGCTATCAAACCTTGATTCTATTTATCATTTGGAGTCCAACAAGCACCAGATTAATGAGCTTTCATGCCACTTGGAGCACCTGATCAACAATAAAAATTGTGTTGATTTTTGGTTTGATATGTCTTTAATCTCTTATATTTGTGGTCTTGCATCTTGGTAAAGATCATTGATGGCATCCATGTTGAAGATTGAAGGCTATTTCTGACATTTCATATTCAATGAGCCATATGCTTTCCCATTCATCTCTTACAAACAAGGTAGCCATGAATTCCTTATGAAAGCTTCAAAATCTTTGAAGTATCAATTTATTGCTCTAGGATCATCCTACAATAGGCTTACTTGAAGATCCCACCAACATTGGTCAACATTGAAGGCACTCATTCTCTATTCTTTAATTTTCCTATTTCTTAACCCATAGGTATGGAGGATTGTGGACAAAGTTATTTGACTCAAATGTCAGTGATTCAAGGCTTCACTTCATTCAAAATGCTCCTAGGGAATCATCTACAACCCACTTTCTATCCATTCAAGTCAAGATTTGGCCTATTTTTCCTCTTTTTTAGCTTCATTTCTCAATTATGAAGCATGAATAGTAGTGAACACTAACTTTTCTTCAATAATGCTACAAGATTTAGGGTTTTTACTTTTCTGAGGTTAGGGATCTCATCTACAATAGGGTCACTTGAGTGGCATTGTATTAAATCCCTTTTGTTTAAGAGTCATTTGTTGATTGATTTCTTGAACTAATCCAATATCTGGTTGATGGTTTGATATGCATAGAAAAAATATATGACAACTCCATTATAAAGGGTAAGTTAAGAAATGAGTCACTGTATGGTAAATCCCTCTTTCTCTCCATTTTATCGATTCAATCTCTATTCTATCGAATTACATGGAATGAGCGAAAAGTTTCTTTTAATTCTTTGCACATCATGTTGGTTGCTTAGAGTAGCATTGAGATGCCATGCCTATGATTCCTATGAGAAAAAGTGGACACCAGGTGAGATGTGAGACAAAGGAAAGGTGATCTTCCTCACATCGATGATCCTGAAGGGGTGTACAACCCAGCTTGAGGAGGAAATTTTCATACCCCTCAAGTCTCAGAGTCCATGTAGGGAGCCCATTATATCCCTTCCCTCACACATGTATAACAATGTGGCCATTTGATCATGGCATACAAGGAGTTAAAGATCAAAGCAGGATGAGCTAGGAAATTTACAAGACTATTAATCATCAGACGAACAAGGTGGAAAATCTGGAAAAGATAAGGCAGAAGAAAAAGGCCAAGGAAAAGTGAAACGGAAGACAAAGGCGCACAAGGAAAATCTAGAAACACAGGAAGTGCAAAAAAGTCCCAAATAAGGGAGAAAGACGCACAAGGAAAAGCACAAGTCAATACTTTTGTAAAAGAGTGCAAGCACATCATGATTTAATTTAAGGAGCGCCGGGCTCTCACTCGTGCAATTTGTAAAGGTAGATGGGTGGTAGGAAGGAAGCTAGGAAGATAGGAGGATAATGGGAAAAAGGGCCTAGGACACTTCCGACCATGTAAAAAAGGGGATAAGGGGATGACCGCCCAAAAGGGATTTAGGGTTTTGTATATAAAGTTGAAAAGTGAATGAGAAGCTCATTCTTGTGTGTGGCCAAAAGTGGGTCTCCTCTTCTTCTTCTTCTTCTTCTTGCTTGCTTGAGCTTGTGCTTGAGAAAGGGAGTGTGAGAGTGTGAGGGAGTGAGTGTGTGAGGGTGAGGGACCGAGGAGGAGAAGCTCTCCATCTTCTCCTCTCTTCTTCTCTTCTCTTCTCTTCTCTTGTCTTTCTCGTGGCTATGGAGCTTGGAGCATGGAGCTTGAGGATGGAGCTTGCTTGAAGCTTGCACTTGAATCGTGGAGCTACCGGAGTGCGCGGGAGAGGAGGTAACTCGATCCGCATGGAGGTAAGCTCACTACACTCGTAGATATGGATGACGCATCGGCTATGTGAGAGGTAGCCATTACTGCTTAGCTTGGAACGCTTGAAACAATAAGCGGTCCGTGGGTCTTGGCAGTTGAGCGAAAGCTCCCACAAAGACAATGCAGGGTTTACATAGGTTATTGCCGGTGCACCCTTCATCATTGGAGGTAAAATATAGTTGGCACAAGTTTCCCATAGGTCCTACTTAGGTTCCACATGGTTTAGAAGCTTGAAAGAGCACTTACAAGGGTCAAGCAATTGAAAATAGGGTAGTTACATGATAAAACATGATGCATGACTAGATCGTTTAGAATCAAAGATTATGTTTTGAATTTGTTATAATATAGAGGTGCTCATCTCAAAGAGGAGATCATAGGCTTAGATAGTTTGGTAATTAGAGTTTGCTAGCTCAAGTTATAGCCAATTTATTGACAAGGCATTCTATAGGATTGTAGCACAATGACTGGTCACAAGGGCAAAAGTAATGCCCAAGAGGAATATGCACAATAAATTAGGGATTCTATGCAGTATAATACATCCCAAGGAAGCATTGAAGAGCTCAAATACAAGGATATCTTAGCACTTTCAACCATACCATGTGTAAACATGACACTAGGCATGCATAATTACTCTCAAGAGTGGAACCAATGGTCATATCTAGCAGTCAAACAAAGTCTTCCATTGATAAAATTATGGAATCAATGACTCAAACAAAGGCTTTAACTGACAAGTTAGTGGATTTCAATACTCAAATCATGGCACAATTTACTCAATGGATGCAAATGCAAATGGGAGATAAGGATAATAGAGAAAAATTTCAACCAGATAGTGAACCTAGAGTTCCACTTCAACACACCAATTCCAATTCCTAAGGTCAAGGGATTATCAAATGATAGGGTATACCCAATAGTCACTATGAAGTAGGAGAGACTTCATAAAGGAATAAGAACTAATTGGGTAATCCACAAGTGCATGGGCTAAATCCTCAAGTTTCAAGAGGCCCTTTGTCTATGAGAAGGTATCAATAAAATTCAATAGTGGTAATCCACAAGAAGCATATGGATTGAATCCTCAAATGCCAAGAGGTCCTATGCCTATGGAAAGGTATCAACAAAATTTTGGGCCATCCTATGAAAAAAGGCATCAGCTAATTTTGTAGGTCCAATAGGTACAAATCATGATCAGCCTATTTTGAGACGGCAACCTCCTTTCCATGAATAAGATTTGAGAGACAAATTTGCACGGGAAAAGTATAATGGGTAGTCAGCTTCACTCTATGACCTAGAGGAATGGAATGGATTGCAAAGTTGGAGTCATACTTTGATATATTCCCTCAACGTGATAATCAAAAAATTCACTTTGCCACATTGCATTTGGAAGGCTATGCACACACTTGGTGGCAATACATTAAAAAAGAGATCCATTAGTGGACTATTGGGAAGTATTCAAAACACTTATAGCTAAAGTCTTTGTATCTCCACTCGAGAAAGAGAAGTTAACAAGAAGTTAGTATAGACTAGAGCTAAGAGGCCTTAACGTAAGAGATTATACAAACCAATTCCTCAATCTCACTATGTATGTGAAGAGTATAAGTGATGACACTAAGCTCCATAAGTACATGTGTGGCCTAGAACCTGCATTATCAGGTTGATGTTATGACACAAAACCCCACCACCCTTTTCAAGCCTAATGATCTTACACAAAAATATAGAAGAAAGTATAGAAGAGAGCCTACATTTTAGGCCACTTATGACAACCAAGTCCACCCACTTATGAACAACTAAGGATTATTTTAAAGCAAGGTTAAATTGGCAATACTTATGGTAGCAATCATATATCTATTGGGGGTTCTAGATACACATCTATCCACCATTCAGTGGTACTAAGAAAAGAGTTGATTCTAGGTCAATAAAAGATGTTGAAATAGTGAGCCAATATGCTAAAAGGAAACCTCCATCAACTTCTCTTCCAACTAATGACAAGTTTATTCCTTTGGAACTTTACAAGGAGCACAAAGAGAAAGTAATTTACTTCAAGTGTGGAGAGAAGTATATTACATATCACCCATCAAAGTGTACCTACAACAAAGCCAAGGTGAATAGCATGATAGTTCTTGAAGATCTTGGCTATGAACTTTGAATGTGGTGATGACATGGACCAATTTTATGATCCAACTGATGGTTTTGATGATAGGTATCCTTTTAATCTAGGTGGATGAAGGATTTCTATTGGAAAAAACTCTGTTTAGATCAATAAGTATATTGAAGTTTTACCTATATCTTCAAGTATAATTTTGAAAGAATATTATGACAATATATGGGCCTTATTTCACTACAGTTGCATGCAAGCTAGTTCTCTATTGTAGAAAAGATTTGATTTTTCATTAATTACAAAGGAGTGAATCATACATGGGCTGAAGTGTTTAACAAGAGCTTCATTTTTCAAGCTATTGCATGCTTGATTCAGACAAGTTGATCAAAAGTTATGATAGATTTAGTCCAGCGAGGTATACAATAGACAACACTATGTCTACCTTTTGCAAGAGCTCATTCATGAAAATTTTTGAGCCAAGTCGACTATTGTGTATCAAAGTAGAAAATCCTATTAAGGGAGAATATGCACTAGCTTAATTGTGTCAAGCTATTAATGAAGAAGGCCTCTCAAGTAGGCTATATAACTTTGCACTCCCAAGAAGAATAAAAAATGAATTCATTCATCATCCATATGTGCCAACAACCCCACAATGAGGTTTCGGCATCAATGTGGTTGCCTAGGCTCATGTTTCTATAGTGCACATTGTGGAGTAGCGAGGGAGGAGGCTTTAGGTTTCCACAGTCTTTGGGATGGAATGTTGACAAGGGGCCTCTTGTGGGCTTGATCTATTAGAAACTAGGCCGACAATGGCAAGGTTGTGGGTGGTGGCCTAGAGTGAGACGTAGAGCAAGGCTAAGTGAGGTCAGACAATGCTTCTTTGGGGGAGAAGATAGTAATTATTCATGTGTCCACCAACTATAAGTGAATGCAATTGTATAATTGACATTACAATTGGTCTAGATTTTGAGAGTACACCCCAAGAGAATTTTAGTACTAACTCCTTCAGTGTTCTTGGGAAAACATAGAACAAGAGCAGGATGCTCTTAGTCTCAATGGTCATTGTCAATTTAGAGTGGCCCAATAAGGAATAAGGTGGTCCTCCATAGGGGTTCAACTTTGCTTCGATGAGTTGTAATTGTGGTACACTAGGTTATTCCAATAGTAGTAAGGAAATGTGTCATATTCGGATCCTTCATTGATAAGAGCGTCTACCATCACTAACCTAGCAATGGTGAGGCAAATGTAGAGGTACATAGTTGGGATCAGGAGCTCATCATCTAGTTCTATGTTCCTGATGGTAACACCACTAACAACGAGACAATTGCCTAATGAGGTTTGGGGGATGTTAGCATAGGGCATTGATGGTGTTCCTTAAATTTTTTTATAGAAGGTTTCTTCTAGATGCAACAAGGGGCTGTTATAGTTACCATGGGAGGGTCATGTGAGGGATGTCTAGGTGGGTAATACTTCTTAATCATGAATCGCTGCTAGTGGTGTTGTCTAGGGCTGCTATAGTTACCATGGGAGGGTCATGTGAGCTCATCATCTAGTTCTATGTTCCTGATGGTAACACCACTAATAGCGAGACAATTGCCTAATGAGGTTTGGGGGATGTTAGCATAGGGCATTGATGGTGTTTCTTAAATTTTTTGCAGAAGGTTTCTTCCACATGCAAGAAGGGGCTGCTATAGTTACCATGGGAGGGTCATGTGAGGGATGTCTAGGTGGGTTTCTAGCTCTGCATCCCTATCTTCCACTTGATCATACAGATGTGGAAAGGTTTGAGGCCTTGCAGTTTCAACTTCTATTTGTGGCCTTTTATGAAATAGACTATAGAACAAGATCCCCCTTATCAAAGGATCTTTGTTTGGCATGTTTGTCAAACTAGGCATCTTGTCAAGCCTTCTCGATAGGGCATAGGTGGTTAGTAATCAGATTTCTATCAAGAATTCAAGCTCAATTAGGTGAAGTTACAATGTTTTAGTGCCTTCCCATCATTCTTGGACAATGATGCCTTCCCATCATTCTTGGATAGCAATACACATAATTGGAATTAGGAATTAAACTAGCATAATGGCATCAGTACCATAGTTCCTTCCTATTCCTCTTAGATAGTGATGCCTTAGTTCCTTCCCATGGTTCTTGGACAGTGATGCACAGACTTTGAATCAAGATTTCAATTTGCTTAATGGCGTCATTACCATATATAAGTTTGAAAGTTGTGGCCCATGGCACTTTCATAGGCAGTATGGTAGTAGGCCCAAAATGTGGCCATGAGTTTATGATCCCCATCAAAGCATGATGCTGATTCAATCTTTGTCAAGATATTAATGAGAATCTTATAAGTAGCTTTGGCTTGGCCATTTACTTGGGGATAATAAGGGTTGGTTATCCTATTTATATGAGGACGAATGATGGCAAACATGTTGTGGTTAGAGGTGCTTATCTTGAGAATCATTGGTTTGTGCCATGTAATTCTTACCTATCTCAAAATACAAAGCACACATCGATGTGGAGGTTTGTTCCATCATATTTTTTGGAAAATATCTACATGAATATGTGTACAAAAGGCATGATTGTGCGACAATCAAATTTCAATTTGTAGTGAGTAATATATCAAATGCACAAAGAGATCTTGGAGAGCAATTGACAATGTTAATGAGATTCAAATGTACATTTATGCTTGGTATATGTTTCTACCTTGGAGGCATGCTAGAGGATCTACAAATATTAGTTGCACACCAAAGGGACACCAAAAAACCAAATGTGAATCATTTGTATATACTTGCCAAGGGAAATAGTCATGATATTGGAGTTGCAAATGACAACATTTGTTGTACAACTCTAATAGAGTGATTTTTGTGCAATAAACACATCCCAAGGTAGATATACAGATGTATGATGAGTTTTCTTCCTAGTGGGCTTGGAATTCTATAAGAAAAACTTGGATGAAGCTCTCTCACTACTCTCCCTCTAACTCCTCTATCACTCTCTCTTTCTCTTTTTTTCTATCTCTATCTCCTTTTACTTCTCTTTGTGTGTGTGTGTGTGTGTGTGTGTGTGTGTGTGTGTGTGTGTGTGTGTGTGTGTGTGTGTGTGACAATGTGATAGGCAAAGGAAGTTAATAATCCCACTAGCTTAAGCCTTAAGGCTTATATAGCCTTTGGGTTGCTTGATCATCTAGTGGGATTTACTTTATGTATATGAGCTTTCTGAGGAGAACGAATCGGTTGCAAGCTTTGTGATGCTACTTTCAAGATTGACAAGGATGATCATGGTGTAGTGCTAATTGCTAGTGTGATGATAAATTATGATGATGACAATGGGCAAGATGATGATGATGACGAAGAAGACAATGTATGTCTTTTATGGAAGCAACAACCTTTTTTTTCTTATTTTTAAAACATAATTTAAAAAAGATTTAAATTAAGGTCATTACATCCTCTCTGTTAACTGTAGCATAAGAAAAAGTGAAAAAAGTGCAAGTCGAGACATAAAGGAGACGGCCTCGAAAAAAATCAGACACAACGGAAGAAGCAGGAAGGGAAATGATTGAAAGTGCAAGGGCGGTCTCAAAAGCTAAGGCGAAGGCAAAAGTGCAATTTTAAATGCGAGACACCCCTAAAACTTTTTGTAAAAGAGCGTGAGGCTCCCTCCTTTGCAAATTGTAAAGGTGGATGGGTGGTAGGAAGGAAGCTAGGAAGATATGAGGACAATGGGGAAAAGGGCCTAGGCCACAGCCGGCCATGTAAAAAAGGGGATAAGGGGATGACCACCCAAAAGGGGTTTAGGGTTTTCTATATAAAGTTGAAAAGTGAATGAGAAGCTCATTCTTTGGTGTGTGGCAAAGTGGACTCATCTTCTTCTCTCCTTCTTGCTTGCTTGTGTGTGCTTGAGAGAGGGAGTGTGAGAGTGTGAGGGAGTGAGTGTGTGAGGGTGAGGGATCAAGGAGAAGAAGCTCTCCATCATCTCCTCTCTTTTCTTCCCTTCTCTTCTCTTCTCTTCTCTTGTGCGCGGCTATGGAGGATGGAGCTTAAAGGTGGAGGCTTGAGGTTGCTTACATTCGCATCATGAATCATGGAGCTACTGATGTGCTTGAGGGAGGAGGCAACTCATTTGGGCATCAAGGTAAGCTCACTACACCCCGATAGGATCAAATGTGCATTGGCTAGGTGATTGATAGCCATAGGTGTTCACTTGAAATTCTTGAACAATAAGCAATCCATGGGTCTTGGCGGTTGCTCACCTCAACACTTTGGTTCCATTTCTAGGACCAATAGATTCAAGCTTGAGCACTTGCGCACCTCAAATTGAGCAATGAAGTAAGGGTTTCATCCCTGAACTAGAGCGTAAGATAGGTAGGAGGTTTTGGGTTTTAATCTCTACAACAACAAGTAAGTATTTTGATTTTTTGATGATTAGGCAAGTAGGAGGAACCGATTTTGTATTTTGCTTCTGATTTTTTTGCATTTAGAGTAGGTTAGGACCAAGAAATCGAAGGAGAAAACTTTAGGGTTTCTGTTGTTGAACAAGTCCCAACAGGGCACAAATAGGGAGAAAAATGGGAAAAAGAGTGATTGGAGGTGTTAGAATCGCACTCGAAGTGATCAGCTAGATTAAGGCTAAGCCCAACAAGGCTTTAAGACCCAGAAGGCAAAGGGAAATCTCATTTTTAGGTTCTACAATAGAGAGAGAGAGAGAGAGAGAGAGAGAGAGAGAGAGAGAGAGAGAGAGAGAGAGAGAGAGAGAGAGAGAGAGAGAGAGAGAGAGAGAGAGAGAGAGAGAGAGAGAGAGAGAGAGAGAGAGAGAGAGAGAGAGAGAGAGAGAGAGAGAGAGAGAGAGAGAGCTTATGCAAGACTTGGTGCTTCCAGTGAATCGATCAAAGGCCACAACAATTTATTGCTTGGATAAGGTGTGTAGAAACCTTCATGTGCATCTAACCTTTAATTCTGGTGAACCTTGCTAGTGTGCGTGACCAAACATCGTTGGTCTAAAGAGATTTTCTTTCTCGTGTTTTACGTCCGATGGAATGAAACGCGATCCACAGGTGTTCGATTCCCAGAATCGGATGCTGGGATGCCCTACATCTGTCCAATTTCGAGAATTGAACGGCTGACACTCAAACCAACTTGATCAGTACGATCGAACCCAGCAAATCGGACTCATACACTCGGACACCCCAATAATCAAGCCACTACCATGCGTTCAATCCTGAGGATTGGACACTCGGACCTGACCTTGTCCGATTTTGAAAATCGGACTCTCGGACCACCCTATCTGATTTTGGAAATCCCACACACTCAAATTGGACACACCCTGTCCAATTCCTAGAATCGAACAATCCCATAATCAGACAGCTAAAATTGAACACTTTTCAAATCAAACATCCGATTCCTAAAATGGACTAAATCTTGACACATCAAAATTAACAAATTTAGAGCATCCGAGGTGACCATAGAGTACCATCTTGCCAACAATAGAGAATTCACCAAAAGCCCTACATGCAAATTTGACCCTAGAAATCACAATCGAACAACCAGGCACAGTGATGGCACTCATATCAATGTATTCAACACACTTAGAGCCGTAGGCTAACCAATAGACCCCATTTGACCTTGAGCAAGTTGAACAATGTGGCACAGACCCTAAAGACCAAAGGAAGTGGCCAGTAAACAGAGCGTAAAGCCCTATTCGGCTGAGTACGTAGACGAGAGTGTGAAAGCTGCAAGTATCACTTCGTATTTACCCTCACATTATTTTCACCTAAGAATAGCTAAAAGCATGATTTCTCACGGTGCATGGAAGAGAGCACGTGCACACACACACACCGAGTGAGTGTAAGTTGAGGACACTTTGTAAATAATAAGGAACTCACTTAGACCTAACAATCTGAACGAACCCACTAGTAGGAGAAGACCTTGAAACGTAGTCGGGTGATCAAGAACCCCAAGTGTAGGACCAAGCAAGGACCGACACCATTCTAGAATTAGATCTGCCCGACTTCATCAATCTCATCAACAACCTAGTGGAGCACGAGACCGCAAACATGGAAGAGCTAGGCACTAACGACGGATGTGACGAAGAGCTTTTTGACCTAGGTGGTTTCCCGACAAAAATCCAACAACTACTCATCAATTAGGATCTATAGACCCGGACAAACCACCACGATAGAACATCCGAGGATATCATAGCGGACCTCGAGGAGGAGAGGAGACTAGTGCGGGAAGATTTGCAGGGCGGCATAGTGGCCTACAATCAAGAACAACAAAGCAGAAGCTTGCGATAGAACATAGAAATGCGTGAGATTCAGTGAGTGCTAGCCCTAGCAAGCAGAAATAGGACAGGACCTGACACAGAAACAGAAAGAGCACTAGAAGGTGATCTCACGTTGAGTGAGCTTCTTAATGAAGTGACTGCTAGACAACTCGTCAGCAGAGTAGAGTCCCACTCCAATGGCAACCTCATTGCTTGCAAGTTTAGGAGTTAACCAGGGCTCTAAGAGCCAATGAAGAATCCCTATTGTGGATAAGCAACTAGACAAGCACCATCCAAACGATAACCCGTATAGCTTCGTAGAGCAATTCGAGCAAGTCTGCGAGGCCAATGGCTTCACTGATCTTACTCAATGCTCGTAAGCTTTTGGTCTATGCTTAGGAGATAAGGGTCAGATTGGTACACGAGTCTAGACGTTGTTGAGTGGACTGACTTCAACAGCCTCAAGAGTATTTTCATTAAGAGATTCTCTGAGCCTGGATACTCCGATATCCTTCTAGTGCGGCTAATGAATGTCAAGCAAAAAGACAAGGAGGACATCAAAGACTATGTCACCCACGTGTGGAGTCTCTTTAAGAGGATCCCAACCGGCAAGGGACCTACCGAAAGAGTAGTCTCCACAGTCTTCATCAATGGGATACGGAGTGAGGAACTCTACACGGCCTTAGCACAAAATTCAAGCTTGCAATGAGATACACTAGCTAGGGTCCTTGACGATGCAATCAAAGTGGACTAGAAACTCAAAGAGAGAAGCTCCAAGAGCTTGACCCGAGAGGAGACTAACACTAGAAACTCTGAGAGAGTTTCAACTTCAAGTGAAAGATCAAGCCCAAGTACTCAAGATAAAGGAAAGAGCACGGATGCAAGTTAGGAGCTAGTGGAGATGAAGATGGAGCTAGCCAAATTACAAGAAATGATGAGATGACCAACACACCCTCACATCTAATGCATGTATTGTGGCAAGAAACACCTACCAACCGAGTATTAAGACCCAAGGTCCTGACCTTGTGCCAAGTGCGGTAGGTTCGATCACGATGTCATGCATTGCAGACTACAAAGACTCCCGTACTTGCATTCATATGGACAACCTTACCTAGCAAATAGGCCGCAAAGCTTTTTCGAAAGGGGAGCCCCATTGGAGATCCTTAGGGTGGACACTAGGTTTAGCTACCGATGGCGCTATAGGTTTTGGAACAACTGTGGTGCCCTTGCTGAAAGCCGTTACTATTCTGACATGCCAATGGCAAGGTGGATGCACTGCGAGTTGTAGTCCACATTACAATAAACTTATTTTTTGAATGCCCGTCCCAACAATGTCTCCTTACCAGTACCTTGCTTGTTGGGTAGCATGTAGAAAACAATCGGTAGACTCTCAGTTTTGATAGAAACCATCATCTTGCATTTCCCCAAGAGAGGATAGGATTGCCCCTCGAATGGGCTTAAATTTCATATTGGTTGGTTACAATTGGGGTTGATCCATGGCGGTCTAGTGTTCTTGTGTTAAGATATTATCATCGACTCCCTCGTCAATTAGCGCATCAAGGGTGTATGCCCTTAGGGAGGTTAAAGTGATCTGCAAATAGTAGGTTGGGGCTACTACTTTCTCATCTGTCTCCTTAGGATCTGTGATAGTTGCAACCCTCATGTTCAATGGTGGCTCTATCATTAGAGATTCAAGAAGTGGATGTGATGGAGATTAGTAATTTTTTATGAAACTTTCATTTAAGAAACCTATACCTTGTCCTTCTAATGTTTCAAGTTCCATATTTCCCGTTCTCCTGACATTGCAAACCTTGAGGGTTCCCAATCCCCTAAACTTCATTTTTGCTTGTGTCCTTTGACAAAGTATAGCAAGACTAAATCTCCTTGCCCAAAGTCTTGTTGCTTGACATATTTGTCAAACCAACACTTGTAGTGTGCCTTCTCACAGATTAAAGCATGGGTTGTAATAAGAGGGGTCTTAAATAGGCATTCTAGCTCCACTAAACAAATTGTCCATGTTTTTTGGCCCTCCCACCTCTCTTGGGTTGCTATTCTCAAGCTAGGAACAAAGAATTCCGCTGGCAAAATAGCTTTGGTTTCGTAGGTCAACTTGAATGGGGTTTGTCCTATGAGATAGGAGTTGAAGTTAGAGCTTGGTTAAGTCTTTCATAGGCCTATAGACATTCTGCAGTATCCTATGTGACCTAAGAAACATTGAACTCCCCGAAAGTTGGTTGAAGGGGGAAGGTTTATAATCACCTTGACTTTGGAAAATTCTGAGGCTATCCCATTCCTTGAGACAACGTGACTTAAGATGCACCCATGCTTTACCCAAAATTGGTACTTTAAGGGGTTCAATGAGAGATTGTATCGTTGGCACTAATCAAAGACTATTCACAACTTTTCCAAGTCCTCTTCCTAATTGGTGTGGATACATAGGTCATTGACAAAGGCTTCCAACTAGTGCTTGAGCATGCCCTTGAAAATGGTACACATGAGGTGCTAGAATGTAGCAGGGGCATTACTTAGTCCCAATGGTATGACTATGTATGCAAACACCCCCCATTTGGTTGTGAATGATATTTTTTTCCTGTTCTCCAAATGGACTTGCACTTGATTATAGCCTGAGAAGCCATCTAGAAAGCTGTAGGCTTCCTTTTGTGCCACTATCTCTAGCATATGCTCTATGTATGGTAATGGGTAGTTGTTTCTCTTGGTGGTTATGTTAACCTTATCCTTATAGTTTATGCATACTCGTATCTTCCCATTCTTTTTCATGATTATGACTATGGGTAACACCCAGTCCATATGTTCTATCTCGTAAATGAATCGGCCTTCAATAGCTTATCAATCTCCTCTTTTACAACACATGCATGCTT
Source organism: Lygodium microphyllum (assembly GCF_053477565.2). Taxonomy (NCBI): domain Eukaryota; kingdom Viridiplantae; phylum Streptophyta; class Polypodiopsida; order Schizaeales; family Lygodiaceae; genus Lygodium; species Lygodium microphyllum. Next base: position 152,057,817 of record NC_141136.1, on the reverse strand, counting down.
AGGTTTCATTGCGTATGGTCGTTGCTTGAATGGTGTTGCATTGGGGATCATGGGGATGTCGTGAGTCACAATACTCGAATCTATTCCCCTCAACTCATCTAAGGACCATACTAATACACATCATCAAACTCCCTTGGGAGATTTATGAGATCATGCTCCTCCTCCTTAGTTAGGTCGTCTGCTATATGTATATGAGATGAGGCTTGTCCTTCTCCCTTGCCAAGTTGACCTCCTTAACCTTGGTTGGTCCTTCGATGGGGTCACTTGCTTGCCCTTTCCATTTGGCTCCCATTAACATCACTATTCTAACTCCCTTTTTGTACTTTGTGAAATGCTTGGGTAGGTCTTGGGGTTTCTTTTGCCTTTTCTAGCTTTTAAAGACTTTGACGGTTTCTTTTTCTCCTCTCTTAACCTCTTGTGCCTTAGGTGGACTGGAAGGTCCCCCATGGTGCATTGTATCCCACGTGGTCGAGGTATCTCGGGGTTACAATAAAATCTTTCCTCTGACTCGGAATTGTACTCGCCATCCTCACAGGAAGAAACTATCTCCCCTCGTGCTCGCAACACTTTGAAGCAGACTCAACTTTGAATAGTGGTGGGGTGCAAGGACAAAATAGTCTTACTTTCTCATAATCTACCACCTTGAGGCATTCTAGCCAAGATTGTTTTTAATCTACCCTAGAAACTTCTTTACTTAAAACATGTTTACCTCCTCTCGCGGTTTAGTGTTCACTCTAATTTGCTCAATTACTCTTTCCTTTGTATCATATTCTATGATCTCTACTCCTCTTTACTCTTCTCACTGGTGGAACAACATTCTTCGTACTCATCCTCAGAATTCTCGAACTGGGACTATAGGTCACTTGCAAGATTCCCACTTCCAAGCATTGCCTCACTTGTCATGAGAGTCCAGTTATATGACAAATTTAGGTCGTGCACCTTGGTCCATTATCACTCTCTACTTTCTATAAGATCCTTGAGAGGATTCAAGTTGGCAGTTTGTCCATGAGCTCACTTGACAAGTACTCGAGGATTTTGTGAAGTTCCACTTTGTTTGCTAGGAAATGACAGGTGGTTGGCCCATGGAGCTTTTGACCATCATGCACAAGGGTATTATGGGTATATTACAAGTGATGGCACTCTTAGGTTTGCTAATGGAGTCTACTATAGCAAGCTTACCTGATTTCATCCTCATCCTCCAAGAATGGGAGATCAATGGTTGCCAATATGTGCATGCAATCCTGCTCATCCTTAGGGCAAGGAATGTACCTTGTTAGAGGTCCATAATCACTTCTAGATTTCAAGTCACCCTTCAACAGGGTAGAGATGACATATAAGTCCATTGGTGAGGTTCTCCAAGTGTCTATCTCTATTCAAATTGCTTCTAATCTATTGAACATCAGGCCATTACCACAGTCCTCTATTACTCTGGCATTTCTCATCCAAGGCCTCATAGAGAATTGGATTTTTGCTATCTTTAAAGGCCAATCCTTCAAGACTCTGAAGGGTCTAACCTTCATCTTGTTCACTAAAGTGACATTGAACCTTGTGGTTTCCACTGGTGGGTTTTCCTAAGCTTGTAGGACTGAGTGACTAAGTACATTAACCCTTGCTCTTGTGTCCACTATCCCCTACCATGTAGTGTCTCCCAAGGCAATGATAGGTAAGGTTGCATGTGTCTTGGTGCCCTCCTAATTTACGTGTGGGGACTTAGACATTGGATTCAGTGTTAGCCTTGGTATGTGTGTCATGGCATCATGGTCCAGAAAGTTTTGCGGTTTATGGTGATTACTTTATTCTACCCATTGCTTTAATTCTTGCCAAAGTGTGGAGTTTTGTCTGAGCATTTCCTCCCAATGACAATGCCACAAGAGTTGTTATGAGTGTGGTTAGCAAGTTGCCATCCCTCTTTTCCTCCTCAGCTTCATGGGATCCTTGCAAATGTTCTTGAACTGTTTGTGTATTCATGGCCCTCTCATTCTGTCGATGCAGTTGTTCACATGGTGGTGTTGTCTCTCTACCCTCAGGTATTTGAGAGATACTGGTGGGATCATGGGTGAGAGTTCATTAATCTCTTCCTCAACTATAGGTTTGGCATCTTAAAGGTGAGCCTATACTTCTTTTATCCACTCCTTGACCTTATCTCTGCAACCTTCAGCTTGTTGGTCAGGGTTCCAACGTTAGCGCTCTCCTTCCCTCTCATCTTAGGAGTAGATGTTTTTTCTTTCGCATCCCTAACTTTCTTTCCCTTGGTTAATATGGTCTCACACTTAGTCTTGAGCATTATTTTTGCTTTGGTTCTCTTTTTTCTCCATCAGCGACTCTTATTTTCTATGGATGATGCATCTAGGTTGCTAGGTCCAGATAGTGAGATACTCGCCTAGTTTGTTTGAGCTCGTGTCATAAAATAATCCTAGCGGCACATGCGGTACGATTGTTGAGCTTGTGGAGGGCTTCTATCTTGGGCAATCGGTGAATAGATGTGTGAATGCACTTGAAGCACTTCAAGTCAGCCTTCTCTCTATTTGCTTGCTCCTTTTTAAGATAGGGAGATGAGATATGACCAGGGTGGCCACATGTTCAACATGCAATGGGTTCCTGGGTCTATATTCTATCAATATGTTGTTGCCTTCTTTGTCACAAGAGATATAAGAGTTTATGTGTTGATGCAAACGCACCAACAGTCGGGACTTTGGACGGACTTCTATTCTTTCAGAAGCTGCAACTCACGTTGGCGACAATCTCTCACCTTGTCTCTCACGCTCCGCTCTAACTAACCAAGCATTCTCCTCTTCAACCCAAGGAAGCAAGAACACAAGACTAGCTCGAGTTGTAGTGAACTCACCTAACTTACCTTTCAAAGGCTCGAAGATAGTTCCACGACCATGATCAACACAATCTGATGCCGTCGCTCCTTCGCATCCACCACCAAGCACACCAACAAGTCGAAGAGCTAGTAGAGACGACGAGAAAAGCAAGAAGACGACGAAGAGCTTCGCCTTCCCTCAGTCCCTCGCTCAACACACCTCTCACTCTCTCCCTCTTAGTCACTCTCAACACAATGGAAGCAAGATGATAGAATAGAAATATTGAATGGTTGCACTAACAGAGCTTCCGCAGCATGAATGTGCCAAAGGGGGTGCAAACCCTAATTCACAGTTGTGGAAACCCTAAACGCAAAAGGGGCGCAAACCCTAACCCTAACCCTAAACACAAAAGGGGCGCAAACCCTAGCCTAATTCTATGTCTATATAAGGGTGGGAGGTCTCAGTTGTATTTACCCCCTTTGGCACATTCATGCTGCAGAAGCTCTGTTAGTGCAACTATTCAATCTTTCTATTCTATCATCTTGCTTCCATTGTGTTGAGAGTGACTGAGAGGGAGAGAGTGAGAGGTGTGTTGAGCGAGGGACTGAGGGAAGGTGAAGCTCTTCGTCATCTTCTTGCTTTTCTCATCGTCTCTACTAGCTCTTCGACTCGTTGGTGTGCTTGGTGGTGGATGTGAAGGAGCAACGGCATCGGATCGTGTTGATCGTGGTCGTGGAACTATCTTCGAGCCTTTGAAAGGTAAGTTAGGTGAGTTCACTACAACTCGAGCTAGTCTTGTGTTCTTGCTTCCTTGGGTTGGAGAGGAGAATGTTTGGTTAGTTAGAGCGGAGAGTGAGAGACAAGGTGAGAGATTGTCGCCAACGTGAGTTGCAGCTTCTGAACGAATAGAAGTCCATCCAAAGTCCCGACTGTTGGTGCGTTTGCCTCAACATTTTGGTTCCGTTGCCGGGACCTAGGATGGTGCAACCGCCGAGGTTCTCACACTCCCACCGTGTGGCAAAATAGGAGGCTTGTGCATGGGTGTGGATAGGATCGATGTGGTTCCGATCGTCTGCGTTTGTGGCTAGCTTCCGAAACCCATGCGGCTAGGTTAGGAAGGGCCAAATCGGAAGGAACCGGTTTGTTGGATTGAGATTGGAATAGGGTAGAATAGAAGAAAACACAAACCATAAACTCAAAAACACAAAAACACAAGAAAACACAAAACTCAAAACTCAAAACTCAAAAACACAAACACAAAAACACAAGAAAACACAAAACTCAAAACTCAAAACTCAAAGCACTCTTCTTGTTGTTGGACATCTTGTGTGGGAACGTTGGGAGATGAGGGTTCATCATTCTTGCTTTTGTCATTGGTTACATACATGTTTATGGTTGAGATCTAACCAAATATATTGCTTGCCTTTGTACTCGTCTTCTAAAGTTCTTGGCTTGTGAGGTAGAGGAAGGAGAAAGCAAAGAAGGCCAAGAAGAAGTAGATGGAAGATGGTTGGGAAGAAGAAGAGATAGATGAAAAAAAGGGTGAAGTAGAGAAAAAGGAAGGGCAAGAGGTAGTGAGAAAGAGAGCTAGAAGAAGAAGAGTAATAAGAAGAGAAGAAGAATACAAGAAGAAGAAGAAGAAGAAGAAGAAGAAGATGCAAGGAATGAGATAGAAGAACGATAGAAGAAGAAGAAGAAGAGGAGGATAGAAAAACAAGAGAAGAAGAAAGTAAGAAGGAGTGAGGAAAAAGAATAAGAGAAGTGGAAGAAAGAGGGGAAGAAGGTGAGGTAGATGAAGGGAAAAAGAGGTGTAAGTAGAAGGTGAAGGGGATAGAAGAAGAGAAGTGTTCCAAGAGTAAGAAGAAGAAGGTGAATAAGAAGAATAAGAAGAAGGGGATAGAAGGAGATAAGAGTACGAAGAAGAGGAAGCGTAGGAGAATATGAAAAGTTGAGGAAGAAAACTAGGAGAGAAGGGAAGTGGAAGCAGTTGAGAAGGAGAAGCGGATTAACGAGAATAAGTAGGGAAGTCGGCCAAAAGGGTCGGTAGGGGAATAGGAAAGAGAGAGAGAGAGAGAGAGAGAGAGAGATATATATATATATATATATATATATATATATATATATATATATATATATATATATATATATATATATATATATATATATATATATATATTTCTTTTTTTTTTCTCACCCTTGCTCTAACACATCAACTCGCACCACCTCACTTACTCGCACCACCATCCTTGAACCGCCTAGGGTTTGCACAATCTTACAACTCGCACCACCTCATTCGCATTCGCACCACCTAGGTCACACTCATTCGCACCACCTCATTCGCACCACCTAGGTCATACTCATTCGCACCACCTCATTCGCATTCGCACCACCTAGGTCATACTCACTCGTACCACCTCTTATCACTCACTAGTACCACCCCAACCCTAATCCCTCACAAACCCTAATTATCACTTGCACCAATCACCCCTCACTCATACTCCTCTCTCACTAATCCCCCACTTACTTCTCCACACTCATCCCTACTCACTCATCCTCTCTTAACTCTCACTGACATTCCCACCCATAGTCTCTTAACCTATGCCTTAAGCTTCACTCCTACTTGTTTTACTCACATTCTAAATTTGAACCTCTTGCTTTAAGTATTGGTATCAAGTGCCGCCCTTACTTGCCATATTGTCATCATGAGCTGGTTGTGATACTTGGCAGAATTGCTTGTCCCCATGCACATTGTATTTGAAAGGAAGAAAGCTTGATTTCATACAGTTGACTGTTGCCAAGCAGGTCACTACTGACGCTCTCATTGATGAAGGTTCTGACTTCAACACCCTTCCATATAACCTCTGGATGGATTTGGGCCAACCCACCTTGACACCCACTCACACTAAGCTTAACCCCTATGGTGGCCAACCTTACTCGCTCTTGGGTAAATGTAAGCTTTTGCTTACTATTGCAACTGAGTGCATCCCTCTTCTTTTTTATGTTCTTCCGAACCGCGAAGATGTGGCAAGGAACTTCTCTTGGGCCGACCTTTCAAGTATCAGGTTCCATGCACTATCAACTATGTTGATCAGTGCATTACATTGCATGTGGCTAGTCGCTTTGCTGGTCCATGTCTCCTCACAGATATTACCACTTATTTGTGTGGTTTGGCTATGCGCCCATTTGACCTTGATAGATTTGCGGAATTGGAGTATAACCCCAACTTTTACGCTTGGTGGATGTCCATCCTTCCTTCTTTGTCCATACTTCATCTTCTTTTTCTTTTTCCTTTTTGTGTTGCCCTGTCATCTTTTCCGTCCTTTGTCGCTTACCCCTGCAAGCTAGGAAGCTTGCTAGGTCTTTTTGTTGCAGGAGGGCAATTGGCAATCCATTTTGGCATTTTGGCAATCCATTTTGGCATTATTTTTATAAAAAGGCAAAGGTATAGTTTGACTTTTATATTTTGTGTGATGGTTAGCTAGAAATTTCTCAAGATGTGGTCTTATCTTTTGATTAAGCAGATGACAAGTTCACAGTTTGAAATGTCTACAATGTCGACATTGGTGGCTGTCAAGGATCATCATTATGAGGATAGGGGAGTATTCACTATGGAGCAATGCAAGGAGTTTGGTCTAGAGACTTGCATATGGAGTTTTGGGGCCTTGAAGTTTCGTCAACTTACCAACTTGGAGAATATTGTCAACAGGTATCCTAAAATTGGGGAGTCGGTGGCTAAATGTGGGCTAACCGACTATATTAGAGCAACCAATGGGCCTATTCACTTTGCCAATTGCTACAAATTTGTTCAAAACTACGATCCTAAGACTAAAACAAGTAGGATGAGCTACTGGGATGAAAAAGAGTAAAAAGTTGGAGAGGTAGCACTTACTTCTAAGCTGATAGAACAAGACTTAGGTCTTTGTCAAGGGTCAAGAGGGCATGGTAAAGCTAGTAAAACTCATCTAGTGGATCAAAGGTGGGAGGGTAAGCCTAATGTTACTACTGGTGGTCTATTGTTCTCTGCCATTGAGGAGTTGGATCTTAGAGCCACTGCACAGGTGTTTCACCATTTGTTTACCTACAACAAAACCAGCACTCGTGCAGGGAGAATACCCAAGGGCTTCATGGAAGATATCTTATCAGACAGGATACTTGATGAGGATTTAAATAAGTTTTGGATGGATCTGATTTGTGAATCCCTTGCCAAGGTACATGAGACTCTTCCTAAAACTCCTGAAGGGAGACTCACCACTACTGAGGCCAAGATATGCATGATAAATTATGGTGGTGCACTCAGTAAGGTCATCACCACAGCCTTGGGACTCTCCGAGCCCTTTCAGGTGGCACCCGCAGTTGCTGAGATGGGTCAACTGAAGGACAAACGACCAAGGGAGGAACAAGAGCCAAGTGGTGAGAGTTCACTAAAGAAGATGGGTCAAAAAAAGAGTAAGAAAGGAAAATTTAAGACAGAGCACCACGTAGCGATCCAAGAGTCGCTAGAGAATGCACAACACTTGGGGGAAGCTCCGATCCAAGAGTCGCTAGAGAATGCACAACACTTGGGGGAAGCTCTCCACAAGGAAAAGGAGAATCAAGCCACAACCATAGAGGAATCATCCATTAAGGACATGAGAGGGAAGGAAGCCTCCGCTCCACAGGAAGTTGAAGAAGACGTTGCTAGGAAACCTGGAGATTCTGACAAAGGAAAGGGAAAGACTCAAGGAAAACAATCGGTGATTGGTCCAGGAGATTTTCAGATGCTCATGACCACTTTACAAACCATGCAAGCCCAGATAAACATGTTGGAACATGGTAGACAGAATGAAGAAATTACAGTCACTTCTAGTGTAGAGAAGTTGCGACCGGATGAGACTACCACTAGTTCAAAAGTTTGCACAAGAAGGACATCAGCGAATTTGGATGGTCTTACCACATTAGAGCTCTTACATCATCAAGAATTTTTGAAACGCTCAGCCCAGCAGTTACACGACTTAGAGACTCAGATTGTGGAGAACAATAAGGAGATGGAGGGGCTAAGGGAACAGTTGCAAGAAGTTGAGGTCCTGAGGAAAAAGGAAGAAATTCTCTGTGCTCAGGTTGCAGATCTTGTGGTTCAATTAAAGGAGGAAAAGGCAAGGACATCAACTCTCAGTAGAGAGTTGTCAGAAGCACATCAGACTCAGATGCAGATGAAGATAGCCTTTACAGGGTTGCAAGATACAATTGCAATGAGTCTGACTACTGCTGTCAATCAAGTTGAGGAAAAAGCTAACAGAGCTTACGAGGAGATGTTACAACAGTTACTCACAGACTTGGCTCATTCCCTTCACAAGGAACGCCAGTTTAAGCTTCATGCAACTGCCTATCAACATGCACTATCATTACAGCAGGGGCTTTATCATCAGGCCATTTGTACTTTATCATCCAAAAGCACCGATGATGTGGAGGAACTCAAAGCTCAGTTGGGAATTGCTACCGGTGCCTTAGCCGCTTTTGACCAGGGTAAGGAGCTCATGTTGTTGACCTCAGACCCAACTAGTAGCCAGATGATTGATCATTTGCATGACATGGGTTATAATGATCAAGAATTGAGGGATGTAGGAATGATGCAGCCAACATCTACTGAGCCATGTGACTTACAATATGAGACACTTGTTGAAGACCCTATTGCAATAGAGCCTTTTGAAGATATGGTTCCTTCTGAGGATTATATGGATCTTCAAGATTTTGCTGAGCAGGAAGATGGAGCTACTGAGGAAATACAGGTACCCCCAACAGTGTCGGACAAGGAACTTGAGGTCCAAGAGCGCTTTGATAGGATGGTTCAAGTTCTTAGGGCTACCCCTCAAGATGTGCCAGAGTATTCCATTGACATGCAAGGCATCGAGGCACAGAGAGAGGATCTAGATGAGCCCATTAAGACCTATCATGAGAAGCAGACGAGGGAGGAGACCATCATTTTTTATTTCAATGTCTATGGAGATGCCAAATTCAGAACACCCTTACTAGTCAGTACAGTGCAAAAGCTTATTAAAGTGGGAGAGAAGATTGCTAAGAAGTGGTTGAAGAAACAGGATAGGTCGGCTTTGAAAGGAGCTTGTAAGATTCCCAAGGAGAAGAACAAGAGGGAGTATCTCACCGAGAAGCCACAAGAGGTGTGGAAGCTTCAACCAGAATGGCGATATCCTATCCTTGAAGCGGATGAAATGGCCCATTCCGCCTTTTGCTACTCAAATCGGAAGACAGATGTACTCCATTGCCCCTATCCGAGAAGGTATGGCAGAAATGTTAGTGCACTCTCCACTATATATGTGTATCCCTATAGGAGTATTGGTGGTTGTAGGTGGCTCGGGGCACTTTTTACTCCCCCTAAGGGAGGTTTTTTCCCCCAGGCTAATAATAGCCCATGTGACCTCATCAGGAGGCTAGGGGCAGTATTATTAGGCTAGTTCTAGGCTTTTTTATGCTTAGCAAGCACAATGCTTAGCACTAGTGCCTATTATGCACAAATCCCTAATCTAGGGTTGTGTGCTTATGATTGAGGTGTATCTTTTTGATGATGTACTTTTTTTCCCGTCACGTAACTTTAGCTCACCCTTGCTTCCCTCACTCTGTGTGTACTTTCTTGCTTCTTCATTTGGTATCAGAGCCATCCCATCACTCCCGTGAGCATCCCATCGCGTACCCTCAGCTCGTGAGCTTCATATCGACTCAAGACATTCTGGAATTGACAGGAACTGCTGCAAAACAGGCCGCCGCCACTCTTTTCAGCATATGGGAGGTTGTACCTTCGATTTGGTCGCGGGAATCAGCACCAGACTCTCACACGTGTGGTCGCGCTCAGTTCTAGACCTGCAGTCGCCCCCTGTCGAGGGTCTTTGAAAGCTTCTACAGCCTCATACACATGCTCAAGACAGCCTACAAGCTGATAAGCTCAGGCGCGCACAGTTTTAGAACAGTTTCGAGGTCATTCTCAGCTTGTTCAGGTCAAATCGACAGGGAAAATAGCTCCCCAGCAGTGATTAACAACCTGTGGGTTTGTGAAAACGACTGTATTTGCTGTTACCAGCTCTCCCGTGACTTGTGGGTTCTCCCGAGGACCGATACAAGTGTGAAAAATTGGGGCTTTTGCCACCAGGGTGTTGCTGTAGCTGATTTTATGCATTGGGCAGCGTGTACGCAACAATTGTGATCAGATTTACCCTTCCAATCAAGGGGCTTTTCGACATTTCTTGTGTGTATGCCTTGTTTACACTTGGTACAACAAGATTGTGCCTATCCACTCAGGAATTGAGTGAGAAATTGGGGGATTTTATGCTTTATTGTGGTGCAGCAGAACAGGAACACTGTGTGACAGTGTGTGTGGATGCTATGCTCTCAATTTGAACACTGAGAAGGGATTACAGTTTTGGGACAGATTTGTATGCATTGACATTGCCCTTATGCAGTGGGACAGAGTAAAACAAGTGATTGTGTCTAAATCTCGGAAGAGATATTTTGTTTTGGGATTTTCCTTTTATTTTTCTTTCAGGTGATTCTTGTGCAATACACCCTACGCAATGGGCAAGGATGGTGTGTTGGATTTGCTCTCTGTTGAGAACAAGCTTGATGGGAGCTCCAACTACCCACTGTGGTCATATATGATGAACCACATACTAGTGGCACACGGGTTTAGCAAGATTGTGGAGGGTTCAGAACCTCGTCCTGGCTCTCGTGTGACCTCAGACATGGATGAGGACTCCACTAGTACCACTGGCAGAAGAGGTATTCCAGCTCCACCCCCAGCTCCCACCACAGATGCACAGCAGAAGTGGGATGAGATGGATGCTAAAGCACATGCTATGATAGCATTGTCGGTCAAAGTTGCGCTTATACCTCACATACGGTCTTGTAAGTCCGCTAAGGAGGCATGGGACACCCTGGCTAACCTTTATCAGGTGCGCAATGAAGCCAGGGTAGCCTATCTTAAAAGGCAGCTTGATCATTTAGTGATGCATGAAGGAGAGACTATGGATAGCTTCATTACCAAGCTTAAGGACTTGCGTGAGGAGTTGATTTCCAAAGGGGAAGACATGACAGATGGGTCTATGGTCACTGTAATGCTGAATGGTATTCCTGAGTCTTATCAGGCTCTTGCTTCTACATTGAGGTTAATCATGCAAGGGAATCCTGATTCCTTTCGCTTTGACAACCTAGTGCAGATACTATTGCAGGAGGAACAGTCAAGAGAAAACAGGAGCATACTTCAGCAGGGTGATCAGGCCTTCATGGCAAGTCAAAAGGGCAAGGGTAAAGCTGTGTCTGGGGCTGCATATAAACCAAAAACAACAGCCAACCAGCCAACTGTCAGTGGGGAAAAAGATGAAAATCAGCCCAAGAAAAAGGGGAAATGTCATTATTGCAGGAAACCGGGTCACTATATTGGTGAATGCCGGAAAAGAATTGCAAAAGAGAAGGAAAAGGGCACAAAGAAGGAAGCAAATGTAGCACAGGCAGATGCATCTAGTGCAGAGAAGAAGGAGACAGCCAATCTGTCCATTGTCTCGCATGGAGACGAGGACTTTGATGATGAGTGGGCTTGTACAGTATCATGCTCGTACAACCCTTCTATGCACACTACAGATGAATCATGCCTCTCTGTGACCTCTCAGGAGGATTGGTATTTTGACTCAGGTGCTAGTAAGCACATTACCTCACAGAGGAATTTATTTTCAGTTTTTGATGCTACCTCCAAGAGAGGTACAGTTACATGTGCCAATAACTCCGCTTATGCTATACAAGGAGTTGGCAAGATTGGTCTTACAGCCACACAAGGTGGATCTTTTACACTCACAGATGTACTTTATGTTCCAGGAATCCAGAAGAATCTCCTTTCCGTCCCTGCTATTGCCATAGGAGGACTTGAGGTGACATTTTCTGGAAGGAAATGCACAGTGCATGACCTTTCTGATGAGGGTTGCATTGTTGCAACAGGTACTTTATGTCGTGGGTTGTATAGATTGGATCACTACAGGGCTGGAGTACATGATGCTTGTGCTGTGATTACTAGTGATCAGTTGGCCATTGCTGAGCTGTGGCATGCCAGGATGGACCATCTACACTTCAGGGGTTTACAGAGATTGCAGGCACATTCTATGGTGGAGGACATGCCACCCATACAGTTACCCTCTCGTCATGTGTGCGAGGGATGCATATTGGGCAAAATGCACAGGACCCCAGTGCCTAAGTTGTCCACATATGGGGCTGCCAGGAAATTGCAGCTCGTTCATTCAGATGTTTGCGGTCCTATGAGGACCAAGTCCATAGGTGGCTGTGCATACTTCGTTACATTCATTGATGATTTTACATGCTACTCTTGGGTTTATGGACTGAGGCATAAATCGGAGGTGGAAGCACGGTTCAAAGACTTTATTTTGTTGCAGGAGAATCAGACACAGGAAAAGGTTGCCACCCTTCGTACCGATCGAGAGGGGGAATACATGTCTCATACTTTTCATGCTTTCTTGGCAAGCAAGGGTATTGCCCATCAGTGCACTGTGCCATACACACCCCCAGCAGAATGGTAAAGCTGAAAGGTTCAACCGTACTGTGATGGAAATGGCCAGATGCATGCTTAAGGGGAAGGGCCTCCCTAACAAATTTTGGATGGAAGCACTGCAGTGCAGCAATTATGTGCTGAATAGGTGCCCAAAGAAAGCTTTGCAGAAGTATGAGAGGACTCCATTTGAGATGTGGACCGGCAGGAAGCCTTCTGTCAAAGGCTTCAAGGTTTTTGGATGCTTGAGTTATGCCTTAGTGCCACAGCATCAGAGGGGTAAGTTGGATGACAAGGCTGTAAGATGCATTTTTGTTGGTTATAGCAGTGAAAGTAAGGGCTATCGGCTGTACCATCCTGGTACACAGAAGATTCTAACCAGCAGAGATGTTACATTGGCAGAGGAGCAGAATTTTGATTGGTCTACGCTCCGTAGGCAACCAGAAATTTACAGTCATGATGTCTTCGAATTGCTCCTGCCCCAGGAGGGAAGAAGTGCAGCCACAAATTTACCATGGGTTGTTGACATTATGGGGCCTGTAGCAGATGCAATTCAGCCCCAAAATCAGCTCGGTACAGCTGGTATACAGCCAGCAACAAATGTTATTGATCCTACTGGTGCAGCTCATGATTTAGTACAGTCACAGGCTGATTTGCCACAGCCATCATCCGAGCACATGGCAGTCCCTGAAGTGTCCAGACGGGTGCCTAGGTGGTTGCTAGATACATTGCGGGACAGCCACATTGATGTTCCTTTGCCTACCAGGACAAGATCCCGCCGTGCTCATGGGATGAGTATTGATTATCATGCATGTGAGGGCACATACAGTGAGGATGAACCCACTCAGGTGGATGAGCCTGTCTCTTTTGAGGAGGCAGCAGAAGACCCAAATTGGATGCAGGCCATGCAATCAGAATATGATAGCATCATGAAGAATGAGACATGGTATCTGACAGACTTGCCTCTAGGTAAGAAGGCCATAGGGGTTAAGTGGGTGTATAAAATCAAACGGAATGCAGATGGCACAGTGTCACGCTACAAAGCCCGTTTGGTTGCAAAAGGGTATGCTCAGGAGAAGGGCATAGATTATGATGAGACATTTGCACCCACATCTCGCATGACCACAGTCAGATGCATGATTGCCTTGGCTGGTCAGTTTGGATGGACTATCCATCAGTTGGACATTACTACAGCTTTCCTGAATGGTGATATCCATGAGGAAGTTTATGTACAGCAGCCCACTGGCTTTAGAGTTAGGGGGCAGGAAGCCAAAGTTTGCAGATTGCAGAAGGCTCTATATGGGTTGAAACAGTCCCCTAGAGCATGGTATGAGAAGATTGATTCTTACTTGGCTTCCCAAGGCTTTCTGAAGAGTTCAGCTGAGAGCACTCTATATGTCAAGAGTGCAGAGGATATGTTTCTGATTTTAGTTCTATATGTTGATGACATGCTGCTCACGGGGCCACAGAAAGTGCATATTGCAGCTTTTAAAGCTGAATTACAGCACCACTTTGAAATGTCAGATCTTGGTCCGTTGTATTACTATTTGGGTATACAGTTTATGCAGACATCAGGGGGCATATATTTGCAGCAATCTATGTATATTCAGAAATTGCTAAAGAAGTTTTCCTTTCAGGATTGCAAACCGGTTGCCACTCCCGTGGAATCAGGTGTAAAGTTGAGTCTTGAGGATGCAGGAGAACTTTTTGATGCCACTGTATATAAGCAGGCTGTTGGATCATTACTGTATTTATGCAACACTCGGCCAGACATACAGTATGGGGTATCCGTATTGAGCAGATTTATGCACTGTCCATGCACAAAACATTGGCAGGCTGTAAAGAGAATATTTAGATATCTCCAGGGTACTATGCATCTTGGATTGTGTTACCCCAGGGGGGATGCTTCATGCTTGCAGGGCTACAGTGATTCAGACTGGGCAGGAGATTATGACACAAGGGTGTCCACTTCCGGTTATTGTTTCTTTTTGGGTGATGCATGCATTTCATGGCTCAGTAAGAAGCAACCTACGGTGGCCACTAGCAGTTGTGAGGCAGAGTACAGGGCTGCTTTCACAGCCACAATTGAGTGTGTTTGGCTCAGGAGGCTTTATGCAGATCTTGGATTGGAGCAGCATGCTTCTACATCCATTCTCACTGATAGTATGAGTGCTTTGGCTGTAGCCAAGAACCCTGTGTTTCATGCTCGCACGAAGCACATAGAGGTACATTACCATTATGTCAGAGAGAGACTCGCAGTAGGAGAGATATGCTTGTCTCACGTGTCTACACACGATAATGTAGCTGATATTTTCACCAAGGCACTACCACGTGATAAGTTTGAGGCTTTTCGACAGCTCTTAAACTTAATCCCATTACCTGGTGATTAAGCTACATACCCTGTAACATGTGTACATACACCACACATCACTCCAGGGGGGTTTGTTAGTACACTCTCCACTATATATGTGTATCCCTATAGGAGTATTGGTGGTTGTAGGTGGCTCGGGGCACTTTTTACTCCCCCTAAGGGAGGTTTTTTCCCCCAGGCTAATAATAGCCCATGTGACCTCATCAGGAGGCTAGGGGCAGTATTATTAGGCTAGTTCTAGGCTTTTTTATGCTTAGCAAGCACAGTGCTTAGCACTAGTGCCTATTATGCACAAATCCCTAATCTAGGGTTGTGTGCTTATGATTGAGGTGTATCTTTTTGATGATGTACTTTTTTTCCCGTCACGTAACTTTAGCTCACCCTTGCTTCCCTCACTCTGTGTGTACTTTCTTGCTTCTTCAAGAAACTATGATGTTGAGAAGCATGGCAGGCATAACTTTCCCAAAATTCCCAATATCAATGCTCCGCATGAGAGTGATATCTATCACTTCCAGTTGCGTGATCTGCTACCTTCTTTTGACAGTTTCCTTAAACTCTACTCAAATTGCCCCGATCCTGCCTTCATAGTCACTTGCAATTATCTCCGCCTCATAGTCAAGCTCTTACAGCAGCCACCGACTCCCTATGAGGATGGCCTGCCACCCTTATTCTTCGACATCAACACAGGGATTGACCGCATTGCCATGGCAAGACTTCTTCTTCGAGCTGTATTATTCCCCTCTTACTGCGTAGCCTTGCTTGAGGATATGGTGGATAGCAGATTTGCTCGGTGTACCCATCCTTTTTATCCAGAATCACCCATTTATCTCCGAACCTTTCTTAAGCCATATCTTTTGAGCAAAGGGTGTCTTTCACTTACCTTGCAGCCACTTCCTGAGGAGTGACTCCCTTGTGCATCACATGATGAAAAAAAAAGAAGAAGGAAAAAAAACCAAAAAAAAAGAGAAAGCAAAAAAAGAATATATATATATATATATATATATATATATATATATATATATGCACTCACATGCACTGCACTGCACCTAGGGGTCCTCAAGTTGGATGCGTCCAGTGGCTTTGGTCGGCTGGCTCCGTCTCTAACCCCCTAGCCCATTTTCCATTTTCCCACACATTTGCTTAGGGCACATCAAGGTCAGGACATACCTAGGGAGTCTCGGCTCGCCTAGGTTAGACCTGTCACCCTGAGTCACGTGCACTTTTTATTTCTACTTCATTTATCTCAGTAACACCACATCACCTCAGGTCACCTACCACATGTGGTTGATCCAGTGGAGAACCATGCGCTTCAAGAATTCCTTTATCTATCCCACTTAGGTGTCTCCCTTGCATCTTCAACAACAACCTTTTTTTTCTCAGTACCTACCATTCTTTCCATCTTCATCAGATCAAGCTCCCTTGCTTCCTCATCATCGAGCATCATCATCAACAGAAGCACCCATGGAGAAGTCTTCTACCTATGTATTAGACTATGTATGCACGTGCACACACTATAGTATTTGCATCATAACCTATTCACAGTTTTGGGTCCTCAAGTGTGGGACAACACTTCAGGCTTGCCTCGAGTTCGACCCATCTCCCAAACCAACATCATCATATGTCCTGTGCACGATTAGAAGACTAGCACTTTTCCCCTAGGTAGTGACTGCACGTAAGGTTTTACTTTGCAGGTATTCGAGTTGTGGAGAATCATGCGCATCACTTCTACATCAACATTGCATCTCCCATCTTCTACAACCTCTATCCCATTTTTCAATGACCATTCAAGTTCTATTCATCAGAAGGATCAACAGTCAAGTGTATCTTCAACATAGCCAACTTTTACAGGATTTGTCACCAGCAACACCATCAGTCTCACCATCTACCACAATTTGAGCAACATCATTTGTACCACCCGCAGTAGGCAACATCCTCATCTTCAACAACCACTGTTCTTCATCAGCCACATCCATTTCTTCTCCATCATGACTACTACTTGATCAGGATTGTTTCCAACATTCCGCATCTTCGGTGCAAGCTACAGCATGCTACCTATGACGTGAGTGCCCTGGGACTGGCACTCGTCTAGGGGGGAAATAATGTTAACGGTATTTTGAGAAGGCTGCAGAAAGCGCAAGTGCTGGATACTATTTTTTGGTGGATTACTATTTTGTGGAGCTTCATTGTATTACTTTGGGCACTTGTGTATTACTTTTTACTCATGGACATCATCAGACTATCATGGTTGTATTATTTTGTGAGAGCCGCGGGCTCACTCCCGTGCACATTGTATTTATCACCCGTAGTTGTATTTGTCGCACCCGCATGTGTTGTGTGGGTTGCGCACATGTAATTGTGATTAGAATAGTGTAGGCTTGGTCTATTTAGGCTAAGGTTCAAGCATGTTTCAAGGATTGACCAGCCTAAAGCCCACTATGTGGGTAGGATGCCCAAAGAGGGTGCAAACCCTAATTCACAGTTGTGGAAACCCTAAACGCAAAAGGGGCACAAACCCTAACCCTAACCCTAAACGCAAAAGGGACGTAAACCCTAACCCTAATTCTATGTCTATATAAGGGTGGGAGGTCTCAGTTGTATTCACCCCCTTTGGCACATTCATGCTGCGGAAGCTCTGTTAGTGCAACCATTCAATCTTTCTATTCTATCATCTTGCTTCCATTGTGTTGAGAGTGACTGAGAGGGAGAGAGTGAGAGGTGTGTTGAGTGAGGGATTGAGGGAAGGTGAAGCTCTTCGTCGTCTTCTTGCTTTTCTCGTCGTCTCTACTAGCTCTTCGACTCGTTGGTGTGCTTGGTGGTGGATGCGAAGGAGCGACGGCATCGGATCGTGTTGATCGTGGTCATGGAACTATCTTCGAGCCTTTGAAAGGTAAGTTAGGTGAGTTCACTACAACTCGAGCTAGTCTTGTGTTCTTGCTTCCTTGGGTTGGAGAGGAGAATGCTTGGTTAGTTAGAGCGGAGCGTGAGAGACAAGGTGAGAGATTGTCGCCAACGTGAGTTGCAGCTTCTGAAAGAATAGAAGTCCGTCCAAAGTCCCGATTGTTGGTGCGTTTGCCTCAACATTTTTCGTGTTGATCGTGGTCGTGGAACTATCTTCGAGCCTTTGAAAGGTAAGTTAGGTGAGTTCACTACAACTCGAGCTAGTCTTGTGTTCTTGCTTCCTTGGGTTGGAGAGGAGAATGCTTGGTTAGTTAGAGCGGAGCGTGAGAGACAAGGTGAGAGATTGTCGCCAACGTGAGTTGCAGCTTCTGAAAGAATAGAAGTCCGTCCAAAGTCCCGACTATTGGTGCGTTTGCCTCAACATTACGTAAAAATCTTTCTCTAGTGGTTCCTCCACAAAGTGTACTAGAGCCTCACTCAACAGATGGTCACAATAGGTACTGGAGGCCTAGGAATTCCTGTAGGGTTGATATCTATCCTCACGGAGACTGGATTTGAATAGTTGGGCATAGGGATAACCAATGGGGCTCCCCTTTTGAAATATGGTTGTCTAACTCTTGGATTGGCCACCAAGACTTGGATTTGTAGGCTTGATTGCTGCTGTGCTGAGTCAAAATATTGGAAACTCCTTCACTAAGATCCATGCTCTGATAGCAGTTTGTAGAAGATGGATCTCTAACGGAGCTTCAAAGATGTGTCAATGGAGATGTAGGTTGAGAGGGAGAGACATAGACACAATCATTTGTGGGTACTAGAATGTGTACCACTTATTCGATTTTTAGATAGGTATATTGTACATTGTATAATATCCCGTAAAGGGACATTCACACCTAGTGTGTGTGTGGGGGGCTGGTGGCCCTTTATTTCCAACATATAATTTATGGTAGTGCCTTGTCTCATCTCTTACCAATCCATCTTAGTGCCACTACTAGAGCCAACATAGTATCTCATCTACCACCCAGCTTAGAAGAACAAGAAAAGGAATTAGAAGACAATCATAGAGATGAAAAGGCCACGGGGAAAGAAGATATGAGATTAGTGGAGAAAATCTCAAAGCTATTAAGCTAGAATCTGACAAGTGGGAAGTTGGAAAAGAATAATTTTCAAGATAAGAGAAAGAAGACTATATGAGGGCTATTAGGGACTCTATTAAATCCTCAATGCATCAGGATATAGGTGCAATCTTGGATGAAAGAGGGGAAAGTATCTTTGGGAAAGGTAAAGAAAAAGCAGGGGAAGATCTCATCACTCCAACTCTCTTACTTGACATATAGAAGTAGATGCAACAAATGTAGGCCTAGATGAAGCAAATGGAGTAGCCCTAGGCTTAGGTTTTTGAGCTTACAAAGCACCAATCTTCACAGGAGACCACCATTCATATGTAAAAAGAAAAACAACAATAGGTTGAGTCCACCAAGAGCACTCACTACCAACTAGAGCGGCATGCTAAAGTGGGTGGTTTAGAGGCCTTGGAGAAGATGTGTGAGGATCTTAAAAAAGGCAAAGTTGACGCATTTAAAGAGAAGCAAAAGTTGTAGGAGAAGCTAGAAGAGACACAATAGGAGTTTAAGAACTTCATCATTTAGGTAAAAAAGTAAGATTCAAAGTTCTAGATGAAGTTGGAAGATAAGGAGATTGCACTTCAAGAAAAGTCAGAGGAGCTTGATAAGAAGGAAGCAATGTTAAGATAATAATTTTAGAAGAGAGTACAAGATAAGAAGAACTCTCTAGAAGAATACTTCCAAAGGCATTACAGGAAAAAGAGAGCATCTTAAGGGAAGAACTTTATAATGAACTACATGAAAATGAGAAATCTCTATGGGATGAAATTTGGGAGACCAAAAAAAAAGTTATAGCACTCATAAAAGAGCTATAGGGGGAACTAGAAGGGAAGCAAATTGCCCTATGGGAAACCATCATTGAGCTTTAATAGGCAATGATAGACTTGAAAAAATATAGAATGGACAATGATACATTGAGTAAGCAAACAATTCCATTGAATTTCTTATTGACACAAAGCATCCTTGAGCTTTCTCAAGAGAAGGATCAAGTGCAGCATAGCGAGAGTGAACATGAGCAACACCTATAGGAGAGAGAATAATGGAAGATTACATTAGATACCCTACAACGAATATTAACTAGCCAACTAGACCAAGTTGTGAACTTCGTGGAAGGGGAAGCACAATGAATGCATGGAGGAGATGTGATCTTGAAGCTATCCAATGATCTAGGCATTTCTTTGTATGGGGAATCCTAGTACAAGATTCAATTGTACACTTATAAGTACATCCTCACTAAAGAGCAAGAAATCTACAGAGAAGTGGTCCTTGAAGCCTGCATCCCTTAAATAGAAGACCCTAATGAGCTCAAGGCACAGTTTGGAGTTGTATGTAGCCTCCTAAATAGCATGAAAAAGATCAAGGAAATCTATTAAATGAACCAACCAAGTGAAACCTCATATGACACCTATAGCAAAAAGGGTATGAGGATGATGAGTTAGAAGCAATGGGGCTTCTAGATTATGAGTCTTCTCCTCCTAGGGCTCCTATGGCTTTGGAACCACCTATTGTCATGATGCCACCAATAGATCTTCTTGATGTAGTGCAAGATAGATTGAATGGAAGTACCCACTCCTGGAGTAGGATAAAGCAACATGGAATGCATTTATCTCCTCTAGTGAGCTTGAATGAGAAAATATGCTTCTATGTTCTTATTCCTACCACCATGGCTATGAGTATGACAAAAAGAAACATGGAAATTATAACTTTGCAAAAATTCTAAATGTAAGGGCTTGTGGAAAGAATAAGATTTATTTGTTCCATCCCTTTGACCTCATTCCCTTTTTCATATACTTTGTGAATGAATTCACCAACTACCCTAACCCTTCCTTCAGCATGACATGCCATTATCTTTGCCTCCTCATCATCTTACTTCGATAGCCCATTAGATCTAATGAGGAAAGGCTCCCACCACTTCTTTAATGTAAATGCTGGCATCAATTAGGTGGCTATGATACAACTTTGCCTCTAGGCCTTCCTATTATCTACCTATTGTATTGAGCTCTCGAGAGATGTGATAGATATTAGATTTGTTTTGTATAATCATTCACTCTAACCCAAATCATGCCTACAACAATGCAGCTCACTAAAGGGGTATATGCTCACTAAAGGATGCCTTTAGCATGTGTTCACACTAGTTCCTAAGTAGTTGAAATGCCTATCAAAATTATTCAAAAAAAAAGAGAAGAAAAAAAGGAAAAAGAAAAAAAAGAGAGAGAAAAGTGTAGAAATTACAAAACACAGTGGATAGAATCTGAGCAAGGAGTAGAGAACACATAGCAAATATGAGAAGAACAGAGATTGCTTTAATTTCAAACAAACTGATACAAAGATAGCTCTATCCACCCATATGCTTCCACTATGAAGTTTAGATGGTGATCTAGATAAATGATAGGTAAAGAGCTTAAGGGTACCCGGAAGAACTATGACTGGGTGAAAGATAGTTTGATTATGGATTTAGAGGGGTCTTCCTTTTATAGCATGAGAAGGTAGTTTGGTCAGCATGTTCGACCGTATTATGAATCTTTTCTAATCACCAAGGAATATTCTCAAGAATATTCCCTTTATTGTTGGGATGGGGGCACTACCTCTCGGAACTCCCTTCAGGGGGGACCACTAACCCCCCTAAGACCCCTAGCTAAGGGATGCTTCTATGGAACTCAGACCCCAAAATAGAGGTCCTTGATAACTCCCACACCCTTCAACTTGATGCATTTGTCTGAAGTTGCTACTAGCATAACTACTCTATCTAAGATAAAGGCTAAATCCACAAAGATCACCTTTTTTCCATCCAGTCACATAGACCTCATCTAACATACAAGTCATGATCCACCCAATATCGATGCTTACACATGGCTTCTCCTCATAATGGGGGCCTTACAACTTAGGGCACCATAGATCACTGGTGGCACCTTATGAGGTTGGAGCATTGAGCATATCTAATAAGAAGCATACTATACTCTCATAGCACATAAGGGGCACCCTAGCCCACTCCCTCACATCATAATCTCATGGCCCATCAAGCAAGACATCCCAAGCTTGCTTGGAAAACTTGTCACCTTGGGGATGGCATATCACACTAACCTTTCTCAAATCGGGTCCTCAAGTATGAAAAAACATTTCTTAGAACTCAACCCATCTTCTAGTTACACTGTATATGAGTACTATCATTAGGATAGGTAGACACATCCTTAGGGAGAGCACCATAATAGATAGATAGAGTGCATGAAGAACCATCAATATTGGTGGCCCATACTTCCTACTTCCAACTTTGTATGTCTTCCTTCACCATTTTCCTCTTCATCACACATTGCATCTTTTCCTTATATTGCCATACAAACTTGCCCTCTAGGATCTCTTCATCACATGACCCAACACTTCATGCCAACCACATCATGCTCCTTTGGTGTAAGTGCCATGGAACTAGCACTCCACTAGGAGGGGGACAAATGTTAACCAGTTTGAAGACTTGAAAACATGAAGAAAGAAAAGGAAATGTAAGCCTTAAATTTTTTGAGAGTTATTATGCTTGAGCTCCCTCCTATGCAAGTTGTAATTGAAATTGATAGCACTCAATATAGGAATATGGAATATAGGCTAAGTGAGAGGTAGTCAAATGACTTAGTGATTAAAGCTCTTGAAAGAATGGGAGTGTGTCTAGACGCTCAAATATGTTGAGCATGCGTTGCCCAACATGCAAAGACAAATCCATTTTATATAGTGGTATAAATCATTTCTCTTAGAAAACTTAGTTACATGAAGAGGACTCATTAGGGAAAACTTTAGACTCATAAAGGGGCCCTTTTAGGGCCTTCTCTCTCCTCCTTAGATTAAGGGAAAGTGCACAAACTAGAATAAATAACAAATCACATATTCTCCTTTATTAGAATTTAATTTTTCATTTTTATTAAAATATTCATCTTTTTCTAAAGTGGCTCTAGAAAAGTCCCTTGAATATTTTAATATCTCAAAATTTGTAAACCCTTTTGAGCCAAAATTTTACACCTTAACTTTTGAGAGTGCTTATTTAGTTCAAAAATAGATTTTAGGATGAGCTTTCTCAATTCACAACAAGTCTATGCGCATTTTTATAAGTTTCACTTTCTTCCCTCCATTGATTGGGAAAGTTAAAAGTGAGGAAAATTCTCAAGATTGAACCTATTAGCCTTCTATTTTACTCTATGAGTCTATCATCTCTTGGTTTGTGAGCTCCGTTAGAGTGTGACAAAGACATTAGAGCTTTGACTGTATTTTCCATTCACTTTTGCGTGCATTTCTTCTTTTAATTAGTGTCGGGCATGTTCACACAGTGTCTACAGTCATTACACATATCGAAGCAAAGATTATACAACCCAAACATCAATAATCTTCTTAATATATGCCGCATCAGCATTTTCTTCACCAAACTAGACCGATTAGCTAGTTTTGAGTAGGCTGTATGGATATTTTTAATGCAAATTTACTATTGGCCAGATTTGGGGTTTGGCTATTTATAGCTCCCCCAATAGTTTGAACAAATCATCATCATCATCTATTTATTGTAAGTTCCACACTTTGTCTCAATTTCCATCTCTATCTCTAGTGTTGCCATTATCTTCAGCTTGGATCCGGTATCTCTAGTGTTGCCATCATTATATTTAGCTTTCCATCTCTATCTCTAGTGTTGCCATCATTATATTTAGCTTTCTTTCATGATTGAGTGTAGATTTCTCTTTCATTCATGCTATCTTTCTCTTCTCTTTTTCTCTTTGTATTATGTTTCTCTTCTCTTACGCACTCTCACACGATATCAGAACCTAAGTGAGAACACGAATGTTTCTTTCAAAAAGACCACCCTACTACTGATAGGGTAAATCTTTGCCTATCATTTGCTATATAAAGCATAGATTTTTTGTATTCTACAAGCGCTTTTAATAAAGCCAATGCATCTACAATTGATTTTTTGTAGGTGTAGGTGATTATCCTCTCCATTCTGGCTTTTCTATAGTAAAAGACAATAGATTCATTGTGTTTGTAGATTTAGAGACATGGATTATCATTGGTTCTTCGAAGGCTTTGATGACTCCAACAAGGATTCTATTCATACTCCCTCTCATTAGAGGTGTTATGATCATCATGAAGATCAGAGGTCAAAGCCTCATTTTGAATGGGAATCATCTCTTGATGAAAGGTGAAGTGGAATTGGAAGTAAGAGCTATGGGAGTTCAAGCAAAGAAGAGAGACTTGTGTGTGAAAACTCCAACAATCACAATGTGTGACCTTTCTTCCCTTATTCTATTGTCATGTAAAGAATAAATAATAAGCTGACGATGGCCTCCACTTGTAGTGTACAGGCGTGTGGACAATAGTAAAAATAAATGTAGGTGGCTAGGCACATGTAGCCTTTAACCCTCAACAACCTTTCACTTAAAGGTGAATGTGATTGCATGTGGAAAAAACAAGAAAAGGTGACAAAGTACAATGTGTACATATAAGTACATGTAGTGCCTCCATAGCTATAGCAGTCCACTTGCATTGTAATGGGCCATCAACAACTTGCACCCAAAACCTTTCTAGTCCTTTTAGATGCACCTCTTGCAATATTTCTCAAATGAATTTTTGGAAGGATCTTTTTGGGATGAGAAGCTCATATTTACCCTAGATTCTCCTTATCTCTTGAAGGGAAATAGTTTGTGGTTTCCATCTCCTCTTTTTTTGTGGTGGTATTTGTGGTCGAGGGGAAGCACCTGTTGTTGTACTAGAGAAGGATCCACCTTGTGCTCCAAGTGGGCCATGGTGTCTAGTCTTCATTAGGGTGAAATGGCAAGCAGCTTGCTTGGTATATGCCATGCAAGCTTGAGAAGGGCAGGATGGAGGAGAGATAGAGGTTGGGAATGTGAAATAGATAAAGTAATGAAAGAAAGATGTGAAAATGAGAAGAAGAATAAACTTTTAATCCATTTAAGCTTAAGAACCTTGTTAATGTAGCTTCACGCAAACCGTTCATCATGTGATCATGAAGGCATAACCTTTTATCAGAATGTGACGAAACTTCACATAGGTATCCAACAATCCAATATTTTTAAAAAAATAAAAGAAAATGCAAAGATACCATTTATCCAAATTCTAGTATCTAGAACCACTTTTCTCACTAGAAAAGTGGCTCTAGATGCCAGAATTCGAACAAGGGGTCTCTTGGTAGGTAAGAAAAGTGGCTCCAAATGCCAAACTTTAGAAAAGGGATCTCTTGGTGTTTTTTAAGTTTAAAAAAATATTGGACTCTTGGCTATCTAATGGGTGCACATGTGAAGTTTCATTGCATTTTGATATAGATCTTATACCAAAATTATGGATGGATCAATAATCAAGAAATGAATGTTGCTATTTTTGGCCCTTAGAAACTTCACACCACATGGACTATACAGAGGCATCAAGAGCCTAACATGTGTGCATGTGAAGTTTTGTCACATTCTAATATAATTTGGTATTTTTAAAATTATGTTATACCAAAATTATGGATGGATTGATAATTGAGAAAATGAACGTTGTGATTATTGGCCCTTAGAAACTTTGCACTATATAGACTATATAGAGGTAGAGTAAAGTTTGCAATGAAAAATGAAAAATTTTTACATGTTTTTCCCATTGAAAATTTTATATTTGCTTTAAAATATGAATTAATTTTTACATGACTTTGCACTATATGGAGATAGGTTGGAGGAGATGCATAGAGATATTAATAGAGATGGAGAGCCTACTTGGTTGTCTCAAGAGATAGAGTATAGATGCACATAGAGGCATACAAATGTATCAAGGGAAATAAGGTAGCTTAGTGTAATGAAGGAGGATAAATAGACAAACATAGATAGATTGCATACGGTTATGGATGAGTGATTATGAGCAAGAGAGGTATAAATAGTTCTTTGTATTAATGAAGGTTGCATAATCACAAAGAAGAGGTCATACTAGAGCCATGAGAGAGTAAAGAAATAGGGGGAAATGACTCAACAATTAGGGGTATCCAAGAGTTCTCATATTTTAGAAATGTCAAATTTACCTCTCCAAAAGTAAGAAGTTTGACTGATAGTTTTTTTAAAAAACCAAAATCTAGAATATTAAAAAAATGGTAAACTTTCTTAAAAGAAACTTGTAAATTTTTATTTTTCTTATTTTCGATTGAAATATCAGTTACTTCATATCTACTAATCGTTTTGCATAGAAAACTAAGCACCACACTCCTATAACTAACTCCTTTTTAATATATATATAAAATTTGGTTAAAAAAGGGTTCTTAAATGAGGAGAGAGAAGAAATATAAGCAAGGCCTTTATGGATAATATAAAAAAGAAAAAATGAGATTGCAAAAGTGAAGAGAGAATATGATTATTTTACCATTCTTCTCCCCTGTTTTCCTTATTTTAAGAAGGAGAGAAGAGGGGCTAAAAGGCCTATTTCTGAGTTTGTTTTTTTCCTAATGATTATATCCAAGTGTTACAAAAAGGACCTCAATATCAACAAAATATAATAATTTCTCCAAGAGGCCTAACCAAAATGGAGATTTCTTTTCTTCGAAGAATCGTTGGAAAAATTTCATCCTCCAACAAAACATGAGCAAGTGAAGCAAGTCTTGAAATGACTATTTTCCTCGATGATGGTAACTGGGGTCTTTCCTCTCTTTCTTGTACCTAAAATTGTAGAAAATAACAATGCAAATATAGGTATATTTAACAATTGAAATTTTTCACTTTATTCCAAAATAACAATACCTAGCTTAACATCTATGAACCATTTGGTAGGTATTATTAAAGCTTGATGTAGGGTCACAAAGCAACTAAGATATTTAAATTTGTACTTGGTCCATCCCTTGGTATCTTATTAGTGTATGAGATCATCCTCTTCTTTTGGTAAGCATTACCCATTGTACTAAAAAATATTGAGTATACCCACAATGTATGATCTCGATAAAAACTAAAAGCATGATCTCTATATTGACCTCAAAGTATAAATGCTCAATCACTCTTGCAAGTGCTCTTCTTATAATATTATGTTAATGTTACTGCATGTAAGGTACACTATAGTTCCTTTTGATATTTGGAAGCTAGATAATAGTTTCAATAAATAGGATTTGTTACTTCAACATATTCAATAGCATTCTGATATATGTATCTAAATGTTTTTAATTGAATGAATGGACCTATTTTTAAAAATCCATGGCCAATTTCAATGTAGTAAAGGAAGATTATTTGAGAGACAAAATAATGAGTGCCAAGAGATGTTTAGAAAGTGACTTACTTTGTTGCATGTATCGTCTTCTTTATACAACCCTATTACAACTTCATATCGTGTAGATCTTGAAGCTTTTGTTTACATTATAGAACCCTAATATTTCTTTAGAAGCAAAAGACAAAATATGAGGTTTATTTTTCTTGCTTAAGTATTCATACTCATGATCAAGCTTGTTGTGAAGATAGTGTACATCTCACCTATGCCTCTCTGATATAGATCTAGCCATCTTCTCAAACATTTGTATATATCAAGCTTGACATGGAGGTGATACACATCTCTCTTGTACCTCTTTGATGATGAATAGGCCTCGTCAATCTCCCTCTATGATATTGATTCAACCAAGCCATCCTCACATACTTCTCTATGTCTTTTGAAGTTGCTTTTAAGAAATAATAATACCTCAAATGAGAATGTGTCAAACCATAATATGTTAAGACATAACTCAATCCTTGGCACAATGTTTTGTCTTAAATTTTGATGGAAAGGAAGTGTGTCATTATTTCAAGTTGATCTAGATATGAGCTTTCAAAATTTGAGTACTGATTAGTCTATTTTAGGTGTACTGACCTTTAGACTCTTAATTAAGGGTAATTGATAACTTAAAATATTAGTGTTAATTTATGCATTTTGAAGAAAATAAAATTTTTAATTAAAACTTATCTTTTGATTGCCTCTCTCCATGCCAAGGTGGAATTTCTTACGACGCCCAAACTTGAGTCCAATTCCCCCTTAATGAGAGTGCAAACATGCAAATTGTTCTTATAGTTTGTTTGCTTGCATGAAAAGTGCTTAGATTGCTATAATCGCCCACTATGTTTGAGCCTACATAATAAGAAGTAAAAATTATGTAAAAATTGTGTTTGTAGTTATATTGAGAGAGAGAAAGAAAAAATATAATATGTTTGCAAGAGGCATGTTAAATGCATTGAGAGAGTCTGTGTAGGTTTTTAAGAAGATATACTTCAAGATTTGTATACCCATGACGATGTAGCTAATCACCAAGAAGCTATATTTGACAATGGTTGATTGGGCCCTCCACGATACCACAAAATGGATCTCCCACTTGGAAAGGGAAATTCTAACCTTATACTAGGAAGGACAACTAGACAAGTCCCTCCATGGCCTATAGCATATGGACTAGCACCCTCCATGGCCTACACCACATGGACATATCGGGGCTAATCCCCTAATCCATGTGTAAGGCTTGCACAATGGTGGTATGATTCTCATTATGCTACATGATGCCATGAATGCATAGAGTAAGGCAACATGCACAACAAGGTGCCATTACGCTACACATAGAGTAGGGTGGTAAGCACATCAGGATACCATAAGCTACATTGTGATATGAAAAGTAGGGTGATGCAAGGGGAAGGAGAAAGACGGAAGGGTTGGGTGGACTTGATGGAGGGAAGGAGGGGGAAGGGGGAGGAGCGAAGTGTCGGAAGAAGGGGGGAAGGAAGAGGAAAGGGAAAGGGAGGGAGCATGCATGCAGCACCTGTGGGGACACACACACGCATATAGAGGAGGAGAAGGGTGGGGTTTTGTGACCCAAACAAACATTGCGATGAAGGGGGCTATATATGGCATGAGGAGGGCAACAGGCATAGTCAAGTGACTCTCACTTTATGTGAGAGTTAACTCTTCCATAAAGTGATAGTTAACTCCGTCATAAAATGAGAGTTAACTCTTTGATTAGAGACTCCAATCCTCTTTTTTTAAATTTTGAAATAGATTTTTTGAAATGGTTTTTGGGTGAGACAATTACCTTTGTATATGCTTATGTATATTCTTACAAAGGTCATGATCATAGTTAAGAGAAGTAAATCTATTGCCATATTTAATATAAATAATATATGGAGCATATTTAAAATTTAATAATGTAATCACCATGCACTTTTTATTGAGTTTATAAAAATTTTCATGGGTACACATACATTAAGACAATGGCATGCACATATGAATATAGATTTGTGTACCCACATACACACCTACATGGCTATGTTATTTCCAAGTATGCATTCATTATGCATTTCTTAGAACCTCAATTCTCAAGTTGCTTAGATGTTTCCTAACCATGCATTCTACTTTTGAGTTAATTAGCTTGCTAAATGGATTTAATATATTTATTGCAATTTATAAACTTTGTGAACTATTATCTTTGCTATTGTTATGATTAATATTTCATTTGCTTTAGTGGAAATGTGTTGTTGCTAGTCTCCCTTTTTCATGTGCCTATTGATATTTGTGACTTCTAGCTTCTCAATCTTCGTGGCTTCTATATCTTCTACCTACATCGTCTACGAGTTCTAATGAATCTATATATTGCATGTAATCACATTGCCACAAATAAGAGATTGATAAAATTTTAAGTTGTTGCAACTAGTTGTTAGATTGTTAGAAATATTTGTTTTTGAAAATATGTAGTATATACTTCACTTGATGGATGATTTATATATTCTCTCTCCCTCTCTCTCTCTCTCTCTCTCTCTCTCTCTCTCTCTCTCTCTCTCTCTCTCTCTCTCTCTCTCTCTCTCTCTCTCTCTCTCTCTCTCTCTCTCTCTCTCTCTCTCTCTCTCTCTCTCTCTCTCTCTCTCTCTCTCTCTCTCTCTCTCTCTCTCTCTAATTTTCTATTTTTTGGTATATTGTAGATAATGTGAAGATTTGTGTAAAAGAATACATTTCTTATTGCTCCTTGTGTGTGTGTGTAGTTGATGTACATCTAATTAATACATGATATACTAATATGTGTGTATAAAGATATACAATATCTCTTGCACATATTCATTTTTAATGTAGTTTGGTCTTTCTATATCATTCCATAACTTTGTATGGGTGCTTTATGCATATGTTATGCACGTATTGATTGTTGTTAACACAGACACACACACACACACACACACACACACACACACACACACACACACACACACACACACACACACACACACACACACACACACACACACACACACACACACACACACACACACACACACACACACACACACACACACACACACACACACACACACACACACACACACACACACACACACACACACACACACACACACACACACACACACACACACACACACACACACACACACACACACACACACACACACACACACACACACACACACACACACACACACACACACACACGCGCGCGCGCGCGCGCGCGCACACACACACGCACGCACACGCACACACGCACACACACACATGCACACATTGTATTTATGCACATATTCTGTTCTTTATGGTTAGTATGCTTGGTATAATTATATAGGTGCTAATCTTGATTATTATGTACTTAAGATTATAAAGTATGGATAATATTTGAGCAACACATACTATGACTTCATGTATACATAAGCAAGGCTTAGTATTTTTAATGTGTTTAGCATATTTATATAATTTAATTTATTGGTTTAGGGTTTCATAAACAAAGCTTAAGAATGTGAAACCAAATCAAGATCATTGTATGCAAGTTAGCTAACATATGACATTAAAACAACCTCTTAATATGACAATTAGTTTTCTTCTAGATAAGCCGTTGGATAGCAAGATTATGAGGGAATAACAGAATAATGGCTATCTTCGTAATATCTCCTTGCCTTTGAAACATATATACATTAGAGATTAGATAAACATATGCATCAATATTGGCAAGTTACATGTAGCTGCTACATGCTCTAAGGCATTGGGTGGTGAGATCATGAGAGAATAAGACATGAAATAATAAGACCATTAGTTTTCTTTTGGATAACCCATTGGGTAGCGAGATCATGAAGTAATATCATAATAATGGTGTTCTTGTTGGTTGCTTTGTCTTTGAAATATATCTCAAAAGACATACACATTATGGATTCAATCAACCCATGCACCAATGCAGACAAGTTACTTGTAGCTACCAATGCATTTTTCCATTGCTCTTATAAAACAAATCTTTTAAGAGCATCTTCCAAGTGGTGCATATCACAAATTCAACTAATACAAATGGCAATGGGTGAGTTAGATTATTGATGAGGCTTGAATTGCTAACTATAGCCATACATTTAGATATATAGAGACAAGAGAGAATTAGATTAGAAATAGAGAGACCTTCTTGGTCTCCTTGTGGTTTTTTCATAGGCCTTGAATTCTAATAGTGGGAATATTAACACATGTTTATCTATATATAGTGTGTCCATGCATGCATGGATTTGTACAAGGTATATTTATCTATATCTCTCTCTTTCTATTCACATGTACATTTTTCTCTATCTCTCATTCATTTTTTGTGTTTTTATTTTTATCTAGAGTTATATTTAGCATTGTATCCAAAGATGGATTTGGCTATATGTGCATTATCAAGAGAGCCCATGCTACATTTGAGGTGACTATGTTTGAATCCAACAAACTTAATCCAAGACACAATGCTAGACTTCACACCTCAAAGTGAAATTTCCACTTAGGTCTTGGTTTGTTAGAGCATACAAATCAAAATTATAGGATTCTTTGTTTTCATTCTTTGCCTACCCTAAATGATAGTCGTATTATAATCCCAATCCCCAATCATGGAATCACTTGTGAAGCTCTTGACCTTGTAATCTTGGATACATCTATGCAAGCAAATCCCTTAAAGCCTATCCAAGCTTGAGACTCATAGGATTTAGAAAGGTCGCTTGGTGCCCAACATCTTCCATAGACTAGTTTTGATCATGACAATGGAGGAGTCATTTCTCTTCTCCATGAAATACCTTGAATGGAAATTCATCATACTATGCCTATACAAATGTATAGCGACATTGAATGTTGCAATCTTGTAGAAATGAACAAGATGTGTAGCTAGTGCCATGCACGTAATGACCTTAGTCTAAACCCATTTTTATAAAAAAAATTAAAAAGAATAAAAAAGATAATGATCACCTTCATAAAAGACATATGTTGTCATCATCATCACAATCATCATCCCACCCATCCTCATCATCACAATTTGTCATTATGCCAGTGAGACGATCAACACCTATGCCATGATCATCCTTGTTAATCCAAAAAGCAGAGTCACAAAGCTTGTAGCTATCGATTCATCTCAGAATAATTTATAATGTACTTAGAATATAGAGATGAATTGTCCATTAAGAACTAATCATGACTATCCCTTACAAGATGTAACTTCTAGGAGTAAAGCACATGCCTTGCTCATGCATTTTAAAGTGCTGCATGCCAAAGCATTGCATCATTTAAAGGAAATATTATTACCTTTGAAAAGTATGAAGAGGATTTGAGGAGCACCACATCCTAAACACTAGGGGACTTTCATGTATCACTTTATGTGATTTCACTGTAAGGAGAAATAAGTTGTGGATTGTATTTTCTCTTCTAAGATATTCAAGTGAAGCTATTTGGGTTTCAATGAAATGTTTTAAGATATTCTTATTGCTTGGAAAAGTATGATTTCCTAGTTGAGAATAGGTTGATTCCCTTGGTTGTGGGGGGTTGGATCTATTTGTGATGGGAACTAGAAACTGGCCTCAAATACAAGAGGTCTCTCTATAGGGAGGATGTTAGACTAGGAGGCACTAAGGGTGCTAGGGGGACTCTGGTTACAAATTCATTGGGCATTGAGGATGGGCCAAACTCCTACAAGCCCAGGATGGCCTTCCCAGAAGGTCTTGATGCTAGATAAGGGTGGATTGGTGGGTTATGCCCATGCAGAGGTGTCCAAGTACTTTGGATACAAGTCCGAGAGTGTAAGGGATAGAATGCATGCATGGGATTGCTCCTTGGATAAGATGCATATAAATATCTTGCTTGCAACTATTTTCAAAGTGTTTGAAATTTTATTTCTATCCGTGCCTAGTTTATGTGAATGAGCATTGTCATAAAGTACTAATTAAGAAAGCCAACTTCTATATGTCTAATTAAATTGTGTTAACTTAATTAGAGAACTAAAGAAACCTTTTGAGAGAAGTGGGTGGCTAGATCCTCAATGGATCTTGCTAAAGGGAGGGTGGTCTCGGTTCACCGAGACAAGCTTCCAACACAAAAGTGTTAGATTAGGCAAGTCTAGGAAGGGCTGAACTTTGACTATCCTAGTGTGTCATCATTAAAGCCCAATTCATGTTGTTTTAGGGGGACCAAAGTTGAGACTTTACCCTATGGGTAGAGGGGTTGATGCATATCACTCCCCCTTGTTTTTAACTCTCTTTGAACTAAGTGCAACAATGGTTCGCTTTGGCCTGGGGGATGATAGCAATTATGTTCTTGTTTTGAGGTTGATCATTGTGGGATTGAGCTGAAGCTTCTCCTGCAAAGTAGACTCAAATAGCTCAAGATTACAAATATCCAATTATTCTAACAAGTTTTGGATGATAGTAGTCTTGTTTTCTTCTTAATGTGCTACTAAACATGTGCTATCGATGTTTGTTTATGTATGCACATTATACATGGTATCAAAGAAAAAAATAAATTTTGGTATGAATATCGATATTATTACAAGGAGTTAACTTTAAAAAAGAGGTAGGTGAGAATAAATTATTTATGCCAGTAATGCATAATGAATTTGGTTTAGAGTGATGAAAAATGCTTATATCAAATTGGCATAGTGAAAGCATTGTAGGTCCTAACCCACAAGTTATATGATCAAACTTACCATACAGAAATGATAGCCCTAGTTTCTCTTGAGATGAGGACATCTTGATTCCACTAAGGGGGAGAGTGTAGAGGCAAGAGCTAACGCTCAACCGCCAAAACCCATGAACAGCTTATTGTTCAAGTGTTTCAAGCGAACACCTATGGCTATCTCTCACCTATCCGATGCACCTTTGATCCTACCGGGGTGTAGTGAGCTTACCTTGATGCCCAAAGTTGCCTCCTCCCTCAAGCACACCAGTAGCTCCATGATTCGTGATGTGAATGCAAGCAACCTCAAGCCTCCACCTTCAAGCTCCATCGTCCATAGTCACGCATGAGACAAGAGAAGAGAAGATAAGAGAAGAAGTGAGGAGATGATAGAGAGCTTCTTCTCCTTGATCTCTCACCCTCACACACTCACTCCTTCACACTCTCACACTCCTCTCTCAAGCACACACAAGCAAGCAAGAAGAAGAGAAGAAGAGAGGAAGATGAGTCCACTTTGCCGCGCACCAAAGAATGAGCTCCTCATTCACTTTTCAACTTTATATACAAAACTCTAAATCCCTTTTGGGTGGATATCCCCTTACCCCCTTTTTTACATGGCCGGCCGTGACCCTTTTTCCCATTGTCCTCTTATCTTCCTAGCTTCCTTCTTCCTACCGCCCATCTACCTTTATAGTTTACACAGGAGGGAGCCTGGTGCTCTTTTACAAAAAATTTTAGGGGTGCCTCGCATTTAACAGTGTGCTTTTGCCTTTTCCTTAGCTTTTGAAACCTCCCTTGCGCTTTCAGCCATTTCTCTTCCTGCTTCTTCCGTTGTGTCCGATTTCCTTCTAGGCCACCTCTTTTAGGTCATGACTTGCGCTTTTTCACTTTTTCCACTTTTTTTGTGCTGCGGTTAACATTATCCCCCTCCTAGCCTAGTGCTAGTCCCATGGCACTGATGGGTGGTAATTGGAAGGTGGGATGGGTGTAGCCAGATGGCTTTTTGAGTTTGTATACAAGCCCTTGTGGGGGATAGTGTTGGGTGGATCGGCCCTTGAAATTGAAGATGGTGTTGGGCTTGGTCCTCCTTGGCTGACATTGATGATAGGGAGATCTGTCCTTTGAAATTGAAGATATAGTTGGGGTGGGTCCCTCCCTGATGCTGACCTTGAGTGGATCTATCCCTTAAAATTGAAGATCGTGTTGGACGGATTCTTCTTGGAGAATGGCAGATGGACGGCTCCATTTATGAAATTGACAATGGTGTTGGACAAATGCCTCCTCATGCCTTCCGAGGGTGCTACAACATGGCTTCTCCTTATTCCCTTCAAGTTGCCTTACCTCTTCACCTATGCCTGTGCACAGGAGGAAACCTGGAACTTCTCATAAAATGAATAACATTATGCCTCTCACTTTCCTTGCGAGAGCCTTTGGAGGTTCTCCCTCATCCTTGAGAGAACATTGCTAGAATATTTGGTGCTTTCTTCCGTCATTGAGAGAGCATTCTTAATTCTTTACATGACTTCCCTTATCCTTGAGGGAGCATCCTTCATCCTTAAGAGGACTTTCCTCATCCTTGAGGGGACCTCGCCAAAGTAGTCGAAGCTCCCCCACATTGTTTCTGAGGTTGCCATCTCATGTATTGTTCCTAATGAGCTTCTTCATTCACTTTTTAATTGGGACTTCCTTAGTCTTCCTCTACTTTGTTTTGGCTGCATGGTGACATGTGCAACAACGGTAGTGTAAGTTGATGATGATGTGGTTGTAGGGGTATTGGTCTTTGGAAAAAACCAATCAACTGGTTGAAGTAGTGGGGGCCAAGAGAGTGTATTGCATGGATGATGGGGCCTCCAAAGTTGGTGGGTTGCAGCATTGGTTTTTACTTGAAAAGAAGAGAAGGTGCACTACTTGGGGGTGTATCTGCCTTATCGTGTGGTGCATAGTGCTCGTGTGAATGTAACTGGGAGTTGGGTCGACCTAGGTGTTGTCCCACACTTGAGGACCTATTTCGTGTATCGTTGTAGGTGCGGTGCATGGCTTAGGGAGATAGACCGAAAAGGCATGCCCTTGAGGTGCCCTAAGCCTAAAGTGGGGAATGCAAATGGGCTAGGGGGTTAGGGATGGAGCTAGTTGACCGAAGCCACCGGATGCGCCTAACTTGAGAACCCCTAGGTGTAGTGACTGTGACATGTGGAGC
Organism: Lygodium microphyllum; assembly: GCF_053477565.2. Taxonomy (NCBI): domain Eukaryota; kingdom Viridiplantae; phylum Streptophyta; class Polypodiopsida; order Schizaeales; family Lygodiaceae; genus Lygodium; species Lygodium microphyllum. The sequence goes on along the minus strand of NC_141136.1, from coordinate 152,022,011 downwards.
TAACCGCTTTTTCTCTTTTCATTTATTCTCTTATTTCTTTTATTTTTATTTTTTCTCTTTTTTTTTGGAAATTACACAGTCATGGCGAGAGCTAATCTTTTTCATATTTGTGTGTCGGGAGAGGGTTGAGTTGGAGGCTTACGGGATTTACTAAGGAATTGCTAGCTCTGCATGTACCCTATGAGGTTTAGGTGCACTTGGAGAGTGATGCTGGAAAGAAATGGATGATTGCAATGTGTGAAGTAGCTATCACTCATATCTTCTAGGAGGGCTAAGAAAAATGAAGGAAGTAGAGATTCTCACATCATCAATCTTGCCATGGCGCAACTATCTATTCCATTGGGATCAAAAAAGAGGGGTGGAAGGCAATGCTCTTGTGGTGCAAGATCCTGTCTAAGTAGTATCCTAAGTAGTCTAAGATAATTATAGGTAGTGATGAAGGCAGGATCGGGACATGAGGAGAATTTGTTGATGAAGCGGACTATAGAATCATATAGGTCCTCTGGTGTGAAAATGAGGGCCTTTTCAAGTTTAGTAGCATTGGCATTGTAGATCCATGGGAAGTTGTACTAGTCGTGGATGCTTGGGTTAAAATCCACTCCTACCCTTCTCGGATATGGCATGAAGGTTGGATTATTTCGCTCAAAGGGTAGGGTGTTACAAAAAGCCATCCATGCATCCATGTTCACATAAAAAATGTGCCTCCTCTATGTGGGTTGGCACTCATAGCCCTTCACAGCCCTAGGCACCTCAAAAATTTTATCTTGCCAAAATCTATGTCCTCGGTCCCCCATAGGGTGGGATTCTACTCTCTCTCCGAGGTCCATTTGTCTCCTAGTCGGCGTCCCACATTAATGATCTCTTCCACCACCTTGACTAGTAGTACTCTGCGCAAGTTGGTAGGGAAGCTTAAATTAAGGTCGAAGGGCCTTCTAGCAGTCTCCTGTTGCTCCCAGATTACAAGTTTGGCATTGAAGCTTGTTGGGCCGACGTCCTGGCTTGGTTGGATGGGCATGGTCTCTGCACCATCGTTGGCTTGGCATTCAATGCGCCTTGCTTGCTCCATCCATTGCCTCTTCCTTTTAAGCTATGCTTTTCTTTCAGCGCAGAGGTGTCTACTTGATGCTGCTATCCTTCTAGGCATGGGGAAGGAGGCTGTGGGACAAGTTCTTCTTTGTGAGGTCCCATGTCAAAGCTTGTACTAGCCCTTTCTCCTTGCTGGTCTTCTTGTTGTGCCCCCTCAGCGAACCCTAGTGCATTGACTTCTTGTGGAGTCAAGCTCTTGTAGTAGATAGCTTCGTTGCTCCTCAAGGCCAAGGCTGATACCCACCACGGGTTGCACTGGCATCTACAAGTCTACTCTCAGGGCCCTAGGTGCAATACCTAGCTTCTTGTTTATGGAGTCAACAGCCTCCCCTTCCTCCGTTTGAGTGACATCCAGTAGTGTGCTCAGGAAGGTGCATTGCTGGGATTCAAAACTCACTTGGGCATCCTCTGCTTTGCTCTCATCTAGCACTTTGTCCTTTTCCACCTGAGCTAGATGGTTCACCAAAGCTTTTGACTTTTCTCTCATTATATTTTGCCCAGTCCTCTGCTCTCTTCTCCATTTCCTTAAGGCTTTCTCCTTGCCTTTGAGCCAATATCATCAACCCCTACTCCCAATCTTTGATTTCTCTTTTCAGCCTCTGTGTTCCAAGGTTGCCTCTTGCTTCAATTTTCAATCTCCTCTTGATATCCACATGCCCTTTCTTCCCTCACCACTTCTAACTCTTCTATGGCTTTATGGATCTTTTCCATCTCCCCTTGTAGGTCTTCATTGAGCCTTACGAGCTTGTCATTATGGCAACATAGGCTTACTAGGGTTTGAGTCTCTTCATTCAACCTTGCCTACCACTTAGTTTATGCTTCGTCCTTGGCTCGCAGCTACTCCTTTAGCTCACTTATCTCTTTTTGGCACATGGCCACTTGACAAGTTTTCTCTAATTGTGATGCAGTCATGGCCTCTTTTTCTGCCTCTAGTTTAGCCACTGCCATCCTCTTATCTTGCTTTTCCTTCTCTAGTTGCGAGAAGAGCTTCTTGACTTATTCGTCATAATCTATAGAGGTGGCAGCTCTGTCGTGGGCATGGAGGTTGTGGAGGTTTCCCTCTTCTGCTTCTTGGGATCATACCTAGACTCGGCGCTGTTGCCGATATTTTAGTTCCTATTATGGGGGTACCCTCCCCCGTTCCTTGAGCCATTTCCTTATTAACAAAGTACTACATCCAAGCCATGAGGTTAGTAGCATCTACTTTGGCCGTGGAGCGAGATTCAGATATGATTGTGGGAGTAGCGGGCACTATGAGGGTAGAGGTGGGATTGATCGGGGCCTTGCCCTTGCCTTCCTTCACTGTGGTTGGTGTGATTTCCGGTGCTTGTGTGCTTGAGCTCAAGCCCTCATCTCTAGATGGGCTCATGGTGCCCAACTCATCTTGCCTGCCTAGCTGCTCTATAGATAGGTGTGTTGTCATAGCCATGTCTTCATCTTCTTTCCTTTTCAACTCCTCCTCTTCTTCTACTGCCTTCCTTTTGCTCTCCTCCTCAGATTTTTTTGATTCTTCCTTCAACTTCTCCGAATCCTCCTTTTCTTTCTTCTTTATCGCTTCCCCTTTCTTCTTAGACTCTCTTTTGGCTTTTTGTAAGTCTACTTTTTCTTTTTTCTTGTTTTCCCCCTCGGCCTTGTCTTGCGAATCCTTCTTCTTTGTCTTTTTGGGTTTTCATTTGTTACTTTGCATTTCTTGTTCTCCTTCCTCATCATCACTCACTGTCCTTTCATTGGAGTATGCTTGCTGCTATTCGTGGTGAGGACATGACCTATCTAGTGTTTCTCTGAATCCTTCTTCTTCACCCTATCCTTCCCCCAATGCTTCCCTTATTATAGCTATCAAAACCCCCCTGAAGCTAATGGTTGAGGCCTTGGAGTATGAGTCTTTCCTTTTTGCCTTGGTAGCCGGGGACTCTCCTCCTACGGGTCTTTCTCTTGCTGTGGGTCTTTCTCTTGTTGCCAGTGCTTTTGCTAAAGACTCAATGGTCTTCCCGCACAAAGCCATTTAGGTTCACTTCGTCAAAGGATCTTGCTGCAATGCTCTCTAGCACATATGGACATTGATTCGACTCATTATTGAGTTGTACCCATGGCTAGAGAACAATGCATGCATCATTTTGGTCTAGAGATGGATCTCAGAGTCGGGGATGTTTGCCAAGCTGATGCCATTGTTTATGTGAACCATTACCTTGTCCATTCCTAATATGGCATACACATCTCTGTTTAGTCGTCTTTCCACCTAAATTGTCTAGGCATAATGCTATTTCCACCAACTTTGGAGTCAACTCGATCTCGGTGGGTTTCTTCTTCTTCTCGCATAGTGAATGTGCCATGATTTTGTAATAAACCAGTTCTTACAGTAAATCAATTAATTAGAAATTCATGAAATATACCATTCTTTCAAGTAATACAAGAAATACACCATGTTTGTGAAATAGCCATAGCCAAGGTAGCTAAGCTTGAAGTAATATTGCCATGGAGGTTAAGAATCAAATATGTAAGCTGCAACATGAATATTCACCTCATGTCAAGGTGGGACATGGCATGCACCCCATATCTTGGTGGCTAAGAGCATGCACCCTCTTAGTTGGTGGGAGGAAGGAGCCTCAAAATATGTATTGTTGAAAAATGGCAAAAAGATATTTCATAAGTTTCATCTCCCTGTTTTATACTTAACCCTAGCCTCCTCTAGACTAAAGTATGCTTTATTACAAGCCATCTTGGCCTAAAAGAGCTTTGTCCTCAAAGCTGAATTGGGAACAAATTACAAGGATGATTACAAAGATAGCTTGAAGCATTTGGAATTCATGTTGAAATAAAGCTCCATGTTGATGAAGTTCATAGAAGTTGATGAAGATGGACCACATAAATGAAACAAGTTGTTGTTAACTGTCCAAAACAAGTTGTAGTACAAAAATGGATCATATCTTGAGATAGAAGTGGATGATTTTCATGTTTGAGATATAGAAATGTAGAGGATGACATGTAGTATCCAGTCATCCTGCCTTCAAAATTGAAGTTTGAAGCCAATAAGACAATTTACTTTGTTATAGAAATTTAATATAGTGAAGCCCCAAAAGAGACACTAAGGAAAAGGGGATTCTACTGCAAGAAAATCTGTCTTGTAACATCAATAAGCTTTTGTTTCATTCTTTAGATAACCAAAACAAGGAAAATAGCAAATCTTCATGCAACATCATAGTAGATATCTCCCACGGATGTGATAGAATCAACCATAATCTTTAACATCTTTATAAAATCCATCAATAGAACAAGGAACATAAAAGAATACACCACTTTTGAATGGAAGTAAATCACATAGTACTCATCTTCATTATCTTCATAATTTTCTCTCTCAATCTCTCATAGAAAGATACATTATTTTGATAGAATTGACTATCTCTGACTCTGTGTGTGTGTGTGTGTGTGTGTGTGTGTGTGTGTGTGTGTGTGTGTGTGTGTGTGTGTGTGTGTGTGTGTGTGTGTGTGTATAGTACATTATCTCCTCACTACAATACTCAAGAATGGCACTTAATAATTCTTCTTAGGTTGTGGATGCACCTCCCAAGAGATATGGGAGGTATGAAAGGACACCGGAGCCACTATAGTGTCTCTTCATACCTCATTACTATCATTGTCACTTCAGTCTTCTCGTCAGTCTTCAACAATTTCTTCTTCCATTTATTTTAGCTCTTTTGAACTTAGATTCATCCTCTCCAAAAGTTAGAAAACTTTTCCAAAGTCACACATACATTCTACAAAACACTTACAGAAGACCTACAAAACAGAACAGAACAGGAATAGAGCAGAGACAGAGGCTCTACTACAGAGGGTTACAGAAGGTCATCGGAGAACAATAGATCCTCATAACTGATACTAAAACCATTCCAAACTATAAAAAATATTCAATAAGCTTTCAAAAGACCTCAACCTTCATCAATCATCAATCCATACTTCATACAGAAGAAAATTAGAACAAACTGTTTAATCTGGGAAGCTTGGGATTCCACTATATTGTGAGCAGTATGCAAAGCTGACAGTTTCATATCCAGAAGAGTCTTAAACTCTTGAGCTTATTTAGACATTTTCTCTTTCTCTTCCGAAACTCTAGTGACCTCTAATTGAGCTTCTGCTAACTGAGTTTTCAAAGAATATATTTTTTCTCTCTAGGTCTCAATCATTTGTGTCTACTGCTCTATCTGCTTAAGCAGATTGGAAAGAGTGTCTTTAGCATAGGCTAACTCTATGATTGCCTTATGCATCTGGTCTTTGGATTGCATCAATTCTTCATAGAAAGAAGCATATAACTGTTGAACACAAGCTGTCACTGAGAGTTCAATAGAACTTTGGATGTCGTTACAAAGGAAAGGAATGGCATCCTCTGACACTAAGTTGTTCAGCGAAGGAACTGATATTTCCAAAGAACCCTCTTGATGTGCCCTAAATAAGTTGTTGCATGTGAGGTAGGCAGGGAAGTCACTTCCAAAGGTAGCAGGAACTAACACTGAAGGAATTACCGGTGGAATTTTCTCTGCTATGTGCTTCAAGCGCTTCCACTGAATGACCAATGGAGGAGGGGAGTCACTATCCTCTATGTCAATGTCAATGGGTTTTGAATCTTTTGAAGGTGGAGGGGGAGGGACTGGATCACATGGAGGAGGAGGTAAAACACCCTTCTTAAGGCCTGAATAGGTCAATAAAGCATATAAATATGAACCATAGGTTACATTGGTAACATTCCCTCTAGTCACCTTGACAAAATGCTGGTCCATCTTCGTAATAAGGTAAGTACTCCAGTCAATGGAAAACCCTTTTAAAACCATCCCGGAAGCTGTGAAGAGCTCCTTTGACAAAAAGTGAGATGGCGTCTTTATAGGCATGAATCTATCTTGGAGAAATTGGCAGACTAGCTTCCAAAGAGGATCAGTGATCATTGAGAAAGACACCTGAAGTGTTAATCACCTTCTTGACATCGAGGACCTCTTTAGTCTACTTCTGTAATAGCTTGAGGATCTCTTCATTTGAGAATAACTGTCCGGCTATGATAAAGGGTTCTCCTTTGTAGGGAAGAGGCAAAGCCTTCCCTATCCCTCTAGGTGTCAGGACCATGGAAGTACCACGAACCAAGCCCGATTTCTTATTGTATGATGCGAGAAACTCATCACAAAGGTTTGGATTGTCTGGAATCAGAGGGAGTGAAGCAGCCACAAAAGATGCAAGGCTAACTTTCGCAATAGGCTCAAAAGTCAGTAGGGAAGAATAATCCCTACTGATCAATGGGACATACTGAACAGGAGGAGGAGCGTGAGGCGCCATTCAGATGGAATATACACACACACCACACACACAGACAATCACGGTGAATTCCTACAAAACAACAGAATATCTATAAAAAAGAAATTGACCAAAATAAATACACACAGATGTGACTAACCAACGGACCACCCCAAACAATCCACATCTTAGAAAAAATTCGGCATGACTCCTACACATATGCGACCGAAAGCTTCATGCTATGCAACAAACAAGCACACGAGACCCCGTGTCAGGCAGAAAAGAAAACTACAGACCGCACCTGTAATCGTATCACACAATCAAACCATAATACCTCACTAACCTTCTCATGACATAACCAAAACTTCTATAAGCAATGACAGCTCAAAAGACTACACGTGACCATCCCACGAAGTGTATTTATTGAAAATGGAAAAAAAAGTACAGTGAGGGGAATGATTTTAGTGAAGGGTTCGTTTTAATAAATTATGAAAAAATGGTTGAAATTTTATTAGATTGTAAACCTTAATAAGAAAATGGGGGTTCATTTTTAAATTGTTAGTTACAATTTATTAATGTGAAACAATGCTTTTAACGAATCCTAGACTTCGATACCCAAACTCAGATCTCTAAATGCATATTCATTGATTAAAAATTTGATGTGTCTGAATCACTCTTCTTTTTTTCAGCGCATGTATTTTGTGACGACTGGTTCATTTTTATGTAAATTTAAGGTGCCTCTGAAGCGTACGTAGCGCGTGCAAAGTAAATGGCATATTTATTTTAATTTATTAGAAAAATGTGTGTTTGGCACGAGCGTCCATGCTATGGTGGTGTTGAAGATTCATTTTAAGAATTAATCGTGAATTTTGGGGTAGTGAAAAATAACAAATATGAAGGGAAAAAAATAATACATGAAAGTGGGTATGTGGGTATGTGTGTATACAATGAAATGGAATGCAAGCGTCTCAATCCCAAGATGTAAGTTAGTAGTCCAAAAAGGAAAAAAACCACGAACTGAAAATGATATGACATGTTAAGGCAAGGTTAGTGGAAGTATATTTGTTTAGTGTGCGAGATTTATTTTATTTTTATTTTTATTGATAGTGTTGTTAGGTTATTATTTATTTTTAATTTCTTAAATTTATTTATTTATTTATTTATTTTAAATATAATTAAAATAAAATAAATGAGACACGTGAATATATTATAAATTTTGATGGTGAGATTTCAACAATCCACCATGAATAAAAACTAGCCCATCAAATTTCAACGATGTTTTTGGATTTATCCAATAAATTTTTAGCTTATTTTTGGAATTGAAAATGATTTTTTCGTAAATTTAGATATTGAATTTAGTTTTTTTACCTTAAAATAATAGTTGGACCATTTAGCAAAGCATTTTTAAAATGTGCAACATTCTAAAAATCTTTGGATGAGTTGGTGGAATTTTTTGAATTTTTTTTGAAATTATTTTTTTATTTTTATTTATTTTTAATGAAGTTTGTTTACTTTTCAATGGATTTTGAAGGATTTTTAATATTTGTAATTTATCTGCAAATTATTTTTTGCATTTTAATGAGGAAAATAAACCAAAAATTTTTCCAATTTTGTAAAGGATTTCTCAACTATTTTTTGTTTTTTAATTGAAGTTTTAATGTTTTTTTTAAGATTTTAGGTGTTTTCTCGAGTTTTTAAAATTAAAATAGGTACCCAGGTTGTGTGTGAACAAATGCATAGTAACGATTGAGCACGCACCATTGCATGGACAAGTCCAGACAAGCGTCCTCGCGCATGAATGCCCGCTGAAAAATTCCCATAGACTCGCGCACGAAGTAGGCACACAAAGACGAGAAAAGTTCCCGCACGACGCCAATAGAACACGTGCACACGCGCACATGCGAGTGCGTGAACACGGTGTAGGGGGGGTGGGGTAAATTGAGGGAAGGGGGGGGGGTAAAAATAGGGGTGGGGGGTAAAATGGTAGGGAGGGGGGTAGGGTAAATGTGGGGGTAGGTAAAAATGGGGGGGGGGGGGGGGGTAAAATGGTAGTGGGGTGGTAATTTGGGGGGAGGGGGTAGGATGGGAGGGGGGTTCAGAACAGATGGGGGATGTCTAGGCAAGTGGGTGTGAAGGGGGGCCCAAGGAGCAGGCGGGCGTGGGGCGGCCCCTAGGAACAGGTGGCAGGCAAGGTGCATGCTGGGCGAAGAGACGGTGGACCAGCGCCAGGAAGGAGGGGAGGGAGGGCACGCCGTGAAGGAGGGGAGGCCCAAGCCGTGAAGGAGGGGAGGCGCAGGCGAAGGAGGAGGGAGGGAGGGGAGGTGAGGCGGTGGTGTTGGGCGAGCGAGGAGGCGGCGTTGGAGGGGAGGGAGGGCCTAAGAAGCAGGCGGCTGGGGGGGTGGCCCAAGGAGGGAGGGGCGGGTGAGGAGGCGGTATTGGAGGGGAGGTGCAATGGACGGACGGTTGGTAAGTGGTTATTTTGATAAAATTTTGTTTTATTTTTTTAGTTACGTGTGTTTTTTGTGTTTGTTTTTTTTGTTTTTAAAAAAGGTGTTGTTTGTTTATTTTCTTTTTGCTGTTTTTTTTTGTTTTGCTAGGTTGGTATGTGTGTGTGTGTTTTTTTTTTTTTGGTTTGGTTTGTTTTTTTTGTTTTTGAATTTTTAATTAATTAATTAATATTATGATTATTATTATTTTATTTGTTTTAATGTTGGTTATTATTATTTTTTAATTTGTGTTGTTTTTTGTTGTTTTGTTGTGTTTTTGTTTTGTGTTTGTTTGTTTGTAGTTTTTTTTTCCCACTTGTGTTTTTTTTTTAAGTTTTTTTTATTTAGGTAGGGGTTATTTGTTTTTTTGGTTTGCAAGAAATCCATGAAAATGTGAGCTCACCCTCGTCCAGCGTGCATGCCTGGGCGAGACTAAAAAAAAATTGTGTCCACAGGATCAAACAGGGCTGGGATGGCGACACGTAAGGCACAGATGCCACGGGGTGTCCTGAGGTGCTTAAAACCGAAAACAAGCACGTTCACGCGCGACAAAGAGATGCGACCACACGTCGAGATAAATAAAATTTAATAAAACCCAAACCGTACACCGGATCGAAAGACCGTAAAAAGGAAAAATGTGATGGGAGACGAGGGAAAGATGACCGAAAAAATGTGACACAGGTGCCGAGGTGAAATCAGGGTGTTCACCTAGGAAAAACACAAAAACGGCTCTAAAAATACATACGGGGAGGAATATTGGAAAATTTGCTCACCAGAACATAGGGCAGAAAGAAGGAAAAATGTGCCAAATAATGTGTCTAAAAAACTATCACGTCAAAACACGGTTTTGACCGAGAGAGGATGCGTTCACATGGGAAAAACCCAAAAAATAGACTCGAAAAGAGGCTAAAATTTTAACATGAAAAGAATCGAGCAGGGAAATGAAGGCCAGTAAAAAGGAAAAATGTATGGAGGAAGGCGATTCATAGGACTGTCACGTCAAAACTCACTTCTAGTGGACTTAGAAGGGGTTCACATGCAAAAAACACAAAAAACAGAACTGAAAACATATTGAAAATTTAATAACGAAAAATCCAGCGGTCAAAATAGGGTGGAGAAAAAAGTAAAAATGTGGGGAAAGGTAGGCGGGACATAATGGTGAAATTAAACTGGAATTTTGGTGAAAATATGACATGTTCACATGGAAAAATGTAAAAAATATAGACGAAATGGCCCAAAAATGCGAAAAAATTAAGATTGGATGAACCGTGCATCGAAAGGATAGGGGAGCAAAGAAAAAAAGTCAAGGGGAAGATGCAGGTTAGGGCTGTCATATCAGATTGTTGTTCCGAAGCAATAAAGGTGCGTTAATATGGAAAACTGTCTAATTTACATGAAAGACTTCAAAAAATAATAACTCAAGAACCGGTGATCAGAACAAGGGGCTGAAAAAGGAAAAGTGTACCATTTGAAGGGACAAATAGGGCGATAAGGGGGATGTGGATTCCGGTGAACGTAGGGTACGTTCTTATGGAAAAACATCATGACCATGCAACATCACCCAGTGAGGTAACTGGTTGAGAAAGCCCGTCCTGTAGGTGTCATTGACGAAGGATAGTTACTCAACTCATGGGCACTCAGATGGGATGAGAGAATAGTCACTCGTCCCATAACTTACATCACGTGAGTAAATATTGATGGAAACCTAGATCTCACACCCGGCTTAGGAATTGACAAGGGGATGGTGTAGAGGGAGTATGCCAAGGTTCACAGTTGATGGTACATCAGTGCGTCCCACCCCGTCTGGCATAGGTGCAAGCATGAAGGCCAGGGAGCCTTGCAGTGCAGTGTACAAAATAGAGTGACGTGTCCTATGCTGATGGCAGAAACCCATCCCGTGTGTGCATAGGGAAATGAGAACGTACCTGACTCCAAGTGACGTAACGTTCCTCAATCCTTACCTCTCAATAATTGATTGAGGAAATACCATTCACACTCAACCCCCCCTCTGTCTCACGCTCTGTTGATAGATATAAGAGGGCAATCCGTTCTTGAAACCCATTGATGTAATCCTCACTGTCACTTGTGTAGAGCTTGTATGCCTTGTGCGCATTTGATGGTGCAACTGTGCATCCCGCCCTGTGCTGGCATACAGTGCAAGAAGGAAGGCCAGGGAGCCTTATGGTGTAGTGCACAGGAACAGATCGTGCATTGTGCATTGAGAGGCCCAACCCGTGCGTGCAACACTCCATTCACACATTGCACCTCTCTGTTGAATGTAAAGGACAAGGACTGGTCACTCATTCCTCCCACTGTCTCACTCGCATTTGATAAATACAGAGGGCAGCCCATACTCACATCCCCATCTGGTTAGGATGAAAGCTCGCCTTACTCAAGGGGTTATCGATGAAGATCATGTCACTTGTTGTTGTCATTAGGATGTTGAAGATGAGGCGTACCCAGAGAGGCAGGAAACACGTCCGATACTTCGATTGTTTGTAGAAGATGTCATTTGTTGTAGGGGTAAGATGAACTGATAAAGTTATAGAGACAATGCACCAAGGGAGATGGCTTTGAATGTACATCTTAAAAAGTTCGGCTCGTGATTCCGTTCTTCTAGACTGCAGGGTGTCACCACCTTTTCCACAACCAGCTTCCCGCCCAAGGGTGTTTCCACCTTTTCTTGGAACGAGGCCTGCTATGATAGGGAATTTCTTCCTTTTCTCCCATAACAGTTTGTTTGTTATATTGTTTTTTTTTTGTCTTTTTTTCTTCGTGAATAAAGAGAATGGTAGAAATACCATGTGTTAGGACCAACCTTGCCACCATTTTGTTGGATCAAATGAGAAGAGAACAAGGTAGGGTTGAGAGGTATCTGTGAGGGGCTAGCAGAACGAGACCACCCCATGAGGAAGATCATAAGGGCTATCAGGAGCATGAAGAAAAGGACAGTATGACGCCCAAAAGGGAAAGGGTGAGTCGACTATGATTGTCAAGATCCCCAAGGAAGGAAATACTTCTTCAGATGATAGCCATTTATCAGACCCATCCAGCGTTGTTGAAGCTTTCTTGGAAACTTGCCAAATCTCAAATCATAGGCCAGGACAAGATCAACTTCTTTGAACTCCTTGTGCTTGATGAAACTGTCATGATAGGCCCTGCGTCGCGCTTAGGTAGTTTCCATGCATTGTAGAGCCATCCTGCGGGTCTTGTCTAAACATTCCAAGTGTAGGAGGTAGCGTTGCAGTGACTCATCATCTCCCAAGCGTTCTTTAACTACCACTCGCAAAGAGGGCAATTCCAACAGGGAAGATGGCTTCAGCACCATACACCAGCTGGAAAGGGATCTATCTTGTAGCAGCCTTATGGGAGGTTCTGTATGCCCAGAGGGCCTTTGTAAGTCGATCATCCTAGTCGCGACGATGTGCAGCAATTATTGCGGTTGGTGACTTCAACTTGGCCATTAGCTCTGGGGTAGTAAGGAGTGGACTTGCGATGGCGAATCTTATACAGTTCTGTCAACTCTTCCATGATCTTGTTAAGGAAATGAGTATCTCTTTCACTTACCAACATGAGGGGACTAGCAAAATGGGTGATAATATTCTCGTACATGAATAGGGCTATGCCATTACCATCATCCTGCTCTTCAGAGCTTTAGCTTCACACCACTTTGTGACATAATCTGTACATACCAAGATGTATCTGTTCTGCTTCCGTCTGGTAGGCGGATCAATGGGACCCATGAAATCAATACCCCACTTCTCGAACGGCTTTAGGGGAAGAATAGGTTGCAGTGGCATGGCACTTATTTTGGTGGGTTCCCCATTCACTGATAAGCATCACATCTCTTGCAGTAGTCATATGCATCCTTGTGGAGGGTCGGCCACCAGTATCCCGCTAACAGAGCCTTTCTGGCTGTTGCTTCTCCTGCGAAGTGTCCACCACATGGTTCCTAATGGCATGCTTTCAATAGTATGCCAATTTCGTCTCCTGCAACACATCTTTGCAACACTTCATCTTTGCCTTTCTTGTATAGTGCATCGCCTAGCAAGGTGTACGGGGCTGATTCTAACAGAAGCTTCTTCTTCTTCTTACGGCTTGAGATGCCAAGAGGATATTGTTGAGTTTCCAGGAGGTTGTCTATGTCTGCATATAGAAACTATTTCGACTAAAAACAAGGAAGCATCAGGAAGGTTTGGATCATCATGTTCCCCTTCTGTAGTTTGAGGGATCCGTGAAGATGATATGCTAGGACATGGGAATGCCAGGCTTAGTGACCACTTCAAAATCAAACTCCTAGAATAGGAGCAACCATCTCATCAGTCATCCTTTGACAGCTGCTTTGTTCATCAGGAAGGACATGGATTCATGATCCACATAGAACTTGAAATACATTGATAGTAAATAGTGTCGAAACTTCTTTAGTGCAAACACCATTACTAAGCACTCCAGCTTTGTCATTGTGTAGTTCCGCTCTTGATCACTTACTTTTTGACTTGCATAATAGATTGGTTGATCTAATTTAGAGGGACCCTTTTAACATAGGACAACACCTAGCCCTTCAACTGATGCATTTGTGTGCACATGGAACTCCTTTGTCCAGTCAGGAGGCTGCAAGATAGGTGCTTGGATAATACACTATTTTAGGGTATTAAAGGCTTCTTCGCAATCATTAGTCCAAAGGAAATCTGCATCTTTCCTTAGGAGCTTATGCAGAGGGGTTGCCTTGGTTGTAAAATGTGCAATAATTCTTCTGTAATAGCCCACATGGCCAAGAAATCCTCTCAGTTGCTTGAGGTTTGTTGGTGCAGTCAAGGCGGCAATCTTCTCAATCTTCGTCGGGTCTGATGCAATCCCTTGTGCAAAGATAATATGACCCAAAAGAACTCCTAATGGGACACCAAATACATATTTGTCGAGGTTGAGAGAAATCCCATACTCTCGACATCTATCAAAGCATTGCTCTAGGTGTCCCCAATGCTCACGTATTGAGCTATAGACACAGAGGTCATCAAGATACACCTCAATGAAATCATGTAGATGATTGTGGAAGGCAGCCATCATTACTCATTGGAAGGTGGCAGGAGCATTACAAAGCCCAAACGGCATCACTCTATAGGCATAGGCCCCCCATTCTATGGTGAAGGTTGTTTTGGCTTGGTCCTCTTCTGCGATTTGGACTTGGTTATATTTGCTAAATCCATCCAAGAGAGAATAGAGCTCATGGCCTACCATTGTGTCAAATAGTTGGTCTGTGAAAGGGATAGGAAAATGATCCTTCTTCGTCTTCGAGTTCAGCTTTCGAAAGTCCACACATATTCAAATTTTCTCGTTCTTCTTGGGTACTACCACAATGGGCGAAACCCATTCACTGTTAGCCATGGGATAAATGAACTCGGCCTGAAGAAGCTTCAATAATTCGGCCTTCACCAGAGCAGAATAATTAGGATTCATACGCCTTTATCTTTGCCTCACATGTTTGGCATCAGGCTCTAGGTCAATGTGATGTTGGCATACTGTGGGATCAATCCTCTTTAGGTCTTTGTACAACCAAGCAAGCACATCTAAGTTTCCCTTCAGTACGTCTCATAGGACCACTAATTCTTCTTCTGGAAGATTTAACCTACTTTCAGGTGATGTTCAGTACCGTCAATATCCAAGAACATCACTTGCCTTCACCTTCCACTTCACGAATAAATGTCCCACGGATTGCTTCTGAATAGAGGTCTGAATCCTTCAAGGGAGTAGTGTCATCATCTGATGTTCCACTAGAACCAGTGTCTTCCTTTTGAAGAGATGACTCATTTGTTTGTTGAGATTTCTGGAAGGGTATTAGAGCTTTGTTTGCTTCTGTGTGAGTGTTAATCTCTTTTGTGTGAGTGTTTGCTTCTGTGTGAGTGTTAATCTCTTCTGGACTTAGGGATTCATCTTCAGAGAATGCGCCTAGGAATGTCACATAGCATGTACCTTCTATAAGCCATGGCTCTGATGGCTTTATATTCTGTTTTGACAAGGGGCATCATCATCATCTTTTCTCTAGCAGAATGGTCAGGGTGATAGGAGCCACTGGTGAACTTAATTTTTATACCTTTGATCCATTGCTTATGCAGATTCTGCATACTTTTTGGTCCATTGGTCAACCCAAATGGAACCATGGTCATTCCATCCAATACCTCGAGATCTTCGGTCCTGAGGTCTCTGTAGGGACATCAACAAGATCATTCACTTCTATCAAATGAACATTTTCATCTGCACTTTCATAACCTGCTTCATTTTCTTCCTCATCATTTTTATCCTCTTCCTCTGGAGGCTTTGTCTCTACTTCTGTAGAGACTCTGTAGAAGAAGAACAAATCCTCCACCTCCGTGTCTGCTTCTACTTCTGTAGAAGAAGAACAGATCCTCCACCTCCGTGTCTGCTTCTACTTCTACCTCTATCTCTGGCTATGTCTCTACTTTTGACTCTGCGATTGCTAAGTAACAGGGTGAATAGTACGCCCATGCTTCTATTTCGCTGTCAGAGGTGATTTTAGAAGTCAATTCGGGTTGAGGCAGGAGGTATTCTTCCATGGACAAAGACTTGGCTTCTTTCGGTAGTTGGCTTACAGTGCACACTGTCAGGGACTGTGCCTCTTTTTTCTTGGAAAAGATCTATTTAACAGCCTCTTCGTCTCCTAATGTACCACCTGTTACTTCATTGGAGGAGTCGGTTATGACTTAGATGGATGTGGATCCATTGCCTTTTTGTGATCCATACAATTTCAACACCACTTTGTTGGGTCCTTTGCCTAGGGTTAGGGTTCCTTTGAACCAGTCCGTCCTGACTCTTGCTTCAAAAAGCCAAGGTCTTCCCAACAGCAGAGGGTATGAGGTCCCATAAGAATTTGGTTTGACCACCAAATATGTCAGCCAATAGTCTCTTCCTGCAAGGGTTGTTTTTACGTATGGGAGGATGCCCAACAGTTTAATTTTGCTTTGATCTGCCAATGTGATAAGCCAATGTGTAGGCTAAATTCCTTGCAAACCCAAATCCTTCATTGTCACATCTGTCATTATGTTTACTGATGAGCCTCCATCAATCAATGCATTTGAAATAAAGCATCCTTATATCCATACACTAATCTCTGAGGTTTCAGGATCTAGGAAGGCGTTAGTCACATCTACTTCCTTAACAGGTTCTGAGGCTTTGTTGGACTTTGTTGTTGGGGGAGCAATCCTTAGTCAGTGTCTTCTTGTCAAGATGCTTTTGAATATTTTTCAGCAACTAGGAGATAGCATCAGCAACTGTCGGAAGGTTAGGTTTGGTTTAAAGGTGTCTAGGTCTTTTACTAAGTCATATTCTTTGATAGGATCCACGGGCTTTTCTAGCTTGCTCGGGAATGGGGCTACATCCATTTTCATCTTTCCTTTTTCTTCCAGCAATGGCAGCATCGGCACTTCCTCTACTTCTAGAGGTGCTTCTGTATCGTCTATCTCTTGGACCTCTAGTCCTGCCTCTAGGACTGTCTCTGTGACTCTCTGTGGCATTGCATTGCTCTGTATTGCATTGTTCTGTCCTGTACTGCTCTGTCCCTCTGTTGGCATATTAAACTTCATAGTCTTGGTAGGGGAGTTGTTCTCTTTCTAGACAATTGGTTTCTTCTTCTCTTGGCGCACGTGATAGCAGCAACTTCCAACTCTACCAAGTTGGAGGCAGGCTCTTGTGCCTTCTATTGGCTATCAGTGGCATTGGCCTTGACAGGGGGCTGGACTTGGACAATCCTTTGTAGTGTGGCCTTCTCATTTGCATCAACTGCATAAGGGCTTGTAATCCACAGATATTCTAGGGTTTGGACAATTCAGGGAGATATGACCATTTTCTCCACATCTGTAACATTCCACCTCGGATCTCCGCCAAACTGTCGTCTTCTGTAACTTTGAGAGGGAAACCTCCGTGGACCGAAATTAGGACCAAACTCCCTAGGATTTGGTCCAATGTAATGCATTTCCATTTTAGATTCTAGTAAGTTGAATCTTGTGTTTTCATCTTTTTGTCTTTGTTCATGCATCTCTTTCAGAGAATAGATACCCTCTGTATGGTTCTTCTGCAAATAGTAAGAACAGAAGACTCCAAGAATGGTTGGTTTTTGGGTATATTCAATGGCTAAATATCCCGCTTGATGGCACTTTCCACACCATGTATTAGAATGCATAACATCTCTCCCAGCTTCCGTAGGAGTAGATATGTTAGCGGTATTCACCTTCACCGTCTGTAGCTACCTGTAATCGCATCCATAAGCTCTTTCTTGATACTTGCGACTAAGTTGGATAAGTAGTCCTTCAGATTTTCACCTCCTAGAGTACTTGTAGTAGGGTTTTGGAAAGCTTCTGTAATTACTGCATACATTGGTTGGGTTGATCTAGAGAGTCCTTTGTTCTGGTTCTCATTCAGATCTCCTGTTGAGACTTGGGGTTGTTGATTCCAGTTGGTAGGGTTCCACTGTTGTTGAGTCACCATTGGATGAACTGTTTGAGGCCATTGTTGTTGTGGTTGAACCATCATTTGAGGCATTGTCGTCTGTGGCGACCACTATGGATTAGGTGCACTACTGTACTGTGGCACTATTTGCATTTGGGGATAAGGGTAGGGAATTTTCCCTGGGATTGCATTTGGTGGGTATACCATTCCTGGCATGGAAGGGGGTAAGACTCCTCTTCCTAGAGTCAATGATAGCCTTGCTTCAACTTCATCATACAATCTTGCACCTTCCACTGCAGCTTGCAGATTGACTGGTTTGCTCAATTCTACGAACTTGCGAACTTCTGGTTGTAGGCCTTTGAGGAACACTCCTTTCTGGATACCTATGTCCAAATGATGGTTAGTCCATCTCTTCAGTATGGATTCCATTCACGAGACATAAGCTTCTATTCTTTCTCTAGAGGACTGACTTAGGTTCATGAACTCCTCTCGCATCCGCTCTTCAAAACCTTCACGCTTGAATTTAGTGAGGAAGGCCAACTTCAGGTCGTCCCATGTGCCAAAAGTTCTTGTTGCTTGTCTCTCATACCATTGAAATGATGTGCCCTTGAAAGTGGTGGGGAATATCACTAACCAATACTTAGGGGTTCATGCATTGTTAGCCACACATACTACCATAAATTTTGCTACATGAAGATCGGGGTCTTCATTGTACTCTCCCTTAAAAATTGGCAATGGGACTACATTTGCTGGCCTGTCATCAATATTTCCAAGACGAATCTGACTAGGAAGGGGACCTTGAGTCCCCATGGCGACTTCTGTAAAGAGTGCTTTTAGGGCATCAAAAGAGGCTTCTGTTGCAAGCTCGTTCTTAGCATTGATTCTTGCCTTCTCTCTTCTTACGTACCTGTGGACTCATTCTAATGCTTGCCTCTTGATTGCGTCATTCATTAGGGGGTCAGCTCCAACCAGTTGGTATGCACTCAACAGAATAGAATCAGATAGGTGCTTCAATTTCTGCAGAAATCTCTGGCCAACATCTCTTCTACTTCCTTCTTTTCAACATCTCTGAATTCGGCTTTCAAACCACTATAGAGGGGGAGATATTCTGTTCTGAAAGTATCAAAACTCATTCTTCTTAGAATCGTTGTTGTGCCATCATCATAATAATGCCAACTTCTGATGGTTTCAATAGTGTATGTTGTAAAGAACACTCTGTCTACCAACTTCCAGTGGGTTGCTAATTGGACAAACAGAAGGTTGTTAGAACACTAAGCATCCCACATATCTTGCTGTTGAGCATCCACGAACAAATTCCAACTCTTTTTCTTCTTGTTCTTGTGAACTTCCTCTGACCACGACTCCTGAAGTTTCTTCACGATCTCTCACTTGATGATGTCTGGAAACTTCTCAATGAATATCAAATCTTCCATGTTTAGTCATTCTCTCTGTTTCTACCCTTCAGATTGTTTCCAAACAATTTTCCACCAAGATACACGTCTCTGTTGCCTCAACAGGAAGAGAAAATAGTCCACCACATAGAGCTTGCATCATGATGGTAATATGTTTCTGTCATTGTGGGATAAACTTCTTGTAGAAAGTGGATTTGGAAATAAGAATCTCCAAGTCTTCAATGGAAGAAGGAACTTTGCAAGGATCCATTAAATTCTCCTCTTCTTAGCAAATGCCATTTCTTTCAGTTTTAGCCTCTTTTGATGCTTGTTGATGGTAAGATTCCCCGACTGCGCACCAAAAACATTTAGCCACAAAAGAGACACCAAGGAAAATGGGATTCTATTGCAAGAAAATCTATCTTGTAACATCAACGAGCGTTTGTTTTATTCTTTAGATAACCAAAACAAGGAAAACAACAAATCTTCACGCAACATTATAGTAGATATCTCCCACGGATTTGATAGAATCAACCATAATCTTTAACATCTTCGTAAAATCCATCAATAGAACAAGGAACATAAAATAATACACCACTTTTGAATGGAATTCAATCACATAGTATTCATCTTCATTGTCTTCATAATTTTCTCTCTCAATCTCTCATAGAAAGATACTCTCTCTCTCTCTCTCTCTCTCTCTCTCTCTCTCTCTCTCTCTCTCTCTCTCTCTCTCTCTCTCTCTCTCTCTCTCTCTCTCTCTCTCTCTCTCTCTCTCTCTCAATAGAACATTATCTCCTCACTACAATACTCAAGAATGGCACTTAATAATCCTTTTTAGGTTGTGGATGCACCTCCCAAGAGGTATGGGAGGTATGAAAGGTCACCAGAGCCACTATAGTGTCTCTTCATAACTCACTAATGTCACTGTCACTTCAGTCTTCTCTTCAGTCTTCAGCAGCTACTTCTTCCATTTGTTTTAGCTCATTTGAACTTAGATTCATACTTTCCAACAATTAGAAAACTTTTCCAAAGTCACACATACATTCTACAGAACACTTATAGAAGATCTATAGAACAAAACAGAACAGTAACAGAGCAAAGATAGAGGCTCTACAGAAGGTCTATAGAGGGTTACAGAAGGTCATCAAAGAACAGTAGATCTTCATAACTCATACTAAAACCATTCCAAAATATCAAAAACTATTCAATAATATTTCAAAAGATCTCAACCTTTATCAATCATCAATCCATACTTCATACAGAAGAAAATCAGAACAAAATAGAAGCTAAACAAAAGGTATCAAAACCAATCAGAACCTCAACAAAACCTATTAGAATATCACAGAGCTTCATATTTCTACTAAGAATTATTATGAGCTTCCAAAAAATAATCAATATCATCCAAAAAACTCTCAAACATTCCCAAAAACAACCATACATTACTCAAAATCCATAAAAAATCAACCATTCAGACCTCAAAAACAACAAAAATCAACTAAAAAATCTAGTCATTTTAGCATTCAACATACAGCAAGCTGTTTGCTACTCTGTTTATGAATTGTCCTCTTGTTGAAGCCATGGAAATTTTTCCAAATATGATGTTTGTAGCCATGAAGACTCTTTGATAGGCAAACCCTTCCATTTGATAAGATATTCAACAAGAATACGGTTCCTTAGAACCTTCTCCCGCTTGCCAATAATCTTATCGGGCTCATAGATGATTATACCATCATCATCCAAGGGAGGTAATTCTTCAAGAATTTTAATTTGAGGTTCCACATACTTTTTAAGTTGCGACATATGAAAGATATTATGGATTCTTGTGTTGGAAGGTAAGTCTAGTTGATAAGCAAGATCCCCAACTCGCTTGATAATATGATAAGGGCCATAAAACCTATGAGCAAGTTTGTTGTGTCCTCCTTTAAGAGAAGCATAACATGACTTGGGAACCTTCAAAAAATGCCTATTCATCTTCCTCAAACTCCACGTGTCTTCTTTTCTCATCCGCATAGACCTTCATTGTCTCTTGAGCTTTATGAATGTTGTCCTTGTATTGCTTCATAAGGGCCTCCATCTTTTCCAACTCCTCACGGGCTTGTGGATTTACATCTTCATGAAACAATGCGGAAGGTACTTGTACTTTGTAGCCATATAAAGCTTCAAAAGAAGACATTCCAATGCTCATATGGTAAGTATTGTTGTAACAAAAATCTGCAAGATGGAGCCATTGCTCCCATGCATTTTGTGTCTCATGGCAAAAGTGCCTCAAATAAACCTCTAGCCATTTGTTAACTCTTTCAGTTTGCCTATCCGTTTGCGGGTAATATGCAGTACTAGGAGTCAAAAGAGTCCCAATTGAAGAGAACAAACTTTTCCAAAATTTGCCCATAAACTTAGTGTCACGATTGGACACAATCTTCATTGGCAAACCATGAAGCTTGAAAATACATTCCATAAATTGTTGAGCCACTTGCTTTGCTGTAATTTGAGCCTTTGTAGGGATGAAATGGGCTGATTTAGTCAACCCTTCAACTACTACATAAATGATATTCCACCCATGCTTAGTTGTAGGCAATCCAACAATGAAATCCATAGAAACACAGCCCGCTTGCCTTGAGAAATAGGAAGTGGCTGAAGTAAGCCGCCAGGTAGAAGAGATGAGTCTTTATTTTGTTGACACGGAAGACATTGCATTACATAATCCTTTACATCCCGCCAAATGCCCTTCCAATAGAAGCTCTTATGGATGTTGTCAAACATTTTGAACAGCCCATGATGACCTAGTAGAGGTGAAGAATGCATCTCATGCAAAATACAGTCTTTGAAAGAGGATTGTGATGTCAAGTAGACTATACCATGATAAAAAGACCATTGCACCAATTAAAATTGGGATACACTTTGCCTTTTTCTTGTTGAAATTCCTTCATCATCTTTGATGCTTGCTCATCAAGTAAATATTCTTCTTGGATGTCATGAATCCAATCCTTATGTATGATTGAAATTGAGGATAAAGAACATGCCCATACACGTGATAAAGCATCCGCCACAACATTATCTTTTCCAGCCATGTAAGATATTCCAAAATCATAGCTTTGAAGAGTAGCTAACCACCTTCTTTGTTTAGGGGATAAATTTGGTTGGGAAAGAAAGTATTTCAACACACGATGATCGTTTTTCACCTTGAAATGGTTGCCATATATATAGTGATACCACTTTTTGATAGCATGCAAAATTGCTAACATTTCATGTTCATAGACATGTAGTTGACATTCCTTGTCATCAAGCTTGCAACTTTCATAGGCTATAACTCCATGGTCTTGATACAAAATAGCCCCAACTCCTTGTCCACTAGCATCTGCACATATAATGAATTCCTTAGATAAATTCAGGCATAAAAGAATAGGTGCTGAAACTAATAGAGATTTAAGCTCATTGAAACTCTTTCGGCTATGGAGTCCCAAAAGAAAACTTCTTTCTTCAGCCTATCGGTCAAAGGTGCTGCCACATGAGCATATTTTTTTATAAACCTTCTATAGAAGGAAGATAATCCAAGGAAACCCCTCAAGGAAGTAGAATTCATAGGAGTAGACCACTCTTTGACACATTTCACCTTGTTACGATCCACACGAATGCCTTGCTCTCCAACAATGTAATCCAAGTATTCCAGTTCATCTTCCATGAAAAAACACTTTGACATTTTGGCAAAGAGTTTATGTCTTCTTAATGTGTCAAAGACCTCTCGAACATGCATCAAATGATCAACCTTGGATTTACTATAGATGAGGATATCATCAAAGAATACAAGGACTTCTTTGAACAAAAAAGGCTGTAATATCTTATTCATGAGCGCTTGAAAAGTAGCGGGTGCATTTGAAAACCCAAATGGCATAACCAAGTGATATAACCCTCTTTCAGTCCTAAAGGCTGCTTTATATTCATCCCCTTCCTTCATTCGAATTTGATGATAATCTGAACGAAG
Source organism: Lygodium microphyllum (assembly GCF_053477565.2). Lineage (NCBI taxonomy): Eukaryota > Viridiplantae > Streptophyta > Polypodiopsida > Schizaeales > Lygodiaceae > Lygodium > Lygodium microphyllum. Next base: position 151,999,338 of record NC_141136.1, on the reverse strand, counting down.
ATCAATCTTAGTGAAAACCTTTGCATCTTTGAGCTCATCCAAAAGGTTATCAATGAGAGGAATCAAGTATCTATTCTTCATCGTGGACTTGTCAAGCTCCCTATAATCAATGCACATACAAAAATATCCATCTTTCTTCTTTACCAAGAGCACAAGAGAGGCAAACGAAGATTGACTTGGCTAAATTAAACCCATTTTCCACAATTCTTTAATTTGTCTTTCCACTTCTTCCCTTTCAAACTTTGATAGTAGGCGATAGGGAGGTTTGTTGATGGGTTTTATGTTGGGTAGCAAGTCAATAGGGCGGTCTACCTCTCTCTTTGGAGGCAAAGATTATGGTTGCTGAAATAAAACTTTGTATTCTTCCAATAGCTTTTCCATTCTTGGATTCTTTTTCTTTAAAGAAGATGATGGCTAATTTGATGACTACTCTTCATCCACTTTCGCAAGCAAAAGAGTGAATATGCATGACCATGCATTGATCTCGTTACACATCTTCTTCTTAGAGATGAGTTCCATTTGCTTTTGACTAATGCCCTTCAATATCATAGGCTGTCCATTCCATTGGAATTCCATCAACATGTTTGTAAATCCAAAGAAAACTTTCGAATGGTTTTCAGCCAATCACAGCCAATGACAATATCTATGGGACCCATTTATAGGGTGATCAAGTCCACTTCCATAACACATGAAGGAGATAGGGTAATAGGAGTGTGTAGGCATACTTCATTACTTGATTCATAAGCTCCATTAGCAACTTGAATCTTCAATGGCACTTGCATTTGTTAAGGAAGTAGTCTCAACCCATGCAAAGACTTAGTGTTAATGAAGCTATGAGTGCCGCCCCTATCAATCAAAAGATGAACTTTTCTATTATTGATCAGCCCTTCAAGTCTAAGGGTATTTTCTCCTTTACAATAGGTCCAAGCATCATGAGAAATTGCACATAAAGAACCACCCGGATCAAAAGAAAAACTGTCCATAATATCATAAAATTCAGCATTATTTCCTTCCTCTTCGTCATGCATTTCTTCAACCATAGGGTTTGCTTCTACCTGAAATACATTCCCCTCTTCACTTTCATCCTCATTCGTCTCATCAATGATGACGAAGTTGAGCTTGTTGTTTTTAGATTTGCATTTCATCCTATGGTCTTGTGTCCACTTTTCTCCACACTTGAAGCATAACCCTTTTGCTCTCATGTCTCTAATTTGTTCATTTAAAATAACTTTATTATAAATGTTGTTTTAAAATCTCTTTTGTACATTTTCAGCCCTTGCAAAGCTCTGTTTTGCTTCAACCATTGGTCTATAACCATTTCCTCCACTTGGTTTTGATCCATAGACCATTGGATATGTAGGCAACTTGTTGTAATTATTGTTGTAGTTACTAGTTCCCTTGGTTTATTGCCTATAAACATCCCTTTGCTGGCTGAAATGTGCTCCAATCTTTGAAAGCTGATTAGGTAATGAATACCCTGCACTTTTTGGATGAACTCCCATTCAATATCTTCTATATTTCTGCCCATACCTTTCAGCATATAAAATGGCTTCATGAATTGTCTTGGGTTGCATTGCACCTACTTCTGAAGAGAGGGCTAAATCTAAACCAAAGATATATTTGTTTAATTTGGCCAAATCATCAATCCCTTCAATGTACACAGAAAGATTAAGGAACATGTTAGAGTAATCACGAATGGACATGCCCCTTTGTTGAAGACCATACCATCTTCTTTGCAATCTTCCTTTTTCCATTGAAGATACAAACACTTACAACATTGTCGTCTTAAAATCCTCCAAGAAGCAAAATTGTGACCAACTCTTTGCATATATCTCCACCATGTATGTGCGTAGACTTCAAGATGGAGTGCTACAAAATAGATCTTGGCTTCATCATGGTGAGGAAAAAGTGTGAAGTACATCTCCAATTTGTTTACCCATTCTTTCCACTCCGTTGGAGATACATTATCCCCCTTGAAGTTGGAAATGGTAATCTTCTCTTTGTACTCCCTTTCATTATAAGTTGGCTAAAAGTTGTTGGAATGTTGCCCCAAAGATGATTGTCTCAAAAAATCTCTATTCATTGAATCTCTTCCAAAGGAATTTGGTCTAGGATTATTACCACCATGATTCGGTTGTCCCAATCCAAAAGAATTATGTTGTCCATTAGTGGACTAACCATAAAATGAATTATCTTTGTTGGTGATATCATGAAATGACCTTCTTTCATAAAATCTTCCACTCTTATTATGAAACTCCAATTCTTTTTGCTTGATGGTGGCAGATTGAGAGGGAAAAGATTTGTAGAAGGGGTCACATCCATGAAACTCCTCATTCTCCTCTCTTCTTATATCCTCCTCTTCTTTATAAGTAGCTTCACGTCTTGGATTGAATTGAGGACGATCATGGTGCTTTGATGATATCGGTGGCCGGTAATGAGTACTCCTCATTGTAGATCGCTCTCCTTTCTCAAAGGTTGACATAAAAGGCTGATCAATTCCATTTCCTTTCATATTGGATGGCTGAATTGAAGTACTTTCAATATGAATAGTGGGTTCATTTGGTGTAGAAGATGTGGGTTGAGTCTTCAAATCCTTGATGGCTGCTACTACATCCTCAAATCCACTTTTCATGAACTTGACTAGTTGCTGAAGTCCTTCACCCACTTTGTTTAATGTATTCTCCATCTTTCCCAAGGATTTGAAAAGTTTCTCATATTGATCATGCATCCCAATGTTCAACATATGCATCTCTCTTGAAATCATGTGCTTTCAAAAAGATCGCGAGTCAAAGGATTTCCATCATTACCCAACTCTGCACTATGGGCATTACCAACGCTTACATCATCATCTTTTTGGTCATTATTGAGGGCTTCATTAGTATTGTTTTGATCGTTATATATCCTCTGATATCTTCTTGAATAGTCTCCATGACTTGATCTTTTCTCTTGTGTTTGGCCATTAAGGATAGTTGCTATCAAAATGACTATGGAGAAGAAAACTGTTAATAACCTGCTTAGTATTGCACCAATGCTAATGATTTATTGACCTAAATGAAGCTTATATATTAGGGATATTCTAGATTTAGTAATATCTCAACTTGCAATAGGGTATATGGATAGAATGAACTCAAATAGTGTATCCAAGACAGCCTGTTTAAGTGCAGTCCACTATACCCCCTATCAATGAATTGACCATAACTTTTGTTCCCGATGTTCGATTACTAACATTTTTTATTCAAATGAAAGATTAACATCCCCTCTTAAAATAATTCTATTAAGATCCCAATTCAGATCACTATATAATTTTTTGTAATAGGAACTATGTACTTGTCCAGAGAATTCTTGCAACCTGTTAACACCCTGTGGGAACCCTGTTTGACCCTGAAATGAATCCTGTAGTACTTGTAGACCTTCAAAGCAATTAATAGACTTGTGATAGGCTATAAGGCACCTGTGAGTATCCAATAAACACCTACAACAACTGATAGGTACCTGTGTGGAAAGACTTGTAAATCTGCCCAAGGATGTCACAAACTGCCTTGTTCGGTACCCCAAGTCTTCAAATCTTCATCCACTCTTTCCCAAGTGGTCTTCCATGGTCCACCACCTGTGGTGAGGATAAAACGGAAGGACGAGCACCTAAATGGGCTCTAAAACTCCGGAATGTGTGCAAAGTTCCTTCCAGGCCAGGTTGTATACCCCTACGGAGTCTTAAATAGCAAGGGAGGGTCACCTCTCTTTTGTCTTGCTATCTTGTTCGGCTTCAACATTTTTCCTCAATCAGAATATATATGGCAAATCTAGTATTCTATCAATCAAAGAATGATGTGCATGGCTGAATCAAGATCTTGCCATTTTATGATATGCAAGAACAAAATGGAATAGGACTGAAATGAAATGGATATGGGTAAGGAATACCTACAGCAATGACTCACTGCTTTACACTTTAATTCCACTTACCGATTGATTCTTATTTTTAGTCATATTGCATTCCATCATAACAAGCCATTCAAAGTTTGGATTAGAACAATTTTCCCAACAAATGGAAGGTATTAACAACAATTACTGATTTTTTATTGGGTAGAATGAAAAGAATTCAGCATGACATCATTTAGCCCTAAGTTGGGTCTACATACAATTCAAATGGTAATTCTTAGATGAGATTACTCTTATTTATCCATTTTCAACAAATGGATGGCTTAAGCAATTGGATTTTTAAGGGATTAAGAGCAAAATTAAGAATTACCTCTTGTATTGTTGAAGTGGATGATTATGGAAGCTCCAATACCCATATGAGACTTGAAATTCTTGAACTCCCGCTTGACGTAGCCAAGAATACATTCAAATTGCAATTCTCATTATGAAATTGTACCTCATAGATTCCAATTTATCTTCAAGAGAGTTCCAATATCCAAAATTTTGATATAAGTGACACTTGTAGCCTAAATGTGGCTGGAATCTTGGAAAGAATTCAACGATGAGCATCCACAAAGGTAGAGGACTTCAATCCCTGATAAAAAAACTCTTCAATTGAAGCTTTGAAGCTTTGAAGCTTGCATATGTTGTCCATACACTTCCAATGACAAGAAGAAGCCCTATTCTTGCAAGATTGATGCAAGACAATGAATTCTTGATAAAATCCCATGCATAGAAGCTTTAGGATGCATTAAGAACCAAAAGCCCCATGATATCATCCTTCAAAGTCTGAGAATTCTGAAAATTCAGTGGCTGCCCTATTTTTACTCCATAGCCACCATTCTTTGAAGCTTCAAGTTCAAAAATGCATCAATGTCGGTCCCTTGAGTGTTAAGAAGCTCCAGGATACTTGTTAGAACAAAAACCCTTTGATCTTTGAAGAGATTTCAAAAAAAAATCACTGTTGTCTTGAATTTGCCATAGCTAGGGTTTTGAAACCTTGATCAAGGATGATTAAGGAGTGTAAAGAAACCATGTATGCTTGCTGAAGACCTCCAGTAAAGATTGCTGAAGGTTGGTATGCCTTGGCTTCAGCCAGACATGACTAAAATTGTGGAGAAGTAGGGCTGGAAATTTAGTGCAAATTGCGCTAGCTAATCCTCTTGTCCTAGGAGCTCCATTTCACCAATGCCAAGTGATAGGCTAGTCTAGTTGAAGCTTATGGCACCAATAATCAAGCTTTAATGTCTCCTTAGTGGGAAATGGCCATTGGAAGAAGATTTCAGCAATTGAATCCGTGGATTCTTGGAGAAAAGCTTGAGAGGAAGAAGAGAGAGATTGTGCCCAAAAAGGAATCTCAATTTAACCTATGCAGCCCCACTTAGACTCCAGTTAGGGTTAAGAACCCTCAAAATGGACCTCCATTTGACCACGTCCTGCTGTTTCGGTCAAGAACCTCCATCTTCCTCAAGATCATCTTCAAGAAACCTCCAAAATTAGTCTTGATTTGTTGCAGAGATCTCTGAATAGTCACAGTTTGAACTCTACCAAACCATGTGACCAAATCTTGGAGCTCCAATTAACTAGTTCCTGTCCCTGTGACTAAATTCTCCATGAAAATGACTCTCCCCATGGATCAAAGTCCATGCTCTGATACCAATGTAATAAACCAGTTCTCACAACAAATCAATTAATTGGACATTCATGAAATATACAATTCTTTCAAGTAACACAAGAAATACATCATGTTTGTAAAATAGCCATAGCCAAGGTCACTAAGCTTGAAGTAATATTGCCATGGAAGACTGAGAATCAAATATGTAAGCTGCAACATGAATATTCACCTCATGTCAAGGTGGGACATGTTATGCACCCCATATCTTGGTGGCTAAGAGCATGCACCCTCTTAGTTGGTGGGAGGAAGGAGCCTCAAAACATATATTGTTGAAAAATGGAAAAAAGATACCTCACAAGTTTCATCTCCCCCTTTTATACCTAACCCTAGCCTCCTTTAGACAAAAGTGACTTATGCTTTATTACAAATTTCTACCAAAGGTCCGAAGGAACTCTACACACTTCTCGTAGTCGACAGCTTGGCCAACTACCTCCATGTACTTTTGCATATGACATTGTTTGACAATCTACTTCACTACTTGTTTCTCCATGGTGACATCCTCCAGGTTCAAGACATGCTTGTGGTTAAAGAACCTTGTTTCCATAGAGAGGCCATATTTTGCCTGCTCTTCTTCAGAAAACGACAACTTGCTGGCTTTTTCTTGGCCTGCCATGCTAGTCACCTGTCATGGAGCCATGTTCATCATTAGTGTTTTTCAAAACAATTATTTGCAGAGGAAAAAGATCACATGCTTGCAGAATTGAAATGCTTGATTATAGAATTAAACTTCTCCCTCAAGCAGTCCATGCATTCCCAATTTTATGACCCTTTTTCTTAACCATGAATTGACTTTGATTTGTTTTCCTTTACTTTTGAGTTTTATTATTATTTCCTCCTTACCCCCTCCCCCTGCTAAAAGAAGAAGAATCCTTCCTAGGATTATGGTTAAGGGGTTAAGGGTGTTCCACACATGGTTACTGTGTTTACTTTTTCATGAGCCAAGGATAAAAATTGGGGTTGTATTCCATTTGAGCATAGTGGTCCATGTCGTAGGGTCTGACACCTACTTATGTGATATAGGTGAGGACATCTTGAAGGAAATCCTCGAAGGAGTCGATTCTACTAGCAATATGGAGCTCCTCTTCTGTGAGAATTCAATCTAAATAGGGATGCCCCTCGGATGTGGTCCTCAAGGGGTCGATTACGAATGGTGGTCAACACCCTATAGGAAGTTAGAGCTACATATGTTGGGTCATACTCTGCGATTTTGATTGCACATCTTTGTCCAATGTTTGTCATGACTTGGTATCCTTCTAGTTCCCATTGAAGTCGAAGAGCATACCATTTGTGTAAGAAGAAGTCATTGGTAGCGAGTTCTTCAACTTTTCAATTTCTTGGTCCTTGTGGCAAGGACTTTGCTCTTGAGACATAAGATGCGATCAGGCATTGTTTGCATGCTCGTTCAATGGAGAGCTCGGTGGCAATGAGTTCTTCAGCTGGATGGGAAGTTTTGATGAATATGAATTCAAATTCCTCCCATGAGCAAGGTAGCATGCACACTTCCGTCGCTAAAGGCTCATCCAAAAGACCTAAGTCTAGTTGATCGTAACTTTTAGCAACATGGTAAACGTGGCATCCAAGTGTCTGGATGCAAGCAACTGAGTCGTCACCTATATTCTCAACTAAATCTACAACCGAGATTAGAATGGATCTCCACTGGTAAGAGGGTCTAAGGCCACCATGTGGCTTAGGTTTGATTTGGGCTTGATAGTTCCACATGTGTCGAGTGCAACTTTGGTTGCAGTTCTAGCTAGGGTTGTGGCCATGGTGCACTAGGCATGGCCAATGTGGTAGGTAGTGCA